>NC_142041.1:35142364-35487780 GCF_982192425.1 Myodes glareolus
AGCTGTAGGAGTTCTTTGATAGAGTATTTGGGGTCGCTTATGTACACTATCATATCATCTGCAAATAATGAGAGTTTAACTTCTTCCTTTCCAATTCGAATCCACTTGATCCCCTTATGTTGTCTTATTGCTATTGATAGAACTTCAAGCACTATATTGAAGAGGTATGGGGAGAGTGGACAGCCTTGTCTTGTTCCTGATTTCAATGTAATGGCTTTGAGTTTCTCTACATTCAGTTTGATGTTTGCAGTCGGCTTGCTGTAAATAGCTTTTATTATATTTAGGTATGATCCTTGTATCCCCAATCTCTTCAACACCTTTATCATAAAGGGATGTTGAATTTTGTCAAATTCTTTTTCAGCATCTAATGAAATGATCATGTTTTTTTTCTTTCAGTTTATTTATATGATGGATTACACTGATAGATTTGCATATGTTGAACTAGCCTTGCATCTCTGGGATGAAGCCTACTTGATCATAATGGATAATTTTTCTAATGTGTTATGGGATTCGGTTTGCCAGGATTTTGTTGAGAAATTTTGCGTCGATGATCATGAGTGAGATTGGCCTGTAAAGCATTTGTTCAACTATGTTCATAGCTGCACTATTTGTAATAGCCAGAACCTGGAAACAACTTAGGTGCCCCTCAATAGAAGAATGGTTAAAGAAGGTGTGGAACATATACACATTAGAGTTTTACTCAGCGGTAAAAAACAATGACATCTTGAATTTTGCATGCAAATGGATGGAAATAGAAAACGCTTTACTGAGGTAACCCAGACCCAAAAAGAGGAATATGGTATGTACTCACTCATAAGTGGATTCTAGCCATAATTAAAGGTCTTTGAGCCTGAAGAAAATCATGTAGATATCCTCCTGGATATTGGAAGTAGACAAGAGTGCCAGGCAACCTTGGGTGCACGGGGGGGGGGGGGTAATGGAAGGGGAGAGGGTTAGAGAGAAGGGAGTAGGGGAGGATTGGGGAAAACTTGGGGGATTGGGATGGGGTGGAGGGAGGAAGGATGGATATGGGAGCAGGGAAGTATATATCTCAACTAAGGGAGCCATTTTAGGGTTTACAAGAGACTTGATTCTAGAGGAATTCCCAGGTCCAAGGAGAGATCCCCAGACTGTTCTCTGGACAGCAGAAGAGAGGGTGCCTGAACTGGCCTTGGCTCATAATCATACTGATGAATATTTTGCATATCACCATAGAAACTTCATCTGGTGATGGATGGAGATAGAGACAGAGACCCACATTGGAGCACTGAACTTAGCTTCCAAGGTCCAAATGAGGAGCAGAAGGAGGGAGAAAATGAGCAAGGAAGGCAGGATCAGAGGAAACCTTCATCCGACGCTGGATGGAGATTGAGACAGAGACCCACATTGGAGCACTGGACTGAGCCCCCAAGGTCCAAATGAGGAGCAGAAGGAGGGAGAACATGAACAAGGAAGGCAGGACCGCCAGGGATGCGTTCACCCACTGATACAAGGGTACTGATCTAATGAGAGCTCACCAAGTCCAGCTGGACTGGGACTGAAGGAGTATGTGATCAAACCGGATTCTCTGAATGTGGCTGGCACGGGGACTTTCTGAGAAGTCATTGATAATGCCACTGGGACTTGTTTTGTCTGCATGTACTGGCCTTTTGGGATCCTAGTCTGTTTGGATGCTCACCTTCCTAGACCTGGAGGGAGGGGGAAGGAATTTGAACTTCCCACAGGGCAGGAAACCCTAACTGCTCTTAGGGCTGGAGAAGGAGGAGGAGAGGGAGTGGGGAGAGTGGGATGGTATTGGGAGGAGGGGCCGAAGTGGAAACTTTTATAAATTAAAAAAAAAATACCAGTGGAGGAAATCTGACAAAACTCCACACTTAAATGAATAATTGCAGGAAATTAATATCTCTTGAGTGCAGTGGGAGAATGGTCTTGTACACTGTAAAGATTTATCATTCATATTGGTTCAATAAAATGGTGCTTGGCCAGTACCCAGAAAGAAAGGTTATGTGGGACAACCATACTAAGAGATCTCTGAGAAAAGAAAAGGCAATGACACAGTCACCAGCCAAATGCAGAGGAAGCAAGATGAGAATGCCTCATTGAGAAAAGTTACTGAGTCATGTGGCTAAACATAGACAAGAATTACGGGTTCATTTAAGTTTTAAGAGCTAGTTATTAATAAGCTTGACTAATAGACCAGACAGATTATAATTAATATAAGCCTCTGTGTGTTTCATTAGTATTGAAGAGATGAGGGACTGGGCAGGACAGAAACTTCTATCTTCAGCTGAGTGGGGGACAGAAGAAGGAAAGGGAGGGTTAATCAATCTTTCCCAAAATAGGTCCTGGATAGGTTATTTAACCCCAACTGGATAGTTCTAAAAATCATATTCTTACAAGCAACAACACTAAATGGACTCTGGACTGAACAGGCTGTATATGCTATATATACCTGTACAGAAGTATGTATATATCATTTATGTGTATATATACTTATAGAAAATAATAATTATAGAAGAAACAACAAGATTTATAGTAGAAGAGATCACAAATTTAAAGGTGGTATGGGACATAGGAATAGAGGGAAGCAGGAAAACGAGGGATACAGACTGTGTAAGTACAGCATACTCATAAGAAAACCTCTGAAATTTTAAATTAAAATCTAATAGTAGCAAACCTTATATACTAGAGTCACTGACTTTAAAGTTGGGCATCATGATGGGCTTATGAGTCTGTAGCAAATAATTTCATTTAATTTCATTAACAAGTCTTGGATAAAGTAGTAGAAGCTGAACTAGGATGCACCCAACATAAAGGATATGAGTGACTTGTGTGTATCTCAAATTTTGAACCCAGTAATCTACTGTTCTGGGTGTGCTCACACAGAACTTGGGAGCAGAGGGAGGATGCACTAAGCTTTATCAGTCATTGTATGTTTTTTTCTAATGCTTCATTGAGCAAATCAAATGACATTGAGGAGGACAAAAAATGACTTTTCATCTCTAGAAAATAATAGTACAAATATGTAGAGCCTGTAACTTTTAAAATTGATACACTGAGTTATTTGCTATTAAAATTTTGTTAGAATGTGGGTTTCTTACAAATTAATATTAAAAGTGTGCCAAGGATTAATGATAAGAAAAAACAAAATTGATCATCAGCTGGAAGATCTTGGAACAAAGAAACTAGCATATGATACTTATTCTACTATTCTCACCTTTATAAATATTTGTTGTGGTTATATTATTGATTGCATTATTATGTAATATATAGAGTAGAAAAAAGTAGAGAATTGGTTGCAATATAGGAAATATAGTAAATACTGGAAAAATAATTCAAAAATAAATTTGAATACTTATGTACTTTAAAGAAATAGGTAACAGGAATAAATGCACTAAAAGGTCCTCAATTGTCATATCAATTAAATACATTTAAGGGTGTTTGTACTTCTGGACTTCCTCTCATGAATTCATGCCATAAGGACAGAATCACAACTACACTAGGTGCATGGCTATGTCTCTGACTCTAAAGCATGACTCAGAAATATTGGGTTTCTTAGCTCCAGATTTTTATCATTTTTCAGTCTTCTATTACAAAAATACTGACTTAGTGAATTAATCAATACTAATATTGTATTTTAAAATGTTTAGGTCAAATGTCCTACATAGGTTTTTGCTGGAATTGTATCTAGATTTGACAAGTATGTGGTGTGTTTTGTAACTCTAATGGAGAATCTGCTTCTTCTCACCATCTGTCTTTTAAATGTGAGCCACATTCTCTGACTAAAGAACTCCTATCTCCATCTTCAAAGACATCAAGGTTCCTTCTTTGTGTCTCTTTCTTCCACAGACATATATCCCTCTGAGTGACCATAGGCAGGAGAGGCTGTCCACTCTTAAAAGTTTGCATTATTGAATTTGGTTAATCCTTGATAGTAACCCCGTCATGATTTCCTCAATTACATTTTCTTCATATATGTATATGATGTAGATGGGCTTTTTGTCTATGTGTTATTTTTATTGGTTAATAAAGAGACTGCCTTGGCCCTTGATAGGACAGAAAATTAGGTAGGCAGAGTAAACAGAACAGAATGCTGGGAAGAGGGCTATGAGGCAGATGCCATGGAGCCAGCCACCAGGTCAGACATGTTGAATCTTTCCCGGTAAGCCACACCTTGTGGTGCTATACAGATTATTAGAAATGGGTTAATCAAGATGTGAGAGTTAGCCAGTAACTAACTCTCTAGAGATAATGGGTCAGGCAGTGTTTGAACGAATACAATTTATATGTTGTTATTTCCGGGGCTAAGCTAGTCACGTGGGAGCCGGATGGGATGAAAAGCAGGCCTGCCCGCAGCTCCTCTCTACATGTGTGTGTGTGTATATATATATATATATATATATATATATATATATATGTACATACATATATATGTGTGTATATATTTGGAGTACATATGAGTAACAATCAAGGTGTTTGCCTATGTGTGTGTCTGTATGTATGAGCGGTGAAAGCACATGGCTAATATCAGGAATTAATATAGATTATTTTCCTACTTTTTAGTTGAGGAACAATTTCACAGTTGAACCCAGAATTTACCAGTTAGGCTAGTGTATAGCTAAGTGGCTTACTGCCCATCTCTGCTTTCCAAGCACTGGCAATACAATTTATGGTCATGCATTTACGTGGCTGCTGAGGATGCAAACTTTATTTACTAACACAAATATTCTAACCTTAAGGATATCTAGACAGTTCCTTAATACATTTTATATTAAAGATTCAAGAGTTCATTGAAAGGCCAGTATTGTGCCTCTCACAAATGGTAAATGATTGGAAAATTAATAAAATAAGCCTTTGAGACATTGATAAGTACCATAGTAACCTAGTAACAATGAGGAGAACCTGCATCTTATGTATCAGAGGACACTTACCCAGAAAACATTTAAATTGATGTCTCCCCAATAGATAGAAATTAAAATTTGTGCAAAATTCCACATACAGATACAGCCCAGAAAAGGCAAAACTGCTGTAAATGATCAAATTGGGAGACCAAAACCAATGAACTAGATCCTAAGAGCTAGGGCAAATGTGTATATCATGAGTCCCAGGAATTAGTGAGGGGCCAGATTTACTGGTTCATTAATGTCTGACTTACCCTGTTATGTGCTAAGAATTTTAAAACAAATGCCGTGAACAGCCCACAGAGAGTGTTAAACAGATAACGTGCATAATCTGGTTTATGTTTGAAAATAGCATCTGACTGCTTAGTGCGTAGTAAATTAAAGCTGTTGATTCTCCGTAGACTAGGCATGGGGTCTCTCTAGAACATTTCTGGCATTGGTTATTGTATTCTAGAATGAGAGTTTTAAACAGATACCAAAAATAATTTCAATATAATTAAAATTCAATAACACATTATTGTTAATAATGATGCAATATATAGCTATGTTATTAATATTTTGTGTTATTTTAAAACTGCATTGATGTTACAGTGGTGATAACTCTTAGAACTGACATTTTTACCTCAGTTTTAAACAGCAACAAGAAGAAAGTGTTCAGTCATATATTTTAGCAAATCAGAAACTGCAGTGTCTAGGGCAGCCCTTCATATATTAAAAGCTAAGGAAGGAGACAATAAATCATATATCACATTAAAATATTCAAAGGCAGTGCTGCTACTAAATTTATAGGGAGAACTTTACAGTTTCGGAAGATTTATTTTCTTTATGTAGAAAAATTTATAGATATGATAGGGTATGACTAAAAGAAATAACTCATCACCAATAAGCACCATTCTGATGAATTGGAGAGTGATCTGTGTTTATTGTCTGCACTCAGCCGAACAGATGAGCTGTGTTGTTCCTGCTGTAAGGGGCTGTGCTTGAATGTCAGTCTGTGAGCAGAAGGATATTTAGAGATGGCTTAGGTGGTGGCTAGAGGGAATCCAAAGCTGATGACAGAAGAAAGGCTTAACTGACCATTTTCCCTCAGACGCTAAGCTTTTACCTGGACAGTGGATGTTTCCAAATGTTCATATGAATAAGTAGCCTCAGCAGACACCTCCCATCTGAGCCCATGAGTACCTGTGTACCTTGCCTGTCACTGAGGAAAGCTGGAAAAGCACTGATAACTGACCCAGTCAGAATTTAATTTGGGAGAAGTTATTAATGGTAGCAATTTAAAGTGATTGTTTCCTTTACCATTGATTGCATTACCTAAAATTTTGGTGGATCATTATTTCACAAAGAATGATTCTGAAAAAGAGGATTATATAATAATTGTGTACTTTTATGCTATGTTAAAGAAAATTATCTGGTTGCCACTGGAACCATCAAAGTGTTTTGTGAGTACATACTTGTGTATAAGTATGTGTGTGTGTGTGTGTGTGTGTGTGTGTTTGAGCCTGAGAATATCTGTATGTGTTCATTATTAGTGTTGGTATGTGTCCTTGAGTATGTGTGATCATGTGTGCTTGTGTGTGTTTCTCTATATATATACATATGTATATGTATATATATATGTATGAATTTGTGTGTTTGAATATTGTGCATGTGTATGTATTGTGCATCACTGTGTAAAAGTATGTGGTTTTAGTATGTTTGTAAATGTGCATTGTGTGGGGTGTATGTATGAGTGTATTTGTGTATGTGTGTGCATATATGTTTGAGAATGAGCATGCACAACTTCGAGGGTGTGCATGTGTATATGAGAATGTGTGTTTTTGAGTATGTGTGAGAATATGTGTGTTTATATATGTAGGTAAGTGTCTAATAGTAGGCATGTGTGTATGAGAAGGTGTATGAAAAACTATGTTTATGTATGCGATTATGTGTCTGTGACAATGTATGTGTAGCTGACGTTTTTTTACTCTTTTGACTCTTTTGCTCTTTGGGGGTATACCACCCAGTTCCCATATATATACTTGGTGATTTATTTTTACTTATACGTGCCTAACCTTAGCTTGGATTGTTTTTAGCCATCTTTTCTTAATTTAAATTATCCTGTCTTCCTTTTGGTTTTGGATTTTAATCTTTCTCTATTTCTGTATATATTTTCTGGGTGGCTGAGTGGCTGAGTGACTGGCCCCTTCTTTTCTCGCTCCTTCCTCCTCTCCTTATTCTATTACCCCTCCTTCCTTGTCTCTTTCCAGAGTGTTCCTTTATTATTCTCTCTGTCTGCCAGCCCCATCTATCCTTTTTCCTCCTTTGCTTTTGGTCATTCAGTTCTTTATTAGATCAATCAGGTATTTAAACAAGCAAAGTAACACAGATTCAGACCTAAACAAATACAACATAAAAGAATACAACACATCTTAGTACCATTAATCAAATGTTCCACAGCATGTGTGTTTGACCATGTTTATGCAAGCATACATGAGGAGGCAAAAATGTGTTTATGTGTAAGTATATGTGTATATGAACATTTATGTGTATGTCAATGTCTATAAATATGAATATTTGTTTGTGTGTGTGATTATGTATGGGTGTGCAATATTTCTACTGAAGTTTGGCTATACTTTATGTAACTTGAGGCTGCAAATTAATAAAAATTAGTATAACATATTCTCAATATTAATATCAATGTTATCAATAAATTAGAAACAAAATTACATATGGTTACATATTCACTCTCATTCACTTCCTACAATGTATTTTGATGAATTTCATACTAATTGTGCTAACTATTCATATCATTCTGGTTTCTTGCTAAGCTCTACATTCAAAGTGAATGCTGTGAATGTCATTGAAACTGGACATTCCCATCTGAATAACCTGCAATATTAAAAAATGAAAAAACAACAATTATTTTCTATAAATTATTAGCAGAAATCAATGTTTCATTTGCTTTCAATCAATGGTGAGATTAATACATTTCCCTTCATCCACAGTTACAATAAAAGAGCAAGATGAGGTCACTCAGTATCTGTGATATTTCCTACTCCATTTTAATCTCTTGACTTTCAGAAAACCAAAGAGAAGAGACCATTGTAAATCAAACAAACAAACAAAAACCAAAACAAGAACAACAACAAAACCCCTTTGATCTGCAATGTTTGCTGCCTGAAAGATATGACACTATAATGGTGACACAGAGCTTGTGGGAACAACTAACCCATAACTGATTTGACTTAAAGTCCACTTCAAAAGATGAAACCCATACCTTACACTCTTGGCTGATCAAGAACCAGAGACTCGATAGCCCAGAGACCTAGACCAAATACTACTGGTCTGAAAAAAAATAGTGATAAATTGACTTTTAATGATATTCTGTTAAATTTATAGATCAATGCCTTCTTGAACCATTAGGTAAAAACTTCCCCCTGAAACAAATGGGAATAAATCTAGCCAGATATTATGAAGAGTGTGAGAGACCTTGAAGTACTTAGTCCTCAAAGGAATGTCTCCAAATTTCTGTCCTTGGGGCTTAGAGAACCCCATGGAAGAGGAGACAGAAATAGTATAAGAGTCAAAAAGCATGAAGGACACCACGAAAATAAGACTCTCTAAATCACCATGATGAAAGCTCATCTGAACTCAGAGACATAAGAAGCATTCACAGCACCTTCAGGGGTCCTCCCCAGGTCCCCTGCATAAAAAATCATGATTCCAAGTTTAGTGTTTTTATGGGATTCCTGAGTATGTAAATGAGTGGGTCATTAATTCTCTTGACTTCCCTTGGACTCTTTCTCCTATGTTTGTTAGTCTTGTCTAACTCCTATGTGATAGTTTTTATTTTCTTATATTTCATTGTTATCACTTAGAATTCTTTCTTTTCTAATGAAAGACAAAAAGAGTAGATCCAGAGGAGAGGGTAGATGGAGAGAAATTGGGAGGAGTAGAGAGAAGAGAAGTCATATCAAAATATATCATGTGAGAAAAGAATTTATTTCAATAAAAGAAGAAAAAAATAAAAGAAAACCCTAAGTCCTTAGCAAAAACACAGATGATAATTTTTCCTCTTAAACACCACAATCCACTGGAAATTTTCTTTAATCTATCTTTAAAGGTTATTACCATATGTTATTTTTAATTTTAATAAAATATTTTCTTGATTATTAGGGAATTTCTCATCAAAATCCCCAATTACATTCACTTCACAATCCTTCCAGGTCTTCTCCCACTTTTGTAAACTCCCTCAAAAAGAGGGAGGAGGAGAAGGAGAAAAACAAGAGGAAAAAGACAAAGAAGAGGAAGAAGAAGAAAGAAGGAGAAAAAGGAGAATAAGAGGAAGAAGGAGAAAAAGGAGAAAGAAGAAGAGGAAGAATAAGAATAAGAATGAGAATAAGAAGAGAAGAGGAAGAGGAGAAGGAGGAGGAGAAAGAAGAAGAAGAAGAAGAAGAAGAAGAAGAAGAAGAAGAAGAAGAAGAGGAAGAGGAAGAGGAAGAGGAAGAGGAAGAGGAAGAGGAAGAAGAAGAAGAAGAAGAAGAAGAAGAAGAAGAAGAAGAAGAAGAAGAAGAAGAAGAAGAAGAAGAAGAAGAAGAAGAAGAAGAAGAAGAAGAAAATTAAACAAATCCCAGTGGAAGCATAGTCATAATCCCAGTGACCAGCTCCTTAAAGAAAACTGAGTCTTTCTCCACTTTTACCCCCCACTAGAAGACTTCAACTGTGAAGAGCTACACTTCAGAATCTATATCACAATTTCTAAGAGTTTTCTGTGATAGCTTTCTTTCTAGACTGTTACCTTTTTTTGGAAGGGTGGGGGAACATTGTGGAAGTACACGATCTGTATTCTTGCTAACTATAAAAGGCAATAGAGCTACTGTTCTCATGGTATTTTTGTTTTTATTGTTTGTCTCCAGTTTTGATATAAAAGGAAAAAGTTAATGATTTTACAATTCTTTAAGTCCATTTGAATATCAGATAGTTCTGCGTCAACTTCACAAGGATCAACTCATAAATAGATTTTAAAGGGGATATAAAGTCATCCTATGGTAAGAGAGACTTGGAGTTTCAGATTTTGAAATATCCACATAGTCACGTATGTGGGTATGGTTGTCAGAAGTTAGAATACTCTACCTACCTTTAAAGGTATCAAGTTCACCTGTCATCAGGGGTGGTTTATAAAAAAATATTATTATTATTTATATATTATTATTATTAAATAACATTATTAAATAGCAATCTTATTATTAAATAAAATTAAATTTTGCAGAATCATCTTTATCGTTATTTGAGTAAACCTCAGCATCAAATTACTTGTTATATTTGAAAGGTAAAAGACACAGGAACCTTGCTTTCCTTATGCAAGCTGTTTTTGTCAGAAGCCACAGGGAATATTTCAAGTCCTTTATGTATGTGCTCAGGTTTTCTTTTAAGGTGTGATCTCTAAAATGTTATTGCTGCTCTTTCCTCCACTGGGTGTCAGGGGCCTCCTCCGCCAAGCCCTCTGATTGTGGAATTTACAACATGATGCTTGGCTGAGGTCCAGATGCCTTGATTAGTCCCACCAGCTGTGGAGGGGCAGAGAAGCACTAACTACATCCTTTCCGGCACTGCAGGGGGAGTATTTGATAACAGACCTCAGCACCCTTGAGAGTCATAGGGTCACTTGTCTTCTTTGTCCTTCATTTTATGTTAAGCTGAAAGAAGGCTGGGGTTGATGACCCAGTCAGCAATACATTCCAGCCTAATCTTCACCGAGGAGAAAATACCTTAGTGACCCATTTCAAAGGGCATGGGAATCTTGCTCATCCTCTGGAAGAGCAAGACTTTGGTGGCTTTGCAATTCCTCATGGTGACGTCGAAATGTAAATGCCAGTACACGGGAGGTGTGAGAACTCCATGTGATTGTAGAGTCACTGTCTGGAGCAAATTTAACATTTGTTTAGGGAAACTGTGACATTGCTTAAAACTTTATGGAATAACACAGCTAAAGAAATATAAATCCTTGCAGCTTTTGATTTCAAAGTCTGCCCTTTGGGGAAACCATTTATTTTTGCAAATAAATATAGCCTATTTCTACGTTGAACTGTTAAGAAACAAAAGAGAAGACTCCACTTTATGCCAACATTGTGCCAGGAAACATAACTTTATGTAGTACTCTGTTACTTTTATTTTTCTCATATTTTACTTAAGTAGTAAATCAGTTTCAAATCTAAATATGGGAAAGAAGAGGCCACATTTCTTTCACCATGTTGGCCTCCACAAATAATTTACTCTTTTAGGGTTTGTTTTTTTTTTTTTTTGTTCTGTTATTCTTTTATTTTGTAAGAATTTCAGACAGGGAAGATAATAAAATGATGCCATTTTTTTTTTATAATGTGAGAAACAGTGGAACACCTGGCTGTTTCTTAACCACCAAAGCCAGTTTTGACTTGATTTGCTGATGGAATCGGCAAGATTTATTCTGCCCAGACAGTGTCTACATTTATGGCATCTCTGGATAAAATAAAGTGGTTTTTTTTCAGGCTTGAACCATAAAAATAGAATCAGTGCTGTGGCAGAAGCCTGTGTAAGACACACGAGACACAAACATTCCATTCAGAGGCAACTCAAAGTTCTGCATATTACTCTTAGAACTGATTTTAGAGTTATCACAGTAAAATAAGATTTCTGGAGTTTCTCATACTTAAAAAATGCAATTACTTTTTATGTATGAATTTTGATAAGGAAATACTCAATATATATCATGGAAATGGCAAAAAAATGTTCACAGATTATGTTGTATCTAACAGTAAAAATAAAGAGTTCTTTGAATCAAAGTAATGCTACCATCCAATTTTTGAAATAAAATCAAAATGTGAGTTGAACAGTCAGCTTAGCTTTTAAAAATTCATGTTAGATATACACTTCATTTTGCTTGAAACAAAATCTAAAAATAATTCTACTAAATTTCTCCTATCCTAATAGTAAGAAAAAAAGAGTTCGACTGTCAGAAAAAATATAAAGAAATAAATTGCATCAGTCAAATGGAGACACGCTTACATTTGACTCCAAATAAACGTTGGCTTAAAAAGCAAAACCTGAGGTAACATCCACTAAATGTGTTTTCAAAACAAAAAAATAACAAAACAAAACAAACAAAAAACTAAATTGAGAATTAAGAAACAACCTTTGGAAGGGGAGAAGATATTTGCAAGCTATACTTCTGGTATGGGGCCCATAATCAAGAAAAAAAGAAATCAAAGCAATTAAATAAAATGAATATATTGTGTGGTAAAGTGACTCAGCAGATAATGAGGCCTGTAGCCAAGACTGATCCACTGTGTCTCACTCAAGAAACCAATGTGGTGAAAGAAGAGAACCCACACTTGTAAGTTGTCCTCTGACCAGAGTGTGCTGCAACATGCATGTGCACATATACATAAAAATTAATAAATACAGTAAATGCTAATAAACAGTCAATGGTCAAAAGACCTTAAGACTTTTCTCAAAAAAGTCATGAATAGACAGCAAGTATATGAAAACACTGCTCACCATGAGGTATAATCATTAAAATGTAAATTAATATCATGTTTAATTATCAATTAATGTTTTTTTTAGTGTAGCAAGCAGAAAAATTGACAGTCACAAAGTTCATAAAGGATAGGACATGGGAAGCCATGCACATTGCTTTTGGCAGTGTAAATTAGTGGAAACATTATGTAAAAAATAAGACTTCATCAACAAATAGTCAAAATAAGAGAGGTAAAAATAGAATCCTGCAGGAAGTGATGTCTTATTCCTTTTATCTCAGTTACCTGGAAGGCTGGAGCAGAAGGATTATAAATTCTAGGACAGTCTAGAAAGCACAGTGAGAACCTATGTTACAACTTAGACAAAAAGAGGAAGGAAGGTATTAGGATATACTAATGCTACTTCTGAGCATTTATACAAAGGGTTTTAAACCAGTATTGGAGGAAAACCTACACCACTGTGGTCATTGTAGCGCTGTTTACATTAGTTAAGGAATCAGGACAGGCTTTTGTCAGCAAATGAATGTGTAAAGGCAAAAACATGCTCATCTATGTACTTATCTATGTTCTAAGATACCACTTAGCTTCAGAAATGAAAAACACTGTAATTTGCAATTGTATAAAACTGGAGAACATTATGCTAAGTGAAATACACCAGATAAAGAGAGGCAAGTGTTTACATTGTGGTTTTGTGAGATCTCAGTGCTGGGATTTGTAGGCCCAGAAAGTAGACTGTGGTTACCTGAGACTGGATTATGGTGGAACAGGGTCATTATGGTCAAAGGAACACCATCATCAACAGACACAGTGGGGCATTTCCGTTACAGTCTGTTTGTACTGTTTCTTCATAGTTCATTTTGCCATTTGTTAAATATTATTAATATTATATGTTTGAAAATAACAGTAAATTTCAAACATTCTTATCACAAATGATGAGATTTATGCTGATGGGCATGCTATCATATTCATTCTACATATATGTATGAAGTGCTTTCTTCATGCTATGCCATATAATACAGGGACCAAGGACTAAGCAATGACCTCTCCCTTTATAACTCTCCCTATAATAGATGTCCATGCCCACTAGCTCTCATCATTTCAACAAACAAACCTCCCACTAATTCTGAACATATTAGAGAGTGCTCATTTCCACCTTATCAGACATTCAAGACTGGATCTTCCCATTTTTATAGTTTCTGAAGTACCCAAATTACTTGTTTCTTTCCTTGCTATTGGTAGCATACTCTCCTCTGGTATTACTGTGCTTTTTTTCTGTTGTGGGAATTCCTTTAGCCAATTGCCTTTAAGATACCAGCCCACTTTGGGCATGGTTTCATGTATTATAAGCGCAGAGGAAAAACTTGTGCTAGAATTGGTTCCAGTTGCTAGCAAAAGCAGGACTGCAGATCACTACCCTTACTGTGAGTTTATCCACAAATAAATAAACCTTTGTTATACTCCATTTCGGGCTATGGTGGAACTCATTGATACTACTGCAATTTGGTGCCACTGGAACCTTACTGATAAGCCATAAACTTGTGGTGATATATAGAAAATGAATACAGGGAGAAAGAAGGTAGAGTCAGACAGATGCCATGTAGGTGCCAAAGGAGAGAGACACAAAACATTACTGGCAGGCCACAGCCTCATGGTGATACATAGATAGATGCGGGTGTCCCCTTTGTGTGCTGTGAGATGAACAAGTGATTCTTCCAACAATAAATTAATAGAAATGGGTTAATTTCAGATGTAAGAGCTGATTAAAAACACACCTGAGCCATCAGTCAAATATAATTTCTGTGCGATTTTTAATATAGTTTCTGTGTGATTTTTCAGGTTTGGGCAACTGGGAAGCCAATGCACAGTCTCCATTTACATCTTTCAACAGTCCATTCCTCAAGAACACCAGAATGGTAGATGAAAGCTAAAAATATTACAGTACTTCTTTTGGTAAAACTTACTTTTCTCTTGACCACAAGAGTTGAAACAAAATCTACGAGCTTATTTTGGTCTACAAGTACCACAATCAGCAGGAAATACAAAATTTGACTGTAGAAGTGATCTCATGACAACTGAGAACATGTATAAGATTATAACTAAAATAAGATTGGAATCTGAGATGGTTCAACATGAATAGAAAGTTGAAAGTCAGATAGTTCAACTAAATTATGTAGATGATATCATATGAAATCGGAAAGGGAGAATACAGGTAACTTTTTCTAGTTCCAATTCTGTCATGGATCCTTAGTGTTGGAGGTAGACAAGTCCATGAAATATATTATTTGGTGAAAGTGTAAACTCCAATGTGCAGCTCCACAGTTTCATTTTCAAATGACCACTCTAACTGTATAGTATAAAAGTTCATTGAGTTGTAGTCTTTGGGGATAGTAAATTTGGTATGTGAGATTTTCCATTTGAAATTTAGCATTATAATAAGGTTTTAAGAAAGATCCCACTCTCACACAACCTTAAAGCTATAAGAGATTTCAGACATTCAATAAAGCACAAAAATTTTAATGAAAATTCAAACATTAAGTAAAAAAATCAAGCAATGTTTTGTTTCTGTTTTGTTTTATTTGTCTTGAGGAGAAAGAAGTATGAGAACACATTTTCTTTAGTGTGTCAATTTGTAATAAGGAAACAAAAGCTATTTATTACATAACAAAAGACTTCCTTATCATCTACTTCATGTGGACAAATTAAAACCATACTTCAAGGACTATAACACCTTTATGTCTGCTAGTGTTCCTGTTGTCTGGAAATTGCCTCTGCTATGATTGAAACAGAGGACCAGACCCAGAGAGTCTTAAAGCTTCAAACAATAGTGTATCCACATTTGGTGTATGAAGACGTATAGACATGTTCATTGTATTTACTGGTATGGGAGATTTATCTGTATTCTGTCAATCATGTATTTTAATAAAACGCTGATTGGCCAGGTAGGAAGTATAGGTGGGTCAACCAGACAGGAAGTAGAGGCGGGGCGATGAGAACAGGAATATTCTGGGAAGCAGGAAGCTCCCTCTGCCATTCCTGCCCAGACCACTGAAGAAGCAACATGTGAGCTGACAGCTGAAAAAGGTACCAATCCACATGGCTAACACAGACAAAAATTATGGGTTACCGTGAGATGTAAGAATTAGTCAATAAGAAGGCTGAGCTAATGGGCCAATCAGTTTATAACCTAATTTAGACTTTGTGTTATTTTCTTTGGGATTTGCCGGCTGTGGGGTACCGGGTGGGACGGAAACCCTAACAAGCCTGTCCCTCATGTTACAATTTACAGTTATTAAGAAAGAAACGTAGCGTTGAATGAAAGAAGTAGATACAATTTTCTCTGCCATTAGTAAAATAAACATACATACTAGGCAAACATTCAATAAGTTATTTTCTCATAGATGGTCTATATGCATACAAATATTTCTGTATTTTCTCTCTCCCCTATCATTTTAAAATTGTACATGAACTTAAAAACAATGAGAATGTATTTTTTTTATTTGTTTACCTTAAGATGAAAGAGAGGGCATCTCAGACTAAATTTTTAAGACTCACGTATCTTGTATTGAGCCAAACAAAAATCTCTTTGTCATTGGAAATGAGGATTCACAAGCCCAGACTAATTAGTTAACAGTAATCAATAAAACTGGGGCATCAAGAGAAATAATTCTGGGTATGGGAAATGTCACATTCCTAGAAAGCAGGTAATAATATTCTAGTGTTACTCCCTCTGACCAATTTTGAGGAAAGATGTTCTTAATATATCTCTCTACTTTTTCTTGTCAGTGAATGTGCCCAGTAGCACAAACTCTCATCCTAAATAACTAAGTCGCAGGATTATCTTGAAGATTAAAATCAATAATGCACAGCAAATATCCTTGCAAATCATGGTGTCCTATACACTTACTTTACTATTATGGAGAAAAACTGATTGAGGTATTGCTCACAAGCTGTGTGTCAGGGTTCTCAGTTTAAATATTATTCATTGACTATGGACAGAGCCACTTTAATGCTAAAACATAATGGCTAATTGCATAAGTTTATTCAACCATGAAATGACTTTGTTGATACATAAAGAAACAGCTTCGCAGTATGTGTACTTGCAAATTAATACATCTTTGTGAATAGTTACTTTCAGGGGAAATTTTGATTTCTTTCTTCACTCATTTTTAGTACAATAGTATTTGCAGATACTGCTTTTCTTATCATTTGCAAGTACAATATAATTCACCTAATTTCACACCAATGGTCAAGGGGGACAAATGATGAAATACAAGGTAATAAATGCAGAGTATAAAGAAGGTAAATATGTTTGTGTAGATTGGACAGCTGTTTTCTTTATTTTATATTCACACTACAGAACCACTAATGTAAAAAGAGAAACTTTAGTGTAGTGTTTCTTTTAACCTAAGATATACTTCTGCATTTTTGACTCCTTTACTAATTTCCTCTTTTTCTCATTTGAATGACTTTTTGTGTGTATCAGAAACCTTTTTTTATTGACACATAATGTTTAACTACTTTATGTATTGTGTAGGAGATCTAACACAAATTGGTTTCATCAGCGCTCTTTTGAAAAAGGGAAGTAACAGGGCATAATGGCACATACCTTTTATTCCACCAGTAGGGAGGAAAAGCCAACTGAATCCCTGTGAGTCTCCATAGCCAGTTACAGGATAGCCAAAGATACATGATATCCTTACAGACACACAAACAAATAAAATATAAAACAACAAAGGTTACCTCTAATTGAATCATTTAATTCTAGATTTTTTCTTCTGTCCTTGCTTACCACTGGAACTATAATAACTGTTTTCACATTTTCATTTGAAATATTTAGCTGCTATAGACATCTTTGGGAATCATGAAATAGAGCAATAGTAGTACAGAAGTAAAGTTCACTTCATATTAAATTTGTGGGACACACTTGTTGGAGTTTGTACAGCCTCTTAATCCTCTATGGATTAGAATTCTTTTCTATGTGGCTTTACTTGACATCTACCAAGATCAGAAAGAAAATATCAGAAAAAAAGGATAAACTTTTTCCTTTCTTACAAACAGTCAATGATGCTTACATACCGTTCAGTGAGTCATTAAAAATAAGCATGAAAACACCAACCCAGTTATCTGGGTAATATAGTAAAAAACAAATGTAGAAAACTAAAGTCAGGGACTGAGATACCCAAAATAATTTTGATAAAGAGAAAAGCAAGAACTCCATGGCAGATTGTGTACTGCTGAAGAAAATGATCCGTCTCTTCTTACTTTAAAGAAAACTAGTACAAACCAAGTGCAATGGTACATATTTTTAATCTCAGCACTCCGAAGGTAAGAAGAGGTAGGCATTCTCTGTGAGTTTTAGGGCAATCTGGTCTATAGTTATAGCACAAGTTACAGAAGAGTCAAGGCTACATAGTGAGACTCTATCGAGAGGGACGAGGGGGAATGGGAAGGGAGCAAGCTTGTACACATCTTTCCTACCAAAGGTTCATGTCAGACAAGTAAGGATAGGTCATGAAAATATTTACACCCAGTTTGTTGGGCATTGTGGGTTCTAAGAATTTAAGGACCAATTGTAATGGTCTGTACTGTCCCTTTAAGAGACAAGTCCCACCCACCACCTCCCCTGTCTACTGATGTAAGCAGATCTTCCTTTTGCTTTCAGTCTGAGCTCCTTCCTTCCTTTCCATGACTCTCTCTCAAAGAGTTAGCTTCTTCTCCTTTCCTCTTCCCCCTCCTCTCTCACTGCTTTTCTTTCTCCCTTTCTCTCTCTGCTTTCCCCCTTTTCTCCTTATCCTTTTCCCTTTTGCCTCCATAACCTACTAAATAAATATCCAACCTCATTCTTCATGGCCTGCCTATCAGTCTTTGTCTCTCACCTACCACAGCTTCTCTTGGGATCAGCTGACCCACCAAGGTTTCTCATCCACTGCATGGCTCCCTGCCTGGGACCCACTGCCACCTCTCAGGGAACCACAATATTCTATTTTTACTATTATATTGGTGAACCATGTCATTTTATTTTTACCATTATGTTGGTACTAGTTACCCAACCAGGTTCCCTCCACTTTCACTACCTGCAGCGGACAGGCCAGCTGAAAACACATGAAATCCTGGGCTTGGGAATCGTTTTCTTTTCTTTTCTTTTTTTTTTTTTCAACAGCTCCATGTTCTGTCTACCTGAACACCAACCTCTACACATTCCAGGGGCTTTGGTGGTGAATTTTCCCCTTCCAGTCAGCGTACCACATCATTCATGGCTATGGTTGAGCCCTTCACTGACATTCATCTCTGGTTGTTTCCCATAGCTAAAAACGTGCTCAGATGACCCAGGGTAGTCCACCCATACTAGGACTGCACACATTGATCAGTGCATTTGCTTTGGGACCCAGGATCCCTAGGATTTTTCTTTCTCTTTTCTTTTCTTTTGGACCACGTGCAAGTCATCCCCACTGTGAGAGACCCCTTGGAGAGGCCTAAAGCTTCTCTGGCTTTGAGGCACCCAGACTGTGGCCAGTCAGGCTTCACTAACACCCCACCTGTAAAGAAAAGACATTTTCCTATAGGGTTTGTGGTGTCCTGCTATTCTCGAGCCTCTGGCTTCCTGGTGGCCCAGACCTGGAGCCAGTCAGCTTCATTAACACTCCAACTGTAGAGAGATATATTTTCCTATAGGCCTTGTGGTGTTCAGTTGCTATTGTTGTGAGTTTTAATGTTTTCAGCTATGGAATATAAACCCTCAACCTATTAACCATACACCTGTAAATACTCTGCTGATGTCCCACTGGCTCAGCTTTTCCTCAAACTTTCCCTGCCACTGCTACGGCTGGTCCCATTGAAACCTACAAGATTAGTTAGATCCATGAGGCCGCTGTTTTCAATTTCATCATTTGCTCCCTGCCATGGCAGCTAGGCCACAGGGCAATCATGCCTCCAGGTTTCTCCTGTTAATATATTTAAAACTTTGCAGCTCAAAAACAAAACAAAACAAAACATGTCTTTTCCATGCAACATGAAAACACTGTCATTTGGACTGAGGTCAGGTGACTTCACTGCCGTATTAACTGAGAGCCAGGTCAGGTGACCATGTCCTGACATCTTTACTTATGTGTTCCCTGCCTGGTACCCAGTGCTGACTCTGTTACATGTGTAGTTTGTACAGTGGCATGCTTTTGGTAGGGCCCACTAAGAGCCATCTACTTTGCCTAATTCCTGTTTACTATGTGTGCACTTAAATGCACTTAGGTTTACTGTTAAGTGTTATAATTATCTGTTCATTGTATCTTATTCCAGACTACAAAATGATGAGTCTCATGTTTTAAATTGGCACATATTTTTAAGTCTCTTAATCCAAACCTGCTTTAAAATATACTAAGCTGTTCTCTACTATTATTACTTAACCTTCTATTACAAGCAGTTTTTTTCTTCTTTCTGTCTTTTACAAGTATAAACCTTACCTTTTAAGTTGACAGCCAGTACAGTCAGGCTCAGACCCAGCTCTCCAGGCAGACTCCATACTGTAGTTATAACTCATCTATACCCACTAAACAACCCTCAGGTGCTCAGAGATGTAGGTATTATGTCATTTAAATGCATAATTATTGAAAAACTTTTTGTAACAAAAAGAGACAGGTTGTGTGCTAGCAGCAGCACTCTACTTCCTCCAAAGAAGACAGAAGACAGATGGGCATGAAACAACATCCATCTGCAATTATTTTTCAACTGCCAAGCACTAACCACCGGGCAAACCTGCCTTTCATCTAAACTGAAGATTCCCAGACAGTGGACAGAATAGCTGGAATTAACAGCCTAGCTGCTCAGGTCAAGATAGGCTTGTCTTCCTACAGATTTTTTAGTCCACAGGAACTTCTGGAGCCTGGCAGGCCCTGTGCTAAACAGCAAAAGAAAAATATGACCCCCAGCAACCATAGAGGACCCTGAGCAGTAGCTTTTGATGCCAATCTAGTAAGTTCTCTGTCATTTTTAATCAATAACTCAAGTAAAATTTTATCCTTCTCAAAGAACTCTGATGCAGTTTGACAGCTGAGAGGTTTTATCATTTAAAAGGATAGCCTCACCAAACAAATTCCAATGAGCTACAAGTTAACAAAATACTCTCATACTGACTTTCATAGTCTTAAAAATACTTTTCATGGTGCAAAAATATCTGTCACAGTTGTTTTGATATAAACTATGTTTCACAAGTCCCGAAAATTCTTGTGAGTTCCAGGGAGTCAAATTAAAGGATCCACCTCACATCAGATACACACCTCTCAATTCTTTGGTCCTAGAATTTTTTTTCTTAACTTAACTTTGTCCTCTGTTCTTCTAATACTTTAAACAGGTCTAAGAGACACTGAAAATTTCCATATCACAAATACCAGACAGGAGCAAAGGGACCAGTGACCCCAGGGTGTGATCAGCACCCAGCTTTCTCAAGCCTCCCCCCTCCAGATTATTCCCACAAATAAACAGGAAGCAGCCTTGAATATCTGTCATCCCAATTCCTTTAACCTGTTGTGCTTAACCGTCTGCTTTTTATTATAAAAAGAAATGGGAATATAATGGTCTGTCTTGTCTCTTTAAAAGAAAAGCCCTGCCTTCTATCTCCCATACTGCTTCCAGCCTGAGATCCTTTTTCCTTTCTGTGTCTCTCTCTTGATGAGGTAGCTTCTTCTCCTCTCCTCTTCCCCTCTCTTTTTCTTTTTTTCTCTCTCTCTGCTCTTCCCCCTTCTCCCTTTTTCCCCTTTCCCTTTCTCCTCCATAACCCACTAAATAAATATCCAACCTCATTCTGCATGGTGTGCCTATTCATCTTTGTCCCCCTTCTTGTGGGACCAGCCAACTTATTGAGATCTCTCACCTGTTGTGATGCTCTCTGCCTAGGACCTGCTGCCCCTTGTGGCCCATTGGCCCTTTGGTGGAACAGTGTCATTTTATTTTTACCATTATAACAATAAAAAAATTTAAATGGCAATGGATTGTCAGGGATCAGCCTCAACAAAAATATCTCTTGCCAGGGTAGGGTCATGGGGATCAGAAAAATAGTAAAGAAGACAAAATACAAATAAAAATAATAAAATAAAAACAGGAGAGTATTGGGAGGAATTCCAATGAATACTGAAATTGCTCACGTTTAATTTTCCATACATTTTTTTACCCCAACACAAAAGGGAGAAGAAGGCAACAAAAGACTTCTTTTTTCTTTTTCTCTTTTTTTATTAATTTATTTATTTGTTTATAAAAATTTCCACTTCCTCCCCTCCTCCCCATACCCTCCCATTTTCCCCACTCCCTCTCCTCCTCCCCCCAACTCCCTCTCCTCCTTCCTCTCCAGTCCTAAGAGCAGACAGGGTTTCCTTCCCTGTGGGAAGTTCAAGTTCCTCCCCTCTCCCTCCAGGTCTAGGAAGGTGAGCATCCAAACAGACTAGGATCCCAGAAAGCTAGTACATGCAGACAAAACAAGACCCAGTGTCATTGACAATGGCTTCTCAGTCAGCCCCCATGTCAGTCACATTTAGAGACTCCGGTTTGATCACATGCTCCTTCATTCCCAATCCAGCTGGCCTTGGTGAGTTCTCATTCGATTGGTCCTCTTGTATCCGAGGGTGAACGCACCCCACACAGTTCTGATTTCCTTTTTCATGATCTCTCTTCTGCTGCTCCTCATTTGGACCTTAGGGGCTCAGTCCAGTGCTCCGATGTGGGTCTCCGTCTCTATCTCCATCTATCGTCAGATGATGGTTCACTCTAATTCTGCCTTTCTTGCTCACGTTCTCCCTCCTTGTGCTTCTCATTTGGACCTAGGGAGTTAAGTCCAGTGTTCAAATGTGTGTCTCTATCTCTATCTCCATCCATCGCCCGATGAAGGATCTATGGTGATATACAAAATATTCATCAGTATGGTTATGGACCAGGGCCAGTTCAGGTATGCTCTTCTCTGCTGCCCAGGGAACAATCTGGGGATCTCTCCTTGGGCCTGGGAAAACCCTCCAGAAGCAAGACTCTTGCAAACCCTAAAATGACTCCATTAGTTGAGATATATACTTCCCTAGTTCCATATCCATCCTTTCTCCCCCCCTCACATTCCCCAAAGCCATCCCCAATCCTCCCACTCTCCCTTCTCTCTAACCATCTCCCCTTACTTCCACCCCACACCCAACTCCCCCTGCACCCAAGTTTGCTTGGCAATCTTGTCTACTTCCAATATCCAAGAGGATAACTATAAGATTTTCTTCAGGTTCACTTTCTTATTTAGCTTCTCTAGGATCACGAATTATAGGCTCAAAGACCTTTAAATATGGCTAGAATCCACTAATGAGTGAGTACATACCATATTCCTCTTTTTGGGTCTGTGTTACCTCACGCAGTAAAGCATTTTCTATTTCCATCCATTTGCATGCAAAATTCAAGATGTCATTGTTTTTTACCGCTGAGTAAAACTCTAATGTGTATAAGTTCCACACCTTTTTAAACCATTTTTCTATTGAGGGGCACCTAGGTTGTTTCCAGGTTCTGGCTATTACAAATAGTGCTGCTATGAACATAGTTGAACAAATGCTTTTGTAGTATGATAGGGCATCTCTTGGGTATATTCCTAAGTTGAATTGCTGGTTCTTGAGGGAGGTTGACTCCCAGTTTCCTGAGAAACCGCCACACTGATTTCCATAGTGGCTGCACAAGTTTGCATTCCCACCAACAATGGATGAGAGTTCCCCCCTCTCCACATCCTCTCCAGCATAGGCTATCATTGGTGTTTTTGAGTTTGGCTATTCTGGCAGGTGTAAGATGGTATCTCAAAGTTGTTTTGATTTGCATTTCCCTGATCGCTAAGGAGGTTGAGCATGACCTTAAGTGCCTTTTGGCCATTCGAAGTTCATCTGTTGTGAATTTTCTGTTCAGTTCAGTACCCCATTTTTCAATTGGGTTAATTACAGTTTTAGTGTCTAGTTTCTTGAGTTCTTTGTATATTTTGGAGATCAGACTTTTGTCTGATGAGGGGTTGGTGAGGATCTTCTCCCAGTCCGAAGGTAACCTTTGTGTCATACTGACAGTATCCTTTGCTTTACAGAATCTTCTCAGTTTCAGGAGGTCCCATTTATTCATTGATTCTTTTATTGACTGCACTCTAGGGGTTCTGCTTAGGAAGTGGTCTCCTATGCCTATATCTTGTAGACTACTTCAGACTTTCTCTTCTATCAGGTTCAAAGTGGTCAGATTAATGTGGATGTCTTTAATCCATTTGGACCTGAGTTTTGTGCATGGTGATAGATATGGATCTACTTTCATTCTTCTACAGGTTGACATCCAGTTCTGCCAGCACCATTTGTTAAAGATGTTTTCCTTCTTCCATTGTAATCCTTTAGCTTCCTTGTCAAAAATCAGGTGTTCATAAGTTTGTGGGTTAATACCCGGGTCTTCTATTTGATTCCATAGGTCGACTTCTCTGTTTTTATGCCAATACCAAGCTGTTTTAAATACTGTTGCTCTGTAATCGAGTTTGAAGTCAGGGATAGTAATGCCTCCAGAAGTTCCTTTATTGTGTAAGATTGTTTTGGCTATCCTGGGTTTTTTGTTTTTCCATACAAACTTGATTATTGCTCTCTCAAGGTCTGTGAAGAAATTTGATGGGATTTTGATGGGAATTGCATTGAATCTATAGATTGCTTTTGGTAGAATTGCCATTTTTACTATGTTGATTCTCCCAATCCAAGAGCAGGGGAGGTCTTTCCATTTTCTGGTATCCTCCTCAATTTCTTTCTTCAAGGACTTAAAGTTCTTGTCGAATAGATCTTTCACTTCCTTGGTTAGAGTTACCCCAAGATATTTTATGCTATTTGTGGCTATCATGAAAGGTGATGTTTCTCTGATTTCCCTCTCTGCTTCTTTATCCTTTGTGTATAGGAGGGCAACCGATTTTTTGGAGTTGATCTTGTATCCTGCCACATTACTAAAGGTATTTATCAACTGTAGGAGTTCTTTGGTAGAGTTTCTGGGGTCGCTTATGTACACTATCATATTGTCTGCAAATAACGAAAGTTTAACTTCATCCTTTCCAATTCGAATCCCCTTGATCCCCTGATGTTGTCTTATTGCTATTGCTAGAACTTC
This sequence comes from Myodes glareolus, assembly GCF_982192425.1. NCBI lineage: Eukaryota > Metazoa > Chordata > Mammalia > Rodentia > Cricetidae > Myodes > Myodes glareolus. The sequence goes on from NC_142041.1 coordinate 35,166,867, forward strand.
AAGCACTATATTGAAGTGGTATGGAGAGATTGGGCAGCCTTGTCGTGTTCCTGATTTTAGTGGAATGGCTTTGAGTTTCTCTCTGTTCAATTTGATGTTAGCTGTCGGCTTGCTATATATTGCTTTTATTATATTTAGGTATGATCCTTGTATACCCAATCTCTCCAACACCTTTATCATAAAGGGTGTTGAATTTTGTCAAATGCTTTTTCAACATCCAATGAAATGATCATATGGGTTTTTTTTCTTTCAGTTTATGTATATGATGGATTACATTGATAGATTTGCGTATGTTGAACCAACCCTGCATCTCTGGGATGAAACCCACTTGATCATAATGGATAATTTTTCTAATGTATTCTTGGATTCGGCTTGCCAGTATTTTATTGAGTGTTTTTACGTCAATGTTCATGAGTGATATTGGCCTGTCGTTCTCTTTCTTGGTTGTGTCTTTGTGTGGTTTTGGTATCAGGGTAACTGTAGCTTCATAAAAGGAGTTTGGCAATGATTCTCCTCTTTCTATATTGTGAAATACATTAAGGAGTGTAGGTATTAGCTCTTCCTGGAAGTTCTGGTAGAATTCTGCATTGAAACCATCTGGTCCTGGGCTTTTTTTGGTAGGGAGATTTTTGATAACCGCTTCTAATTCTTCACGACTGACAGGTCTATTTAGATTGTTCACCTGTTCTTGGTTACTCTTTGGTATATGGTACTTATCTAAAAAAATGTCCATTTCTTTTACATTTTCCAATTTTGTAGCATACAGGCTTTTGTAGTAAGATCTAATGATTCTCTGAATTTCCTCTGTATCTGTGGTTATGTCCCCCTTTTCATTTCTGATCTTATTAATTTGCATGTTCTCTCTCTGCCGTTTGATTAGTTTGGATAGGAGTTTGTCAATCTTGTTGATTTTCTCCAAGAACCAGTTTTTTGTTTCGTTGATTCTTTGGATTGTTTTCTGTGTTTCTATAGTGTTGATTTCAGCCCTCAGTTTGATTATTTCCAGTCTTCTAGACCTCCTGAGTGAATCAGCTTCTTTTTTTCTAGAGCTTTCAAGTGTGCTGTTAAGTCTCCAATGTGTGCTTTCTCCGTTTTCTTTTAATTGGGCACTTAGTGCTATCAACTTTCCTCTTAGCACTGCTTTCATAGTGTCCCATAGGTTTGAGTATGTTGTGTCTTTATTTTCATTAAATTCAAGGAAGACTTTAATTTCTTTCTTTATTTCTTCCTTGACCCAGGGGTGATTCAGTAGTTGACTGTTCAACTTCCATGAGTTTGTTGGCTTCCTGGGGATAGCGCTGTTATTGAATTCTAACTTTAATCCATGGTGGTCTGACAAGACACAGGTGGTTACTAATATTTTTTTTTGTATCTGTGGAAGTTTGCTTTGTTACCGAGTATGTGGTCAACTTTCGAGAAGGTTCCATGAGCTACAGAGAAGAAGGTATATTCTTTCCTATTTGGGTGGAATGTTCTATAGATGTCTGTTAAGTCCATTTGATTCAATACCTCTAATTATTCTCTTATTTCTCTGTTAGGTTTCTGTCTGATTGACCTGTCCATTGGTGAGAGAGGAGTGTTGAAGTCTCCTACTATTAGTGTCTGTGGTTTGATGGCTGCCTTGAGTTCTAGAAGTGTTTCTTTTACATAAGTAGGAGGCTTTATATTAGGGGCATTGATATTCAGGATTGAGACTTCCTCTTGATGAATTGTTCCTGTTAAGAGTATAAAATGTCCATCTTTATCTCTTCTGATTGATTTTAGTTTGAAGTCAATTTTGTTGGAAATTAGAATGGCCACACCCACTTGTTTCTTAGGTCTGTTTGCTTGAAAAACCTTTTCCCAACCCTTTACTCTGAGTAGATGTCTGTCTTTGTGGTTGAGGTGTGTTTCTTGTAAACAGCAGAATGTTGGATCCTGTTTTCGTATCCAGTATCTTAGTCTGTGCCTTTTTATAGGTGAATTGAGTCCATTAATATTAAGTGATATTAATGACCAGTGGTTGTTGACTCCGGTTATTATTATTTTTTGTTTGTTTGTTTAATAGAGTTTGTATGTGTCCCTTCTTTGAGTTAAGCTCGTGAAGGGTCGCTAGATGTCTGAGTTATTGTAGGCAATGTTGGCAATGTTGGATTCCTTGGTTTGCGATTTTCCTTCTATTACTTTCTGTGAGGCTGGATTTGTGTTACGAATTGCTTCAATTTGTTTTTATCATGGAATTTTTTGGTTTCTCCATTGATAGTAAATGATAACTTGGCTGGGTATAGTAGTCTGGGTTTGCATCCATGGTCTCTTAGTTTCTGCAGTACCTCTCCCCAGGACCTTCTGGCTTTCATGGTTTCCACAGAGAATTCCGGTGTAAGTCTGATAGGTTTACCTTTATAAGTTACTTGACATTTTTCCTTTGAAGCTCTTAATATTCTTTCTTTAATCTGTATGTTTTGTGTTTTGATTATTATATGGCGAGGGGATTTTTTTTTTGATCAAATCTATTCGGTGTTCTGTATGCTTCTTGAACCTTCATAGGAATATCATTCTTTAGGTTGGGAAAGTTTTCTTCTTGAATATATTTTCTGGGCCTTTGATCTGCAGTTCTTCTCCTTCTTCAATCCCTATTATTCTTAGATTTGGTTTTTTTTTATTGTGTTCCAGATTTCTTGAATGTTTTGTGATGAGAATTTGTTGGATTTGCTGTTTTGTTTAATCATAGCATTTATTTTCTCTATGGTATCTTCAGACTCTGAGATTCGTTCTTCCATCTCTTGTATCCTATTGGTTATGCTTGATTCTATAGTCTCTGTTCGTTTACCTAGATTTTCCATATCCAGATGGCCCTCGTTTTGTGTTTTCTTCATTGCCTCCATTTCAGTTTTCAATTCTTGAACTGTTTCCATTAGCTGTTTGATTGTTTTTTTCTTGGTTTCCCAGTGTATCATTCACAGATTTACTCATTTCTTCAATCTTTTTGTTGTACTTCTCATCCAGTTCTTTATGGGATTTATTCATATCCTGTTTAAGGGACTCTATTGCTTTCATAATGGCACTTTTTTCCTCTTCTTCTGAATTAAGAGGTTCAAGTCCTACTATTGTATGGTCGTTGGGATCTGGTGTTTTCATGTTGTTTTTCAGATTGTTGGAGGAGTTCTTGCCTTGGCGTCTGCCCATCTCTTCCTTCAAATGCTCTCTATTGGATCTTCTTGTACCAGATCAGGTTCCCTTGTTGGGCAGGGACTTCACTGACAGAAGGCCTATCTTTCCTCTGGCAGTTTATTGAAACACAGGCACTCTCTCCTGCTGGGTTGCACTCACAGCCCAGGCCCAGTGCTCAAGGCAACTGAGCTGGGGAAATCCCCTTCCTCTGATGGATGTCTGCTAGAAGATCACTGCCTCTTGCTGGCCAGGAATGTGACTGAGCTGACACAGGGCCAGCCTGTCCTCAGGCCATCTATCAAAGCACAGGAACTGCACCTGCTGGAATGTGTCCACAGCCCAGTCCCAGGGCACAAGGAGCTGCTCTGGGGAGATCTTGTGGCCCCAGGGGGAAGGGGGGAAGGGAGGAAGGTGTACCTGGATGAAGGCTAGGATGGTATTTGGGAGAGCTCCGCAGGGTGGAGCCACCACTGCAAGGTGACCAGGAAGTCGAGGGGGTCGAGGAAAGACTGAATTCCTCCTAGCCAAAGCCCTCTGGCCAGGAGCACACTCACCCCTCCTCTGATGGATGTCTGCTAGAAGATCATTGCCTCTTGCTGGTCAGGTATGTGACTGAGCTGACACAGGGCCGGCCTGTCCTCAGGCAGGCTATCAAAGCACAGGAACTGCCCCTGCTGGATTGTGCCCACAGCCCAGGCCCAGGGCGTAAGCAACAAAAGACTTCTTTAACATGATACAAATGACAACTGGTACCTTCTATTGCTTTAACACTATGAGACATCAAATCATTAGCATTCTATTGTTTAGGCAGTGAAATCATCTGAGACAAAGTTTCCTGAAGATAGTCACTCCCCAGATTAAACCTCCTAATATAAAAGAAAAAGTAAAAATACACTAGCATATCCTGACTATCTGTCAGGATGTAGTGAATCTACCTGCATGTGTCATCTTATTGAAAATTGAGAGGTGTGTATCTGACCTGCTTAAGGTGGATCCTTTAATTTGACCTGTATTTGGTCAAAAGAACCAAGTAACCACATCCTGCGTCAGGAGGTGTAGCCCTGGTTGTTGTTGTCAACAATTCTGAGCAACCTTAGATTCTCTGACCTTCAGACAAGCAGGAAAGAGGCTAACATTTTTGGGCCTCCACAATGCAGGTCTATTAGAAGGAGGAACTAGAAGGAAACATTTTCTAAAGGTTGTGGCAGTGTCAGCAAGTGAAATGTGGGTGCCCATCAGGATTGCTGTCATCACTACAGGAGACAGAAGTATTGCACTCCTAGGAATTCCCAGTCCCACTCTGTTGATTTTCATGATTTTTCTTATTTATTAGTCACTCCAAGTTTATTAAGGGACTAGAGACCATCATTTCATTTTGCAGATGGGAAATATTGGAATGTTTATGCTCATCATCCAAAAGTTGGAAGATCAGTTAGTCATCTCTCTTCTAGGATCCAGGTTTCGTAAATTGGACAAAAAGTGAGGGGAATCAACTAGTATTCATGTATGTGTGCCTACAAGAGCACTTAAACATTGTTAACTGGGAATATTTGAGGGAAATGTTGTAAAGTTTAGGTTAATCCTACATTATAAATGATTAAATTGTAATGAAGAGTAGACAGACAGTAGATGAAAGCAGACAAACAGGCTGTCAGATGTATGAGGATTTGCAAAAACTGAAGCACATAAATAACTACTACACAATAAATTTGACATTTTCTATGACCAAGGGAGAATGTTCTTAAAATAATACATACATTAAGCAATCCTATATTTCACTTTTATAAGAATAAATTTAAAATGAAACACAAAATACCAAGTATTGTTTTTACATAAAATACCTCATACAATAAAGCAAATTGTAAAAGATTATTAATGAACGAGGAAGAGGCAATGTTTATAAGCATGGAAATTATACAGGAAAACATAAAGGAAAAAAAAACTTACATGAATATCAACAAAATTAAATGAAAAAGGAGATAAAGAGAAAAAGTTTTTGAAAAATATGTATCAAGATTATAGAGTTAACTTTACAAGTCATGGTAAGATGTGAAAATTAGAAAGCAGAGGACCAGTAACAATGATCAAATTATAAAGGCTCATTTGTACAAAGCATGGTTAAAACAGAAACTTGTTGGAATTTAAGAAAATGTCAAATCAATGAAAGATACAATTTTACTATAACCTTACACTATAGGAAAAATGATTGCATATAAATAAACATAAGAAAAATTTATCAAATATATGTTTCCAATATTTCTATAAAACAATTTGGAAATAAAAACTACTGTACATTGTTATAGTCATCGAACCAATATTTGCACTAATAAAAATTTATTCTGAGCAAACAACAGGGCTTAAGGAAAGCTACCAGAATTGTATTACATATTTATGACATGAACCCTTTTGAGTACATAAGCAAGCACTGGGATACACTCACGAAATTACAAACAAACATGTCTGAAAATTAAGCTCTGTTTTTGATGCAGTTTCCCCCATCTTATTTAAATAATTGCTTGCGAAATAAGAAAAGAAAAGTATGAAAGACAAACCGCACTTGAGTGGAGGCTTGCCTGACTCCAGTGTGGAGCTTTATGGAGCAACGTGGAACAGGCTGCAAGAGAATACAGTATAGACTTAAGTGAAATTCCTGGGATTTGAACTCAACATGTAGCTTTGCTTGTCTGTTCTGTGATTTGTGTTTTGTCTGCAGTGTCAGAGCCAGTCCTAATCAACTAGTGGAGGTGAAAGGATAACAACAGAAACAGACAAAATACTAAAAGTAGGAAACCGGATTTTAAGATTTCCACTTCATGGACAGTGAAAATCAAAATGTAGTGTATTGTTAAGTATTAAAAATTAGATTCACTTAGAAGAGTTGCTTGTTGTTAGTTTTATAGCCTTTAAAAATCAGATTTGTCAATACTTTTTAATGCTTTTATTGAGCTATATATTTTTCTCTGATCACCTCCCTTCCTCTCCCCTCTTCTTCTACCCTCTCCCATGGTCCCCATACTCCCAATTTATTTATATCTTGTCTTTTTCTACTTCCCATGTACATTAGATCCATGTATGTGTCTCTTTTAGGGTTCTCCTTGTGGTCTAGGTTCTCTGGGATTATAAAATGTAGGCTGGTTTTTCTTTGCTTTATGTTTAAAAGCCACTTATGCGTGATGAGTACATGTGACATTTGTCTTTCTGGATCTGGGTTACCTCACTCAATATGATGTTTTCTACATCCATCCATTTGTCCACAAATTTCAAGACATCATTAAGTTTTTTCTGCTACACAGTATTCCATTAAGAATATGTACCACATTTTCCTTATCTATTCTTTGGTCAGGGAGCATTTAGGTTGTTTCCAGATTCTAGCTATGACACACAATGCTGCCATGAACATAGCTGAGCTTTTGTCCTTGTGGTATGATTGAAAGTCACTTGGATATATACCCAAAAGTGTTATTGGGGGCTATTAATATTCCTAATTTTCCAAGAAATTGCCATACTGCAATCCAAAGTGGCTGTACCAGTTTGTACTCCGACCAGCAATAGAGAATTGCTTACTCCACATCCTCTCTAGCATAAGTTGTCAGTGTTTTAGATCTTGGCCATTCTTACAGGTGTAATAAGATGGAATCTCAAATTATTTTGATTTGTATTCTCTGATGTCTAAAGATGTTGTACATTTCCATTTTTGATTCCTCTGTTGAGAGGTCTCTGTTTAGGTCTGTACCCCATTTTTTATTGGATTATTTGTTCTTTTGATGACCAATTTCATGAGTTCTTAGATTCATCAATTTTACAAACAGATATGAAATACTACTCTAATATTCATTCCTTGAAGGTTTCTAGTAAGACAGAAAAATTATAGTGTACAACATGTATCAAAAATAATACTCGACACTTGTTATAGGAAAATTGCTTATTTTTTTCCATTTCTTTAAAATATGGTACAACTTGTTTTTACTTAAATAGTGTTTTGTTTTTACTTAAACAGTATTCTTCACTGAAAAAAAGTTTATATGGATTTCACTCAGATCAGATGTGATAATTAAAATATCTTTGCTAATTATCTTAAAGCACAATGCCAAATCTTTTGTTTAGTTGTTCCTTGTTCTTTCCTTCTTTCTTTTTCTCTTTCTTCCTTCCTTCCTTCCTTCCTTCCTTCCTTCCTTCCTTCCTTCCTTCCTTCCTTCCTTCCTTCCTTTCTTTCTTTCTTTCTTTCTTTCTTCCTGGTTTCATAGAGCTCAGGCACTTAGTTCCAGTTTCACTACTCTTGACTTCAGAAGTTCAAGCTCAGGTCCCCAGACTTGCAAGCCAACTGTTGTTACACAACTGAGCCATCTCCTCAGTCTTAGGAAACACTTCTATAATAACTTGACCTGGTTTGTATAGTACCCAACAGGATAGTTATATAAGAGAATGAATGAATGGTCATGATAGATTGTTTTTCAGCCAAATTTAGTTTTTCTAGAAGGGAGATTGGAATCTTGTGACCAGTAATAGTCACTGTTATGCTATATAAGCAGATGGATCTATGAATCATGCCAGTGTAGAAATTTTAATATCTGACAAAATATTCAAACCCAAATGCATCAGAAGGGAAAGGGACAGATACTACATACTTATCAAAGGAAAAACATCCACCAAGAGGATATTGAAATTCTTCACATCCATGAATCAAACCCAAGGGCACTCAAGTTCACAAAAAGAAATATTATTATAGATTAAAGTACATATTCACCCTCATACACTAAAATGGGGAGATTTCAATACTGTACTCTTGCCTTAAGACCTTAAGATCTTACCTCACTCAGTAAAGCGTTTTCTATTTCCATCCATTTGCATGCAAAATTCAAGATGTCATTGTTTTTAACCGCCGAGTAAAACTCTAATGTATATATGTTCCACACCTTTTTTAACCATTCTTCTATTGAGGGGCACCTAGGTTGTTTCCATGTTCTGGCTATTACAAATAGTGCAGCTATGAACATAGTTGAACAAATGCTTTTGTAGTATGTTAGGGAATCTTTAGGGTATATTCCCAAGAGTGGTATTGCTGGGTCCTGAGGGAGGTTGACTCCCAGTTTCCTGAGAAACCGCCACACTGATTTCCACAGTGGCTGCACGAGTTTGCATTCCCACCAACAATGGATGAGTGTTCCCCTCACCCCACATCCTCTCCAGCATAGGCTATCGTTGGTGTTTTTGACTTTAGCTATTCTGACAGGTGTAAGATGGTATCTCAAAGTGGTTTTGATTTGCATTTCCCTGATCGCTAAGGAGGTTGAGCATGACCTTAAGTGTCTTCTGGCCATTCGAAGTTCCGGTATGTATTCACTCATAAGTGGATTCTAACCATAATTAAAGGTCTTTGAGCCTATTATTCGTGATCTTAGAGAAGCTAAATAAGAAGATGAACCTGATGAAGATTATTTAGCTATCCACCAGGAGGTAGGAAATAGACAAGAGTCCCAGGTAACCTCGGGTGCATGGGGGGGTGGGAGGGTCGATGGAGGGGGAGAGGGCTAGAGAGAAGAGAGTAGGGGAGGAACGGGGAAAGCTTGGTGGCCGGGGATGTGGGGGGGAGGGAGGTAGGATGAATATGGGATCAGGGAACAATATATTTCAACTAAGGGAGCCATTTTAGGGTTTACAGGAGACTTGATTATATATGGGATCCCAGGTCCAAGGAGAGATCCCCAGATTGTTCTCTGGACAGAGGAGAGGGTGCCTGAACCGGCCGTGGCCCATAACCATACTGATGTATATTTTGCTTATCACCATAGATCCTTCGTCTGGCGAAGGACGGCTATGCAGTTGGAGGCCCACATTGGAGCAACGGATTGAGCCCCCCGAGGTCCGGAGGGGGAGCGGAAGGAGGAGGAACATGAAAGACGAAATCAGTACTGCGAGGGATGCTATCACCCTCTGATACAAGGGAACGGATCTGATGAGAATTTACCAGGGCCAGTCGGACTGGGACTGAACGAGGACGTGATTTAGCCAGATTCTCGGAATTTGGCCGGATTCTCTGACTGTGGCTGGCCCGGGGTCTTTCTGAAAAGCCATTGACTATGACACTGGGACCTGTTTCCTCTGCATATGCTGGATTTTGGGGATCCAGTCTGTTTGGACGCTCGCCTTCCTGAACCTGGAGAGAGGGGGAGGGAGCTGGAGCTTCCCACAGGGCAGGAAACCCTGACTGCCCTGGGGGACGGAGGGGAAGGAGGGGGGGAGTGGGGGGAGTGGGAGGGTGTTGGGAGGGGGGGCGGAAATGGAAACTTTTATAATTTAATAAAATTTACTAAAAAAAAAAAAAGACCTTAACATCTTAAAATTTCAGATTTACCTGGAATTTCCAAGAATAAGATTCAATTTTCCTCTTCTTTTCATGTGATATCAATCACTTCTATTCTAAAATCCTGTAAGTACTTCACTTGAGGAAGAGGTGAAATTACTCAGTGGGTATGGATACCTGCCCTTTTGTCAACCCTGAGGGTCTGAGTTCCATTTGAGGATTCACATAGTGATGAAAGAGACCAGTTCCTGCAGCTTGTTCTTTGACTTCCACAGGAATACAATGGAGATTATTGTGTTATTTAATATTTCTTGTATTTTTTGAAACTTGCTTTGTTTTTAAATATGTGGTCAAAATTCCATGTAGTGCAGAGAAGAAGGTATATTCTTTTATGTTTGGGTGAAATATTCTGTAAATACCTGCTAGGTCCTTTGGTTTATGCCATCAATTAGTTGCAGCATTTTTCTGTTTAGTTTCTGTCTGGATGATCTGTCTCTTGGCAAGAGTATAGTACTGAAGTATCCCACTACTCATGTGTGAGGCGCAATACGTAATTTAATCTGTAGTAATATTTCTTTTATAAACTTAAGTGTCCTTCTTTTTGGTTCATGGATGTTAAGAATTGTAATATCCCTTTGCTGGATGTTTTTCTTTTGATGAGTATGTAGTATCTGTCCTTATCTCCTCTTATTAGTTTGAATTTGAGGCCTATTTTATCAGATAATAAAATTTCCACATTGGCATGCTTCTTAGGTACATTTGCTTGGAAAATCTTTTTTCTCCTTGACACTGAGTGATCTTTATCCTGGATGTTACAGTGTGTTTCATAGATGCAGAAAATGTATAGATCTTCTTTTTAATTTTGTTTAATTTCATTTTAAATTCCATCTATAGTTCTTCCCCCTTACCCCTTTCGCCCTCCACTAACCCACAATCCATCCACCATCCACTCCTCCCAACAGGTAAGGGCTCCCATGGGAAGTCAACAAAGTCTTACACATTAAGTTGGGGAAGAACCAAGCCCCTCCACCCCTGCAATTAAGTTTGAGCATGGCATTCCACCATAAGGAATATGATCCAATAAGCTAGCTTATTCACCAGGGATAGATTATGGTCCTACTACCAGGTTCCTCACAGATAGTCCACCCTTCACTACTGACTCTCGCATATGGAGGGCCTAGTTTGGTCCCATGGAAGCTTCACAGCTGTAAGTCTAGAGTTCTTGAGTTTCCATGACATTGGGTTCAGTTTTCTCTGTAGATTTCTCCATTATGATCTTGACCTCCCTTGCTCATATATTCCCTCTTCCTTCTCTTCGATTGGATTCCCAGAGCTCAGTCTGGTGCTTGGTCATGGATTTATGCATCTGGTTCCATAAGTTGCCAAATGAAGGCTCTATGATTATAGCTGAGGTATTCACTGTAACATGAAGGCCGGCTTGTTGGGGTAACTGTCCTGCCCAGTAACCCACAGCTGGCAAGCCCCAAAGAAAACCACACACAGGATTCCATAAGATTATAAACTGATTGGCCCATTAGTTCAGTCTTCTTATTAACTAATTCTTACATCTTAAAGTAACCCATAATTCTTGTCTGTGTTAGCCATGTGGCTCAGTACCTTTTTCAGCTGCCAGCTCACATGTTGCTTCTTCGGTGATCTGGGCAGGAATGACAGAGGGAGCTTCCTGTTTCCCAGAATATTCCTGTTCCCGCCTCTACTTCCTGTCTGGTTGACCCACCTATACTGATTGATGTATATGTTTCTTCTTTTGTGTCTTAAATGCCTGAGATTCTTTTTTTCTTTATCTCATTTTCTGTTGGTAAAAGCTTACGTCAAAGGTTCCCATTTAAGGCCCAAAATTTTAATTTCCGGATTTCTCTCAGTTTGCTTACTGTTTCTATTTCACTTTCAGGTTTTAAAGAGTTTTATAATCTTTTCCCACTGTTTGCGTTTTTCTAAGGGATTTATTCATTCCCTTTTTATGGACCTCTATCATATTCATAAAGGTTGATTTAAGATTAAGGCCTGCTTTTGGAGGATAGCTGTACTATAGTGGCTATGCATTGACCTAGCTGTTATTGATTGTGTTTTTACACTGACATCTAGGCATTTGGGATTTGGAACGTTCTGATTCTACATATGATCTGTCTTTGTTGAGTGGATGTTTTGCTCTCTGCTTTTTAGGAGAGAGTGATGGCTGTGTGTTGCCTGATAGGAAATTCTAATGCACAGCCGAGGATGAGACTTGAGGATTGGATTGGGAGGAGCAGAAGCATAAGTAAAAATGTGTAGTCAGTCCACCTAATTTCTTAGCAGGAGTATCCTATGAGTTTGCAGGGAATGCCCATTGGAGCAGAAAGTTAGGATTAAACAATGAGTGTGTGAAGGAAGATTAGAGGAGAATGATATGTACCATCCACTGTAGATGTTGGAAGGCTGCAGGAGGTGTTCTACTGAAGATCCAGAGATGATATTGGTTCAAGGGGAATAGAAGAAGAGGTAAAGATCTGCATTCAGCTTACCTGCTTCCCTGTAAGGAGTGCTATTGCATTCATCTTTGTGAATTTGGCTCAGAGTAGACAAAATGATGCTTAAAATGTAAAGATTTATAGTTTGGTTTGAAGATATGGAATCCATATAGAAGAAGTATCATTTCTTATGTAAAATACCATTTCTGAGGAAAACACTACAATTTCTGTTTTTTTTGAATTTTTATTCTACCTTTTATACAAACTACTCAGGCCCACACACTAACACAGCAGGAAGTTTTCTTTGTTCACACAAATCCCATATTCAGGTTATTATATTGAGTTGTGTTAGTACTTGTATTTGTTTGGATTATGCCTACTTATCCAACTATGTCTATGTCCTCTGATATTTAATGTGTCATCAAGTATTGTCGCTACTGTCATAATTTTTAGATCACTGGAAATTTTCTACTCTTTTTATGCCTATTGCTGCAGTGTAAATCGTTATAATTCTTTAACTGCTCTCCAAATTACAATCATCTATAGAATTTCCAAAATCAATTGTTAATTTTATTTGCTTTAGTTCGTTAGTGCCTAGTAGCTATAACATACATCTGTGGGTTGAAGGCATGGATGGCTTATTCAATATATTTAGTGACTAAGAAAACATGATGCCAGTCAGAGAACATAATAGTTTTCACATCACCAGTAGTTAAATCCTATGATTCTATCAACACAGGTGCTCAGAAGGTAACACATGTGTGCTTATATTAATACGAAGCAACCTCTGGCACTTTCTATGTCCCTAAGATTTCTTGACAGGTTCCAGGCTGATGACACTAGATTACATTTCATCAATCAGGGAGAAATCAATGACGTGCTTGGTATTTGGAAAAATTCTCTATGGTTTGAAGTATAGAAGACAGGTTATAGTGTACCCTCTGAAATGAGTGACATTTAAGAAATAATTGATATTCACCATTATTTTCAAGTTTAAAAATGCAACAACTAACTGTATTGTGCCTTGTGATTAGTGCAGAGCCACACATAGCTGTATCCTTAAATTACTAGCTATTGTCAAGTTTATAATGAACTATGATTTTTGATACAGATTAACTACAGATATTTTGCTCTTGGTAGGATAACAGATTCTTCCCAATGAAAAATAAATAATTGTGTTCATTTGAAAAATTAGAAAACACTCATTTTCAGGTTAACAAAATCCTAATGATTTGAACTATATAAATATTAAACTCCAAAGTAAATCAAACAGTTAAAGACAAAACGAAGCAGTAGCCCCTCTGCCCCTTGAAGCATGTGCTGAACCTGGTCCTTGATGGTAGCTCAAGCCATTACACTCGGGCTACTTTCCTGTGATGAGAGGCCAGTGACATGGTCAATCCTATGTGAGTTAATGTGACCGGAAAGAATATACCAGCATTCAAATACAGAGAGGATTTTTCTTGTCTCCTTCAGCTCCTTCATGGAAAGTTTCTGAATATGGACTAGAATGGAGTCTAGAGGGTGGTCAGATAAAAGAAATAACTTTCAGATACCTGTTCCTTGTAGATCACAATTTCCTGTTGGATAGAGAGGCTCATACCTGTCCTTCATGTTCTCACAATGCTCTGGGTTAGCTGGTGTTACAGAATAGAACCTGCTTTAAAAACTAAAAAAGTTAATAGTGAGAATATCTCTTGTTAATAGTCTTCACAGAAAGTAAAATAATTGGGTTTGTTAATTTTAGTATAGCAGTGTGTGTGTGTATGTATAACAAGGTAATGTATATATAAAGTATTTTTTTATTTTTTTTCTCCTTGGGAATAAAGGATTCTTTTAAAGTTAAGCATAAATATGTCATTAAAATCTAAAATATGCCAACTGAAATTTTATTGGAGTAAAACAGAAGTATTAACATCTTGTCTAGCTGAGGAATAACTAGGAAATCATACTCTACTAATTCCTAACCATATTGAACCCGACGAAGCTTAAGCTTTCTAGTGTTTTTGGATTAAACAAGAAACTATATCAATGTTTATAATTAATTCACAAACACTGGAAAGATTAAGCTCTGTTAATTCAAAATAATATTTTGAAAGAAACAGAAAAGACTAAGGAATCTTCACAGAGTTGACACTAATTGAGCAAGGTCCTTGGAAAGAGTTCTTTGCAAAACATTAGGTTCCTCTTACTCCTAAAAGAAGTTTCTTTGATGAGAAGTAAAACTATACTTATTTGTGAGCATAAGGAAAAGTATTTAGAATGCAGTTAGGAATTATAATGGCCTCCTAAATTGGCAGTAGGAGAGTTTACCCTAGCATCTGTGACATCTCTTGCCACAGGTGGTTAGCTGGGTTTGCAGTACCAGATATGATTTTCTCATGTTGAGCAGGCCTGAAGTGTAACTAGACATCTATTGGTTATCACCAGGCTCTAAATGCTGCAATGGCACCTTCACGGATATTTTTTGTACTGATTATTGTTGTTGTTCATATGTGTCATAGCTAGGTGTAATTATTGTCTGCTTTCTCCCTTGATAACCTGCAGAGCACTTTCCACTGCAAAGAACTTCTGACTGTGAGATGCCTAGCTCCAACCAATACATTTACAACACAACCTATACATCCGAGAACCCGAGAACACCTCGAAGGATGGTGATGGATGACCGTAAGAGTCAAAAGACCAAGACATATGATGTGAGGTTGTTTTTTCTTGACATGACAGGACGTTACAGACAGGAAACTCCAGTAATATAGTTGTCTGAACAAGACCTGAACTATGAATGGCAACACCAGTTGACATCCCAAAATGGATAGAAAAAATATGTGCAGCCACACCCATAGGGAAGAATTCCTCCCCTGGGATGAGCACTATAAATAATTATTCAATTCTAAGTGGTCAGTTCTAAAATACAGGCATACAAGAAATATTAAAGGGATGCATTGGGTTGTGTACTTAATCACACTCATATGTATATATTGCATATAGATAAATATTAATATGAATTATATTTGGTATAATTTCACTCAATACTAAGTATAGTTTTATGTAATGTATGAGAAGAGACACTGTTAACTTTGTTATTAATGCTTGCTATAATAAACTTCTGAGCCCAGCATGTCTCCAATTCTGCTCTGCCCTGCATTCCACTTTGTCATCTTTCCAATTCCAAAAATGTGTCCTTTCATGTTGCTGAAAACTTTGCTTGTGTCACTAATATGTACACTTTTACTTAGTCATATTTCAGCTTAAAATACACTTTGATTCCTATGGGGAATTAGAAAATCTTTTAATTATTATTTTTATCACCTTATGCTGTTCTCTGAGCTTTTACATGTTTACAATTTTCTTATTGCTTCTAGATTTACTTCTTTTGAGTTATCAGACTTTGATTATAATGTGACAGCAATACAGAAATTATCAGCAACTGCACATTGTGACATTATTACAACTTTATGTAGACGTCACTAGAGAAGACTTCTGCATGTTCTGTTCCTTGTATAGTTGAAGGAGCTGTGGGAGTATGGGAATATTATGTTCATTGTATAAAATTCTCAAAAATAAAGAAGAACATACAGCCAGCTCAGTCCAATACCAAAACCAAAGAAACAAAAACAAAAATGTAAAATAAGATAAACAAGTTGATATCAAAAAGGACCAAGACCATTAGTAGATATTTCTTTTGAGACATCATATAAATAACAAAAACCTATTAAAACTATTCAGAATCTCAGATATCTGAAAAACATAAAAATAAATCACAATGAGTAACATATGACTTCTGGCAGAAAGCCTATTACCAAAATAGCAAGTATAATACACGCCAGTGGAAGACATGGAGAGAAAGAGGCTTTCACACCATGAGTATATTGTTGTTAGAGAAACCAGCCTGGGGTTTCTTAAAAAGGATTCAGCAATCACACTACTTGGAAAATCCACTAAGAAAATGAGATGTGACATTGATTTAAGCACTTCTAAGTTCAAAACAACACTCTTCCTACCAGCCAAGGTATCCATCAGTAGATGATGACTGGGTAAAGATAATGGAATCTTAGGTGAAGAACTGTCATCTAGCCCCGAAAGATGAGATCCTGTCATTTATTACAATATAAATGAACCTAGGAGACATCTTATTAAGTAAAATAGGCCAGTTCCAGGTAGGAAAATATTATTGAATTTCATTCATATCTGGAATTGAGTAGGCTGAACTGATAAAAAATAGAGAGTAGGATAGAGGTCAAAAGTCAGGGAACAGTAGCGGGGAGAGGGCTGTGAAATGGCTGGTCAGTTGGTCCAAGTTACAGGAAGACAAATGCTGTAGTTCTGCTCCTCTGCACATTGCGGTGCTGTGGTTAGTAATAGTGTATGCTTCTATATAACGGAAAGCATTTTAACTAAGGTTGTTCTCAGCTATGATAAGAGAAGCTTCCTTTTCAAGTTGGCAGCAGCCAATATAGACACATAGCTAACAAAATTTAATACTCAGCTTTAAATGGGGCATTTTTTATTGATATTTTATTGAGCTCTACATTTTTCTCTGCTCCCCTCCCTACCTCTTCCCTCCCCTTCAACCCTCTCCGATGATTCACATACTCCCAATTTACTCAGGAGATCTTGTCTTTTTCTACTTCCCATGTAGAGTAGATAAATGGGGCATTTTCAAAATTAACACCAAGTCCTACATTAATGCTCAAGGACCATTTCAAAAGAGGAAACAGAAAGAATTTAAGAGTTTAAGATCATAGAGGGCTGCTGTGAAATGCTGACTTCTGCATATGTCACAGCTACAGTCCTCAAAAACTCATAGGAGCTGTATTCTCCTACACAAGACCAGTGCAAGATCAAGCCAACAAAAATCCAGGATAGGTGGTATCAATAAGCATCTCCACACATGACTGCTTTCCGAGGAACAGGGGATAGTTTATGATAATGTGGTCACATTTAGGTTCCGCGTGCTCTAATGGATGGCTTTATACCCATGTAAACAAGAAGAGTACTATTTGGACTTAGCAGTTATTTGAAAAAAGAACATGAAGTTGGGAGATATTTCAAGGGAGATCAAAGTAGGGAGATTGAGAAAAAATGGTCATATTACAATGTATGTGTGTAGGAAATTCTTAAGAATAAAGAAAAATAAAGGAAAAGTATTAACCACATTCAGATTGTGTCCTTCACAATCATCTACAGTTAAGATCGAGAGGAAAAGAATTATTCAGTTTATCTGTAATCATCAGAAGACTTCTGAAAGAGTTAGCTTAGTGGACAGGGAGAAGAAACAACAGATTCTATAGGTACTCAAGCAGTAAGAAAGAAAAGGGCTCTAGCCTCTATCACCTAGGAGAGCATAATGGGCAGGAAAATACGTTATATTGGCAACAGTCAGAACAACTGCTTACATCAGTGAGAGAATGTTTATATATTTCTTATATCAAAGCAGCATTATACTTTCAAACTTCAAAGAGAAACAAAAACTAAAGGTCAGTTGTTTTACTTTTCACTTCATTTTTTGATAAATATATAAGAATTTATGAAAAGAACACCAGTAACAGGCAATAATAACATTTGTCACATTACCTGGATTAAACTCATGAATGCCAGTACCTTCTGGTTCCTTTACATCTACACACACTCTTTCCATTAATTCATTGTCCCTGTCTCTCCCACAAGCTTTTAATTTTGACTCTGTGATTGAATTTTGTGTATTGTTACTATTCACCTGACCACAGTATCTCAATCAGAACCAAAGGATTCCTTAATCAGTGACTAGCTGAAATAGAATAGAAATTATTACAAAGTTAATTCATAGTTATTT
This sequence comes from Myodes glareolus, assembly GCF_982192425.1. Classification (NCBI taxonomy): domain Eukaryota; kingdom Metazoa; phylum Chordata; class Mammalia; order Rodentia; family Cricetidae; genus Myodes; species Myodes glareolus. The sequence continues at coordinate 35,184,598 of NC_142041.1, forward strand.
GATTGCCAATACCTTTGAGTAACCTGGAGAACTCAAAGCTAGTGCACTTAGAAGCCGCTTTGCATCATGAGACTTTAAGTGCAGGATGAGATTCCTGGTTTTATTTATTGCAGCTCTTCCATTGCTGACAATAATCCCTGGCTGCAGCAGATATCTGAGATTTGTTAGATATTTCCATCACACTCTCCCCAACATAAAACACTTGTTTTATGTTGGTATGAAGCTTTTTTGTTTTCTATCTTTCAGAATTACTTGGAATTTTTTTTAAGTAATTTTATTAAATTATAAAAGATTCCATTTACGCCCCTCTTCCCAACACCCTCCCACTCCCCCCTCCCTCTCCTCCTCCCTCTTTGTCCCTAAGGGCAGTCAGGGTTTCAAGCCCTGTGGGAAGTTCAAGTTCGTACCCCTCCCTCCAGGTCCAGGAAGATGAGTATCCAAACAGACTGGATCCCAAAAATCCAGTATATGCAGAGGAAACTAGTCCCAGTGTCATTGTCAATGGCTTCTCAGAAAGACTCCGGGCCAGCCACATTCAGAGAATCTGGTTGGATCACGTGCTCGTTCTGTTGCAGTCGTCCAACTGCCCTTGGTAAACTCTCATTAGATCCGACCCCTTGTATCAGTGGGTGATAGCATCCCTCGCAGTCCTTCGTCATTTTCTTCCTCTTCTGCTCCAGATTTGCACTTTGGGGGGCTCAGTCCGGTGCTCCAATGTGGGACTCCGTCTGTATCGCCATCCATCGCTAGATGAAGGATCTATGGTGAAAAGTAAAATATTCATCAGTATGGTTATGGGCCAAGGCCGGTTCAGGCACCCTCTCCTCTGTCCAGAGAACAATCTGGGGATCTCTCCTTGGACCTGGGATCCCATATATAATCAAATTTCCTATAAACCCTAAAATGACTCCCTTAGTTGAAATATATTCTTCCCTGATCCCATATTCATCCTTTCTCCCTTCCCCCCATCCCGGTCTACCGAGCTTTCTCCATTCCTCCCCTACTCCCTTCTCTCTAACCCTCTCCCCTTCCAAAAACCCTCCCACCCACCCCCCATGCACCCAAGGTTACCTGGGACTCTTGACTATTTCCTACCTCCTGGCGGATAGCTAAATAATCTTCATCAGGTTCGTCTTCTTATTTAGCTTCTCTAGGATCACGAATAATAGGCTCAAAGACCTTTAAAATTATGGTTAGAATCCACTTATGAGTGAATACATACCGTGTTCCTCTTTTTGGGTCTGGCTTACCTCACTCAGTAAAACGTTTTCTATGTCCATCCATTTGCATGCAAAATTCAAGATGTCATTATTTTTTACCGCTGAGTAAAACTCTAATGTGTATATGTTCCACACCTTTTTTAACCATTCTTCTATTGAGGGGCACCTAGGCTGTTTCCAGGTTCTGGCTATTACAAATAGTGCTGCTATGAACATAGTTGAACAAATGCTTTTGTAGTATACTAGGGAATCTCTAGGGTATATTCCCAAGAGTGGAATTGCTGGGTCCTGAGGGAGGTTGACTCCCAGTTTCCTGAGAAACTGCCACACTGATTTCCACAGTGGCTGCACAAGCTAAAGGTATACAATGGAAGAAGGAAAGCATCTTTAACAAATGGTGCTGGCATAACTGGATGTCAACCTGTAGAAGGATGAAAGTAGATCCATACCTATCACCATGCACAAAACTCAGGTCCAAATGGATTAAAGACATCAACATTAATCTGTCCACTTTGAACCTGATAGAAGAGAAAGTGGGTAGTCTACAAGATATAGGCACAGGAGGCCTCTTCCTAAGCAGGACCCCAGCTGCACAGACAATAAGAGAAACATTGAATAAATGGGATCTACTGAAACTGAGAAGCTTCTGTAAAGCAAAGGACACTGTCAGTAAGACAAAAAGGCTGCCTTCTGACTGGGAGAAGATCTTTACCAACCCCTCATCAGACAAAGGTCTGATCTCCAAAATATACAAAGAACTCAAGAAACTAGGCACTAAAACTGTAATTAACCCAATTAAAAAATGGGGTACTGAACTGAACAGAGAATTCACAACAGATGAACTTCGAATGGCCAGAAGACACTTAAGGTCATGCTCAACCTCCTTAGCGATCAGGGAAATGCAAATCAAAACCACTTTGAGATACCATCTTACACCTGTCAGAATAGCTAAAGTCAAAAACACCAATGATAGCCTATGCTGGAGAGGATGTGGGTTGAGGGGAACACTCGTCCATTGCTGGTGGGAATGCAAAATTACTTGGAATTTTAAAGCTATGGAATAAATATGTTAATAGGTTTTTCATACTGCTCATACAGTTTTTTGAAAACATACATTTTATAATTAATCAAAGCTATTTTTCTATATTAATACAATGTACCATAAAAGTACAAATCAAATTCCTCGACTGTTTCTATCTTAAAGATAGCCCTTCAGTCCTTTACTGAAGATGCCCATTTGAAATTAATTAGTCTTTGGGTCATTTGTGTGGTGTTGACAGTATGCATAAGGATAATAATCTTCTGGATAAACTTAACTTTTTAAAAAAATTTCATGAATATTCTAATTGGCCCAAGCCATGTCATTGTCATTGCCCCATGTTCAGGTTTGAATGTTTTGTAGTATACAGTAGCAGGGGCTTCTGGATACTATTGTACATGAAATAAAGAACTGGTGATTGATTTCAATTAGTAACCCAAAACAAAATAGGGCATTTCTTCAAATTTTTAATAAATTAAAAAAATTTTTTAAAAAAATTGTTCTTTAGTAATAATCAGCATTCAGATACAAAATATCAAAGGGTTTAATTTTGTGTTTGTGTTTATATTGTGTATGTATATGTGGAAGAGGTACTCAAACATCATCAATTTTCTTTTAGTGCTATGTTTTGTGATAGTAATCACTGCTTCTTGCTGGTGTTCTTGATGATTTGCTAAGTTTGCAAAAATGTTGTACTCATAATAAATAGTTTCAAAGGTCCAGATTTAAAAATGAAAGAGTGAAAACATCTAGGGACATTTTCACATTGTAAGCCCTGAATTTGAATTGTGACTTTTGAATTGGTTGTATTACTTCTCAAAACATCTCTGGGGAAAATAGTCACTGTGTTCTCTCTCCTCTTGAAAACATGCTTTTACACACATTCAGTGGATTTATTTTGTTTGATAGAAGTGTTAAGCTGCTGTTTTGGGGAAGTGATCTGTCAGAGTTACATTCTGCTATTTTCTTCTAAATTGTAAAGGCACATTTGCAAAATAAATTTAAACATAAAATGTTTCAACTATTTGGAATTCACAGTTATTGTTTAATAAATACTCAATATTTTATGTATGATGATCCTTATTAAGCATAGTAAGCATAGTCTTCAAAGAGAAGTATGGAAATTAAAGTTTACTACAAATGTTTTCTTTTCTACACATAAAATTTAATGATTATTTATTGAAATACATAAAGACATGCAGTTGATAATTTTTGCTACTATGGCTCATGAAAGTTTAAAGTTTGGATGAATATGAACATTTGTATTTAGGAACTTAAATAAAAACTTCATTTTACATCTACAAATGAGATACTATGGGACTCAGAAGTAAGACAATACTTTAAATATGAACAAAGCAGTGCCTGTTGGTTCAGGAGAATTGTCTGTATTCTGTCAATCATGTTTTAAATAAATGCTGATTGGCCAGGCAGGAGCTGTAGGCGGGGAAACCAGTCAGGAAGAGGAAATGATGCAAAGAGAGCAGGAGAATTCTGGGGAGGAGGAAGTAGATTTCTCCCACTCCTGCCCAGATCACCGAAGCAGCAGGATGTGATCTGCCCCACTGAAAAAGGTACTGAGCCACATGGCTAAAATAGATCAGAAAAAAGGGTTAATCAAGATGTGAGAATTAGCCAGTAAGAGGCTAGACCTAATGGGCCAATCAGCTTTACAACTTATAGAGATCTCAGTGTGATTTTTCTCTGGGACTAAACAGCTGGGGGGGACAGGACAGAAACACAAACAAGTAAGCCTCCATCATGTTACACCTGTGATAAAACTGAAGAGGAAATGCTGAGTAGGAAACTAATACAGTCAAAAATTATTGCATTTTCTTAAAACATGCAGAAGGTTAGCAAGAGAAAGAGAGGGAGAAATGGATTAAGACAGACAGAGAGAGAGAGAGAGAGAGAGAGAGAGAGAGAGAGAGAGAGAGAGAGAATGAGGGAGAAGGAGAAAGCCAAGGAGAGGGAGTGGAAAAGAGAGGGAGAGGGAGGAAGGGAGAGAGAGAGAAAGTGGAAGAGAGGGGGAGGGAGAAGGAGAGAGGAAGTGGGAGAGGAAGAGACAGAGAGCGAGAGAGAGAGGGAGAAGGACAGAAGGAAGGAAGCCAGGAGAGAGGTCTAGATGAGATCAGAGGCCACCAAAATAAGCAAACAGCACCAAAGGCATCTGAAATAGAAGATAGAAAATATTGATTGAATTGAAAATGAACTTTCCTCACTAAAATCTGATATGAGTCTGTGTTTCTGACAATTTGATCTGTTCAATGTTTTACTTTTATAATAAAGGGGAAAAGTACTTCTAATTCTAAACAAAATTTGGATAGTTTCCCTGGAGAAAACACATCAATTATTTACACAAGGTCAAAATGTTAAAATAACAGACATTTAAATAAGCTGATACCACAAGTAAGGGGGTAACTTCATTGATAAGTACACAATTTCCAAAAACATGAAAGAATAGACTGAAATTACATATTGAGAACTAAGAGAAAATAAAAGCACCAACTGAACATTTCAAATCTTCCAAATTACAAAAGCACATTTTGGAGCATATTCTAAGTGTCCGTAACAACACATGAAGTGTTCACAAGCACACATTTCCTTTCTGTCTACATTCAAGCATCCATTTTCAAGGCATCTTGTGATACACAAAAAGATTCACAAACAACTTTGTCTTTAAGTATTTTTCTACCTAGGAATCTGTTTTCAGGCTCTAAGAAATGTGGACCAATGATTTTTCAGCACAGTGAGCACTTTTTTATTATTCCTACAACATAATGATGTTTAAATAAATAACAGTTTTACAGAGAAATTACATAGTGTGGCATTTAAAAACAAGAGTAAATAATATGTACAAATGTTCAAAGAAATCTTAAACAAGAAAAAAATCTGAATTATTTGAAAACTAGATTCTTTCTCTGTGTGAAAGAGATAAATAAACAAAGAAAAAAAGTTGTCTTTTGGCAAATCGCCATGAGATACTACAATGTAGAAAGTGTGTAGCTCTTTTGTACTAGCTGCTTTATCTCAGGGAGCTGCCATTCCATGCTCTTCTACATGTGTTGTACCTATAGGCAACTTTTCGTACTCTTATTAATAAATTTTAAAAAGTAATTGTGAAAGGAGTTTGCAATTCTGAGCTTGGAAAAGAATTGGGTATTCCGAGCATATTATGCTGTTTTGGGAACTTGAAAGATAAGGGTTTTGAAAGCAATGCAGATGGTGGAGGCCTGGCTTGTAGGGTTTCAGAGTGAAGACTAAAAGTACCTCAAAACCTGTAGTGGAACATTTTCTATGATGCGTGATTTTAAGAAGCTGTGGCTCATTTGACCGTTTGAGAGTCTTCTGTAGATAATGTTCAACATCCTTAGTCACCTGGGAAATGCAAATAAAAATGACTCTGAGATACCATCTTAAACATGTCAGAATGGCCAAGATCAAAAACATTGATGACAGTTTATGTTGGAGAGGATGTGGAGTAAGGAAAATGCTCCTCCATTGCTGGTAGGTATGCAAACTTGTACAGCCACTCTGGAAATAAGTATGGCAGTTCCTTAGAAAACTGGGAATCAATTCAAGACCCAGCAGTATCATTTTTGGGCACATACCCAAAGGATGCAAACTCATACCACAAGGATCCTTGTTCAACTATATTCATAGCAGCATTATTTGTCATAGACAGAATCTGGAAACAACCTAGATGCCCGTCAAACGAAGCATGGAAAAGAAAATGAGGTACATTCATACAATGGAGTACTACTCAGCAGTAAAAAACAATGACATTTTGAAATTTGCAGGCAAATGGATGGAACTAGAAAAAAAATCATCTTGAGTGAGGTATCACAGACTCAGAAAGACAAACATGGCATGCACTCACTCATAAGTAAATATTAGATGTAAAGGAAAAAATAACTAGCCTTTAATCCATGACCTCAGAGAAGTCAGATAAAGGAGAACTCAAAGAGAGGTACACTTGAATCCTCCTGGGAAGGAGAAATAGACAAGAATTCTTGAGAAAATTGGGGGCATGGGGGAAAGAAAGGGCGGGAGGGGAGGGGAAGGGGAGAAGGAAAGTGGGGAGGAGAACATAAGGAAACAGGATGCCCAAGATGGGGAAAGGACAGAGAGGTAGAGCAAGGAAAGAGAGTTCTTGATTGAGGGAGCTATTATGGGGCTAGCACAAAACCTGGCACTAGGGAAATCTCCAGGAATTGACAAGAATGACTCCAGCTAATATCCTAAGCATTAGTGAAGAGGGTACCTGAACTGGCCTTCTCCTGTAATTAAACTGATGACCACCTTAATTGTCATTTTAGAAACTTCACCCAGCAACGATAGAAGCAGATACAGAGATCCACAGCTAAGTACTGGGCTGAGCTCTCAAATCCAGTCAAAAAGAGGGAGGAGAGACAACATAAGCAAAGGGGTCAAGACTATGATGAGGATACCCACAGAAACAGCTGACTTGAGTAGTGTGAGCTCACTGATTCTGGCGGGACAGCAGGGGAACCTGCATAGATCCAAACTAGGTCCTCTGACTGTGGGTAACAGTTGTGTGCCTGAGGCAGTCTGTGGGGGCACTGGCAGTGGGACCAGGATTTATTCCTACTGCTTGAACTGGCTTTTTGGAGCCCATTCTTGTTGGAGGGATACCATGCTCAGCCTAGATATGCGGGGTGACATTGGTCCTGCCTCAAAGTGACACGCCAGACTTTGTTGACTTCCCGTGGGAAGACTTACCCTCTTTGAGATGTTGATAAGTGGGTGGAAATTAGGGAGAGCAGGATGAGGGGAGGGAGAAGAAACTGTGATTGGTATGTTAAATGAGAAAAGATTGTTTTAAAAACTAAATTCAAAGAAAGAAACTGGTTCTTCTCAGTTGAGGCTGAAGAGCCCAACTTCAATTAACAGGCAAATGGCAGCACTGAAGCGAAACCTTTGCTTTACTGGGATACTTGATGAGTGTCAGCTGGGGCAGCGGAATCAGATGTGATTAAAAAGAGATCAGCATCATTGACACAGAAATCTTCTGGGGACCATTTCCTTGGGGGCATCACACAGAAGCTGTATCCACTGGAGACAGAGAGGCTACATCTTAAGCTGGCAGCCAAGTTGGTATTGTGTAATAGTCTTCCTTTGGCACTGGTTTTGGTGACAGGAAAACTCCCAGATTGTAGGGACAATGGAGAGAAGTTGAGGCTGGGCACCTGGGGAAGGGTTAGCATCCCTTAGAGTCCCCAGAAAATCAAATCATTCTTAAGTACTAGAAAATTAATGTGATATTCATACCCATCAGGAAATATAGAAATTTAAATCAGAAGAATTTGATTCCAAATGGAATTTTATATCTTTATGAGGTGATGCAGAACCCGTAGGATGTACTCTGTTGCTTTTTAAAAAATTGTTAAGGACTAAATACTCCATCCTTCATAACTCAACTACACATTTCCAGAGTCAGACACCAGCACTTCCCTGTGGTTCACCTACTGTGCTCAAATGTTCTCTTGGAGGATGTGTCTCTATTGTGGGAAAGGCTTTCATTAACCTCTTTTACAGACACTTTATGATTTCGTAAATGTAGCTTTTTCAGTGTTGAAATACGTATCATGATGTTTTCCACATTTAGTTAAAGATGTACAAGTGTTTACTGTGTGAAAATTAGCCAATCCCACCTCACAGCACGATGCAAAGCATCCAACATCCATCATGTAAATGCCGTGCAAGTCAGAGGAACACGAGGGATTTGCTTTGATGAAAGATGCAGCTTAGCCTTTCATTTCATATGAAGGTGGGTTTTTTGAACATAGAACCATTTCATAACCATAAATCATAAATATTTAAATTGGGCAATTCCTGGCATTTTTTGTCTTAGTCTACTTTGTACTTGCATAACAAAATCCTCTTACTGATTTAGTGCTTTTTTGATTTTAACTATTTCTCTGAGTAGTTTTGGAGGGTTTCTCTTTGTATCGTTGGAGTCTGTCCTGGAACCCACTCTACAGACCAGGCAGTTCTCAAACTCACAGAGATCCACCTGCCTCTGCCTCCTGAGTGCTGGGATTAAAGGGGACCACCACTGCCTGGCTAGATACATTGGTTTTAAGGTTTGTGTTTTAGGATAAATAAAGAACTTTCAGTACTTGAACATCTCACAAAACTAACAAAGTAACACTAGAGTGGGGTAAACAAAGCTTCCCAACTTTAATGAGCAGTAACACAAACTAACTCTGTTTTAGTACTTATTTAACTTTAGACATTTTAAAAGAATTTCATGCATGAGTACTGTATTTACAACATTTACATCCACCAATCCCCTTCCTCCAGCTCCTCTGATTTCTCATCCACTTCTCAAATCTGTGACCTCTTTTTCTATAGTCATTACCATTACACAGACATATTCACACACATGCAAAGCACACAAACATGTGCAGCACACACATTCATGTACAAGCATGCACACCCAGATGTACGCAAATATGGATGTGCAAGCACACACAATAGAATAGTTGAGACAGCAAAGGAGACAGAAACAATGCAAAGCTTTTTCTATTTTAGCCATCCATCAGACTTCTGAAGAATCCAGTGAGAAGTCAACACTTTCAGTAAAAGTGGCCAGCCAGCAGGTAAGTTCATCATAACTAATGACAGTCAGGTGTGATATTTTACCAAAAAGCTTGTGCATAATTAGTAATGTGTCTACAACTCCGAAATGAGTGATTTAAAGCTGTCAAGAACAAGTGTTGTGGTCTACAGGGACGGCTGGTCCATGAACATACTCTCAGGGTTTGCCAATGGCATTTTATGATGAATGTTTCTCATCACTAGCCATCCAAACTTACCTATTAATCTCCTTAATTGTGAAGTATTAATGTGTGTAATAATCTGAAACAACCAGCTTTGGTCTGATCAAAACAATTCCTGAACTTCTTAGTGTTCCACCTCATTTGATGTTTCATGACAACAGTGTTGAGAAGAAACAAGGATAGGTACAGAAGAAAACACGTTTTATTAGTTTAGTAGTTAACAAGTGAAAATTAGGTGAAAAGGCTAAGATGTTCAGGATGCCGAGCATCTATGAATTCAGCTGGGGACTGGACAAATTGCTCAGTTGTTCAGAATGTGTACGCTCTTGAAAAGAACCTGAGTTGAGTTCCAAGCTTACATTTTGTGTGGCTCACAACTGATGAAGCTGGTACCTGCTGTGTTTTTCTGGCTTTTACAGACAACTGGAATTACATGCATGCAGATATGTACACACAGACATGTAAAGCAGAACCTAAAATAAATTTCCCTATAAAACACATCTTATATGTAGATAATAATACATTGTAAACGTATCAAGGGTTTACTGATTTGTGTTTGTCTTGTTTTTTACTTTTATATTTTTAGCAGTTATAATAACAAAATTTCTCCCTTCAAACTCTCTCATATACCTCTCTCTGCTCTCCTTCAAATCTGTTACCTCGGGGTCTGGAGAGATGGCTCAGAGGTTAAAAGCATTGCCTGCTCTTCCAAATGTCCTGAGTTCAATTCCCGGCAACTACATGGTAGCTCAGAACCATCTGTAATGGGGTCTGGTGCCCTCTTCTGGCCTGTGGGCATACACACAGACAGAATATTGTATACATAATAAATCAATAAATATTTTTTTAAAAAATCTGTTGCATCTCCATTTGTTAATTGTTACTGCATGCATAGCATATATTCCCAAATGTAAATATAACCTGTTAATTTATATAACGTTACTTTTACATATGTTTTCAGGATTGATCTTTTGACCCTGGATAACTAATTGGTGTGCCCTTCCCTGGGAAGATCATCTCTCCCACTCTCAGCTTTCCTCAGTTGTTCTTCACATAGAGTTTCACGGGCTTTCCCTTTTCCACTCTGACATCCCGACATGCCCATTGGTGTTGTCTTTGTTCAGCTCCAATTTGGCACTCTTATCTACTAACTTCTTAACAGAAACTGTTTGCTTAAAGTCATTGCTTATTTACAAACCACCAAATAGAAAATGTGCTGCCCCTTTTGAACAATATTGCTTATCAGCACAATGTCAGGAACTGCCAAGAATTCTATCAATTGTTTCACTGAAGAGGTCTGTATCAGTTCTATCTGCTAGCATACATGTCTGTCTATATGCATGTAGGTAGCCATTAACACCTTGATTAAGAAGATCCATAATACTGTTTCTGCATAATGTTTTCATGTATGAAATCTATGAATATGTACATATATTATAAATAATACACACATATTCATGTCAATACTTGCTTATTTGTTTTTCTTTAACTTCAGAGTTATAAATATTTTCATTCAACTTGTTGATTAGCAAACCTTGTATGAATTTAAGGATGCTGATGCACAAATTCTGCCTGTGTAAAGTGAATGAGTATTCAAACATTGATGCTTGACTAATGGTGCATAGCTATAGAAATATGTTTATTGAGCAGAAAGGCCTCGTCATCTGCTTCATCCATGGTGGCTTTCATTAATCAAAAACATTCCTCTATTTCAAACCATCAGCTTGATGCTGATATGCATCAGGTCCAACTGTTTGGTCATGGGAAAGATGATCAGATTAAGTTTCTCATATGTTAAGAAACTTCAAAACAATGTGATATAGCTCACATCAGTCTGGAGGAGGCAAGTTTCTAGGAACTAAATTTTACTTGTATTTTAATTTCTTAGCATGATTGACATAGTTGGCAAAGTATCTCACACTCAAGCATTTTTCAATCTACACTGTTTCTCTCCTGCATGTTGTTATTGCTCTCCAGTGTGACATATCCCAGCAGCACGGATTGACAAAATTAGGCCAAAACACTTTGCTGTGATTCGGCGTTGCCAGTAATTCCAGCCAGATAAGAAATGTGATGGCATTTTCTAGTTCCATACTGCACACAATGTTCATTTTTTATTTGCCCACAACATGGCACCAAATAGAAACTCCACTTGCTAGAAGGAAAAATGACTACCAACAAAATGAAGAAATAAAAGCAGGGTATTTATACATGACAGAGCTACTATTACACCACGCATGAAGCGAATAGTTTCCAAAGCTTGTCTCTTGTTGAGAAAAATGAATAATTTCTTCAGAAATGGTTTAGCAGAGTAAAATACATTACAACAGAAAGTACTGGTTAAATATGGGAAAAATTTTTAGAGGAAGTTCTAAGAAGCAATGTTGATATTCAAACATGGTTTCTCTTATTCTAGATGTTCAATGTCTTAGAATTTTTAATATCCCTTGGTTCCAGAGGCAGCCTTCACATAGTTTTTTCAAATTGTGGGCCTTGTGTTTTCTGACACGGAGCTGTATTCAGGGAGGTGAGGTTTAGAATTTCAGTGTTTTTCAAAGAAAGAAGAATGAAAGGGACCTTGTATTTTTAAATATGTTTTCCTTCTTCATGGATATAACAAACAGCTGTTGACATTGTCACTCTCAGTAATTTTATATACAATTTGTTTAATGCTTCCAATTTTATAAAATACAACCATCACACATTATTTGAATATGAGTAAGCTGAAGATTAAAACAGTTGATAGACTTAATGACTCTGGTAGAGACCTGGAATATAGCCTCATCCCTAGCATAATCCAGCCCTTCGACCTGTTTGAATCTCTCAAGTGTGACACCAAATGGTTTGTGACAGCCAAGAGATAAATACTCTGAGCTGCCTACAATTAGCTCTTTCTAGACTGCACAGCTGTTACTCATCCAAATAAACACAAAATTAGAATAAGTGTGTGGAAGAGAGAGAAAAGAGAGATCAGTGTGATGGGAAAGATTAACAGACAACAGAGATGAAGAACCAGCGAGAGAGACAGAGACAATACAAAAACCTAGAGATTATCAAATAAAACCAAGTAGGTTAGTTGCATCAGGCTCTTTGATATAGTAGTACAATAACAGCAGTTTGGGCTTCCAGTGTATTGAGGAAGCCCTGGCTCTATGCAGGTCAGTGACTAGTGCTCACTGGATTGCACTGGCGGAGCTTTGGGTTCTCTAAAGATTCTACAGCTTTAGTATTGTGACAACACTTGTCAGGATGTGATTGAGCAGTTGCATTCTCTTCCTTAGGCTACATGTACAGATGTGGCTGTCAAAAAGAACATGTGGCAGTATGACTTAGTTTGAAATAGAATTTCCCACAAAATAATGAAATTAGGGAGAATTAGCAGAGAAGTATATGTTAAGACTAAAAAGTTCATTGTAGACATGACAGCAGTTGATTCATAAGAAGATGGTTCCTCTGAAGGTAAACACTTGAAACTGCTTTTAAGTTTTCTCTAATGTTTATGTGCATAATAACATTTTTTTCATAAATATCCTAGGTACATAAGTAAGTACTCAGACACAACTCACATCTCTTTTTGGAAAAAAGTAAACTTTACTACAGGTATAGAAGTGTACTAACTCCCAAAGCTGAACAAAAAGAACAATAACAAGAAAACCACTTTGCAAGATGAGAGTAAATTGACTTGTAAATAGATGAACTAATGCCTAGGTGACAGACCAAGAAAAAAAGGGAGGAAGATTGGTTAAAGCACGTTGACCTTCACACAAATTCCTGCGAACAACAGAAGTGATTACCCACAGACAATTAGAATTTGGTATAGTTTTAATCATAGACTCTGTGTATACTTTACTCTTTTAATTATACTGTACTGGAAAGATCTGTTTTACTCAAGCATTATTATTCTTGTAGAAGAATAAAAATGTAAAGAAAAAAATATCTATTCTAGAAAATAAGGTGAGCTCAAACATTTAGCCTCCTATTTCCAACAAAATAACTAAAGATTATATATTTCTATCTACCAGTTTTGGGGAATGGTGCTGTGCTCAAAGTTGCAATACACAAAATTTCAGCAAGTAGTATGACAAAGGAAAAATTTACTTGGGGATGTCATCACTTCATAAGACAAAAATCCGTGCATAGGGCACAACTGGTAGCAAAATTTGAAAACCTTCTGGAGGTGAGAAACTGTAGAAACAAAAAGAACCTTAGTGAGTCAGAGACGTGTCAATGCAGACCTTCTACATAGTTCTAAGATGGAAATAGGTTTTGTAAATAAATGCTTATGTTAACGATGACTATCCTAGAGTGTAATGTGGGAATATCAACAGGGAAGACAGCAATGAAAGCATCCAAATCAAGATAGACTTTTCCAACCCTGGGAGTTTTGCTGACTCAAATGACTTAAGAAACTACCAGCAGCACAAGATGGAGTGTTTTCTTTGAAAATGCAAGGAGCCTTGAGAATGAGACACTAAACAAGTTTCCAAAATAAAATCTGGGTACTATCTGACATTTTAAAATGGATCATCAGAGAACAAGCATAACAATGTAGAACATGTTAGCATTGTGTGTTTGCATTATGCTTTTAGGCTTAGGAGTCAAAAAAACTACACTTCAGTTTTAAATTATTTGCTTTTATGTTTGTTTGTTTGGGGAAAACTTTAATTTACACATAACTTATTACACTATTTTGTAGCAATGTTCATTATTAAATAATAATTTTACCAGCATTGGAGTACAAATTAATAGAAATATATCTCCTTCAAGTATAATTTACTCCTAAATATGTTCTTGATGTACCATGAGAACATGAAAGAAAGGTAATTTTGTGAATCTAACATTATCAATCAAGTTTCTACTCTTTTCCTTCAGGACAAAGACTGCATGAACTACATGGTGTAAAGTTAAAAAAATCAGGGACTGGAGAAATTTCTCTATGGTTAAGAGCATGGTCATTCATCCTTATGAGTAAATTTCATGGTAGCTCACAATTATCTATAACTCCAGTCCTGGAGGATCTGACACCCTTGTCTGGCCTCCTGAAACATTAGACATCTATGCTGTATACAGATTTACATGCAGGTAAAACAATTATACACATAAAATTAAAAAATAAAACAGTATAATAAGATCCGAAAACATAACTTTAGATTCTTAAAGTTTCAGGGGTGGGGGATCAATGATGAATTACCCAACAAGATATAACTTATTTCTATCACTGGCGATTTTACTCAGTGACATAAGATGACTTGTTGGAGCACTGTTTTTTCAATTATATTGTGGCTTTATTTAGATTCATTTCATACAGGTAGAGTAGATATCTTTATATGATTCTACAAGCAGTGGTCCTCAACCTTCCTAATTCTGTGACCCTTTGGTACAGTTCCTCATGTTGTGGTGACTCCACCATAAAATTATTTTGTTGCTATTTCATAACTGTAATTTGCTACTCTTATGAATATAATGTTAACATCTGATATGCAGGATATCTGATATGCTAACAAAAGGATTCATGACTCACAGATTGAAAATCATGCATTAGACCCTTCCTCCCTGCTCTCTAATTCCTCAGCATGTAAGTTAGTATTACTAGAATGAGCCATAATACAATGCATATTTGCCACTATAGTTTCTAGTTAAAATTTGAACCTCATTTAACTTTAATTAATATTTATTATCATTTTATTCTGTCCTTGAGTTATGTGACAAGAATAGGGTTATGAAAGAACAACAACCTAGGCCAACATCAGAGCATGACTAAACCTAGGTGGAAACTGGCAAGTCACCATTTTTCTGGGCAGTAATCACATCCTAGATGGATGTTTGGCCTGCTAAGTAGTCCTGCAACAGCTTTATCTTCTGTTTCAATTCCACTGTCTCTGATGAAATGCCTTTGTTTCTAATACATGCTAAGTCAATAAAATCCAGGTGAGGCAATGTTCCTCTACACTGCAAAGGCATCCACAAATGATTCTTCAAAATATGTACACACTCTACCAGTTCTCAATGCAAACAGTGAAAAGACCAAGATGAATAGAACTTAGACCATAATGTCCCACTAATTAGTTCCACTTAATAGACTTTTGATCTGTCATATTCTATACTTAGCTGCATTTCTATAATGATCTTATGTCTGGCCATGAATCTTCTCTGTTAGTAACTCTTCTTTGTGGAACCACAAAGCTCCAACGGAGTTCAATCCCTAGAACCCATATCCATATAAAGAAAGAAGAGAAACGATTCCCACAAGTACTCTTCTTACCTCCACACATGTGCTGTAGAACATCCATGCACATACACACACACACACACACACACACACACACACACACAAATACATGCAAATACATACAGACTAATAAATAGAAATGTAAAACAAATTGATAGAATCCTTCCTTGGCTACTGATTTCAATAAAGTTAGTAATGGCATCTTTGCATTTGTCAAAAGAATCCAAATTGGTTGTGGATTACTTAGCATGCAATATTACCTGCTACTCCTGTATCTTTCTGCTCCTCATACACTGAATTCAGTCTGGCCTGATGTATGCTTAAGTAACTCTTTAGTTACTGGCTGAGTCATAAATAATATGTATACATTATTTCCACAATCATAAAGAAAAACTACTACTTTCTTTACTACTGTTACCATCTCATGTGATCTGTCCCCAGTGTTACTATTTTGAACTTGTAACATGAATAGTAAAAACCCAGATGTAGGACGCCAAGGCGCCATGACCCTGCCGTCATTTCCTGCCTCTCAAGCAGCTTTGGCTCCGCCCGGAGGTGCTTGGCCTGCCTTCCCAAATAGCCCGATCCAGGCGCCAATCGTGAGCTGACTCGTAAGATCAGGAGTGGCCAGAGCCATTCAGACATAGACACATCTCAGGCTTTGTTCTGCACAGCTTATAAGCCATGCACGCCAGGGACCGGGGTCCTTCGCCATCATCTTCAAGTTGTGTGCTCCCAATAAAGAATGTCCTAAGAAGAATCCTGTTATGGTCGTCTCTTCTGCTGGTGGACAAGGCGTGCCACAAGTGGTGCTGAAACCCGGGAATTGACATCTGAGCACCATGCAAGGACCCCTGGCTCATTGGGAAGGATTCAGAATTTAGGCATATGGAGCGGCGGTATGGTAAGTTCTTTTCTCCGAAGGTAACAGTGACATGCTGGTGGGAGGAATAGACCTATTGTGGGTATTGGCTGTAATCGTTTTAACATCATGGGGAATAACACTTCAAACCTTGAGAGTTTTCTCCGCCCACTTCAGCGATTATTGAAACAGCAAGATCTAAAGATCTCTGATCGCTCTATAAGGGGATTCTTGGATGACCTTGATCAGGCGATTCTGTGGTTCAAGGCGACAGGGGATATTAATCTCCACTGTTGGGAGAAGCTAGGGCGAGATCTTGAAAAGGCTAAGACTAAGGAGAAATTATGCCCGGGAACAAAGCCCCTGTGGCGATTGATATGCTCTTGCCTTAAGGATGGCAAGTGTATCGATATTGTCCATGAGAGACACAGAGCTCTCTCTACCCACCAGGATAGCATGTCAGAATCAGATAGTAAAAAGGAAGGAGAACTAAAAGAAAAGAAACCTAGGGATAATAAGCAGAGCTCAAAAGGAAGCAAAGAAAAGACAGATCATGTGAAGATGGGACAAAAACCCTCCGGGCTGTACCCAGTCCTGGATGAGTTTGCACACCTGACTCTCTCAGATACCTCTGAGGAGGAGTTGGATCTAGAGGAAGAGAATGAATTAGAAGAAGCTGCCACGGAGTATGAGCGGGGACAGTATAGTTCGGACAACTCCGATCTACCGCCATATTGGCTGCAAAGGGGGCAGCTGACAGGGATCCCATCCGCGCCAGTTGCCTCAGGCGCATATTTTATAAAACCCAGCACATGGAGTCGGTTGGCCAGTGCATTCCCAGTGTTTGAAGACCCTGCTACGCAAAATAGATATCATGAGCCAGTAGGGTATAAGCAACTGAAAGATCTGGCCAAGTCGGTCAGGACGTATGGGGTGAGTGCTAGTTTTACCCTGGCCCTCATGGAGCGTCTTGCCCAGAATGCCATGACTCCTTCAGATTGGTTGGCGTGGCCAAAGCATGCTTAACCTTAGGGCAGTATTTGGAGTTTAAATCAATTTATACCGACTTGGCCTATTCCCAGGCCAGAACAAATGTGATTAGTGGGAATCAGTTCTGGACAGCAGACATGTTACTGGGACAAGGGCAATGGATTAATAATCAAACAGTCCTCCCAGTGGAAGTCTATACACAAATTAACACATTATCCACATGGGCGTGGAAATCCATCCCAAACAAAGGAGAAGTGGCCAGTAATCTTACAAAAATAATCCAAGGCGCCACAGAACCATTCTCTGCCTTCGTGGCGTGAATGATGGAGGCTGCAGGTCTCACGTTTGGGGACATGGACCATGCCATGCCCCTCATAGAGCAATTAGTATATGAGCACTGTACAAAGGACAGCATGCAGGCAGCAGCAGTGATAAAGAGAAATATCACTGCCTGGTTAAATCCTCTTCAGAATTCTAGGGTCCCTGTCGGAACGATATTTTCTGTCCTGACAAAGGATACTCAAGGACAGCATGCAGGCAGCGGCAGTGATGAAAATGGCTCAAACACAGTAAATATTACCACCCTAGCCATTACAAGCACTGCGCGTGTACCCCAACTTTATGATGGGACCCAGATTGGCACTCGATTTACAGCTTTGCCCCATTGTGAACCAGATACCACATTTCCCCCGGTTTTTACCATATGCCAAAGCAAATTGTGGGAGAAAAAATTAATTAGTGAGGGTTTTACTATGTCACACCCACTAAAGCGATTTGTGTGGGAAAGAGGAAATGCTTCAAGTGTTGGAGATGGTTGGCCTTGGTTTCAATGGCTTGTCTCTAATGAGGCGTGTCTGATATTTCCGCCTTGGCTCGGACCGATGACGTAGTACATAAAATGCTTAACATCTCAGGAACAGTAAAAACTGGGCGATTATACAATATCACTGTTAATGGAGAAAAGTCTAACGACATTTATTCCAGGGCTGAGGTATGTGTACAGGCACCTTTTGCGTTTTTACTTGTGAGTTCCACTAGTCACATTGTAAATTGTGCTGAAGATCAATGCTGGCTTGCAGAATGCTGGAATAATCCGTGGCCAACTGCAGTGGTCATGAAGGTGCCTACTATAGTTCCCATTCCAGTCGAAGTAGACCCAGATACCTTTCCGCTGATGACTTTGCTAAAGGAACGTAGAGACTTTGGCATTGCTTCTGCAATTGTGGCTGCCATAGTCTTTTTGGCAGGCAGCGCTATAACTGCAGCAGTGGCTATGGCCAATCAAGTACAAACGGCACAAACCATTAACAAAGTTGTGGAACAAACATCGAGGGTCCTTGAGACCCAAAATATGGTTAACAAACATTTGCTGTCGGGCATTGTGGCAGCTAATCAAAGAATAGATTTAGTGCAAGTACAAGTAGAAAAATTATATAGCTTGATACAAGTAGAATGCATTTCACAAATGAAACATGTGCATAACCCCTTTGAGATTTATTGATGCAGGAAATAAGAGCAAAAGGCTGAGAGACTATTTAGCTGGAAACTGGTCGCGAGAGGCGGAACAACTTATCCAACAGCAGCTGGTCCAAATTGCTGAACTTAATGGAACCCATGTTGATCCTGTTACCCTCGAAGACCTGACCTCTTGGTTGACTTCAGTTTTCACCTTCTTTAAGGACGGGTTGCGGTGGGATTGTTTGGCATTTTAGTATGCCTAGGCATTTTCTTGTGTCTGTGGCTGCTGTGCTGTCTCCGAGTGTGACAGGCTCGAGATAAAGCTGTGATCATTCAGGCACTAGCAGTGATTGATCAGGGCGTCTCCCCCCAGGTATGGCTTAACAGCCTTAAGAGGGATTTGTAAGACCTCAGCCCTTGTACCCAGTGACATTATTGTAATTGTACCTGGTAGGGTGGGGTTCTTGCAGAAAGCCAATGGCCTTTGCACCCCATTCGGCCTTGTTGCCATTGCACTCGGGAAGACTTTGGCATCCTTTCCCTCCGGAATCACTGTCCTTGATGGGTTGGATCACCATGAGGTTCCGACCTGATCGGATATGTCGCTGGCGTCTATTAATATATACATAAGGGGGAGATGTAGGGCGCCAAGGCGCCACAACCCTGCCATCATTTCCTGCCTCTCAAGCAGCTTCGGCCCCGCCCGGAGGCGCTTGGCGTGCCTTCCCAAATGGCGCAATCCAGGTGCCAATTGTGAACTGAAGATCAGGAGTGGCCAGAGCCATTCAGACATAGACACATCTCAGGCTTTCTTCTGCACAGCTTATAAGCCGTGCGCGCCAGGGTCCGGAGTCCTTCGCCATCATCTTCAAGTTGTGCACTCCCAATAAAGAATGTCCTAAGAAGAATCCTGTTGTGGTTGTCTCTTCTGCTGGCGGACACGGCGTACCACACCCAGAGATATGTATTAGAGTTACTCCTGAAAACAAAAATGCAAAGTAGCCAAGTCATTAGAGAAGTCTAATTCTCCCAAGGCTGACAACCACAGACTTAGTTGACAAAGCAGCTTAAGCAAACTTAACCTCTCTATACTTTCATTTTGTATTTCCTCTTTGCTGGAATTAAAGGCATGTAACTCCCTAGTACTGGGTTTAGAGGTGTGAGCCAACACAAATTGGGTTTGTGTCTGCGCTGATCTTGTATAGGACAGGGTGATCGTGAACTCATAGAGATCCATCTGACTCTGTGTCTAAAATTCTAGATATTTTGTTCCATTACTGGCTAACCTCTAGTGGCTTAACTTTGCCCTTCTGATCTTTAAACAAGCTTTGATGGAGGAGGGTTATCTGTCTATTGTGTTATTTTCATTGGTCAATAAAGAGACTGCCTTGGGCCCTTGATAGGACAGAAAATTAGGTAGGCGGAGTAAACAGAACAAAATGCTGGGAAGAGGGCTATGAGCCAGACGCCATGGAGCCAGCCACCAGGTCAGACATACTGAATCTTTCCCGGTAAGCCACACCTCATGGTGTGATACAGATTATTAGAAATGGGTTAATATCAAGATATGAGAGTTAGTCAGTAACTAACTCTCTAGAGATAATGGGCCAGGCAGTGCTTAAATGAATACAATTTGTATGTTGTTATTTCTGGGACTAAGCTAGCCGTGCGGGAGCCGGGTGAGGCGAAAAGCAGGCCTGCCCGCAACTCCTTACAACAGATGGTACCCAACGTGGATAACTGAATCCACAGAAAGCTTGAGAAAGCTTGGGAAAGAATAGAGTAAAGCATGTTTTATTGGTAGCAGCAATTTCTCAGGTCTGCTCTGTTTGCTAGAGGCAAGCAAGCACTCTCATCTAAGGGAGGCTTCCTGACTCAGCTTCAGCTGCAAAACCTTGTAGCTCTTTTAAAAGATCCTGTTACAAAACACTTAAATGGTGTTGACGAAAAGCTGAACACGTGCTTTTCAGTCTTCAGCTGTAGCAGGAAAAAAGCTGTGCCGTTTTAAAATGCCGGCTTTCTGGGCTGTCCTGCCAGGGCAAACTCTGACTCTTTCAAGCAGGCAGTCCGACTGAGTGTGGTCTGTGAGCAGAATGCTGCAGCTTGCTGGCAAGGACCTTGAAACACCATAGAGTTATGGCAGTGAACACAGCTCTGGCTGGTACCTCTACCATGAGTCTGGAAAGCTAAGAAATGGACTGGGTCTAGCCATCAAAGCCACGGTTTTAGAGTCATGTGGTCAGAAAAAGAGATATACAGTAAAAAAAAAGAGTCAACGAGGAAGGAAAACCTCTAAATGGTTTACTATGAGTTAAAAATATATGTAGGCTAAAGGTTAAAGTTCTTAGGGTAAAAAAGGAAGAAAGAGAGTAGTTGGGTGTGGTGGTATACACCTTTAATCCCAACACAAGGGAGGCAGAGGTAGATTGACCTCTGTGACCTCAAGGTGTGGTAACACACACCTTTAATCCCAATGCCTGAGAGGCAGAGACAGAGGATCTCTGAGTTCAAGGTGTGGTAGCACACGCCTTTAATCCCAGCACTGGGGAGCAGAGACAGACAGATCTCTGTGAGTTCAAGGACAGCCTGGTCTACAGAGTTATTCCAGGACAAAGATATACAGAGAACCTGTGTCAAAAAGTAAAAGAAAAAATATAAGAAATAGTGGTTAAAGTAAAGCCACATAAAGATGGAAAATACACAGAGAATCTTGATACTGTATGCTATTATGCTCTCTTTGAATTGTTTGAATGCTGAGGAAGGAGCAACAGCTGCTAAAAGATATTTGTTTATAAATGCTGCTGAACTAATCCAAGATAGATATGTTGAAAATACCTTGACTTCTGAATTTGGATCTAAGGATATGATACTTTGGAAAGGAGGTTCTTCTTTTGTTTTCACAGAGGATGAGACCCTGTGGATTGCTTCTATCCCAATATGGTATGATAGACCACGCCCTCCTGAAAGGTTGCTGTGAACACCCTCAAGAAATTACTTCACTCAACTGCCAACTGAGATGAACCTGGCAGACAGGTTATACCATGAAAGACCTGATTAACAGCGCCCCTATACAGCAGGAAGAAGTTTGGAGAGAAATAACTACGTCCATATTCCCAAATATTGCTTATAAATGTTCTTTTACATTTAAAGGGGGATATGATATAGATATGAATAATTTGCATTGGTATGGATTTTAAGGTCAATTTTGTTATATGTGTATATATTTCTGATTTTGATTGTGTAGTTCATTTAAAAATGCAATGTATAATTAAAAATATAGGTTGTTAATGGACAATCACTGATAATAGTCAAGCTTGTAGTAATGTTAGTCTGATTTTCTAGAAGTGCATAGATATAATTCAGATAGACATTCATATCTTTCAAAGACTACAGAACATGGCATTTAATGTTTTAATAACTTAGGGCTTTTCATGACAATGAGACACATCTGCTTCTGGCAGCACCAATCTACTTCAAGAGGAAGATGGGCATCGAAGAGGCTCCTTATGGAGTTGGTTAGCCATTTGGGCAAGAAACTGCTCTTGCCTGGACTGATGTATAAACTGGACACAGAGAACCCACAGAGAGAGGACTGCTGAACTTGCCTAAAGGTGAGATGATCTTTCGGGGTTCCCGATTCATGAAAGAGTCTGCGAGACATTCTGCAGGACACAGCAGATAGTGACTGAATTGCCTTTGAAATTTCCTGCTTCATGGAAATGTCTCTGGATATTATGGGCCTGAAGGCTGAAGATGGGTGCCCCAACGATACAGAGGAACTTTGGGTGACTGTCCAGGCAGCGAGATGTCTCTGTCATTTCTAGAGTTTTGGAAATTGATTACTTCTTGTTTACTTAGGTAATATTATATCCGTCTGGAGTCTTTGGTGGAGTTGAAGAATGGATAGTCATAGTTATAGTTTTTCATTATTATGATAAAGATATAGTTATAAATATTGTGACTGTAATTCTTGCTTGATAACTGTTTTGTTATATGTAATTTTACTATGTTAAAATGAAAGCCTTTCTTTTTTGTTTAAACAGAAAAAGGGGAAATGATGGAGGAGGGTTATCTGTCTATTGTGTTATTTTCATTGGTCAATAAAGAGACTGCCTTGGGCCCTTGATAGGACAGAAAATTAGGTAGGCGGAGTAAACAGAACAAAATGCTGGGAAGAGGGCTATGAGCCAGACGCCATGGAGCCAGCCACCAGGTCAGACATACTGAATCTTTCCCGGTAAGCCACACCTCATGGTGTGATACAGATTATTAGAAATGGGTTAATATCAAGATATGAGAGTTAGTCAGTAACTAACTCTCTAGAGATAATGGGCCAGGCAGTGCTTAAATGAATACAATTTGTATGTTGTTATTTCTGGGACTAAGCTAGCCGTGCGGGAGCCGGGTGAGGCGAAAAGCAGGCCTGCCCACAGCTCCTTTCTACAAAGCTTTACTTATTAAAACATAAATAAAATATCACTATATATCTTATTTTGTCTAAAATAAAAAGGTTATAACAAATATAAAAACTATATACAATAAGTACACTAACTATATAGAATATATACAGGGAATAAGTGCATCAGCAATGTCTAGTCCATTTACATTTAACAAATTCATATTCTTAAATTTACTTCCTGCTGTCTGGGGGCATCAATACCTTTAGGGGCCTGAGAAAAAAAATTACATTAATTTTTAAAACCTGGGAAAGGTAGTTGTATCACTTTAATTCAGTCTCTGTATAATGGGAAAGTTCAGGGCTTGTCTCAAGTCCTGGCTCCAGTAGTCTGTTAGGCTGGATCTTCTTAGCTAACCACCTAGAAATTACTATGAGCAGTTTGGAGGCCAAAGCCAATCCCCAGGTTGTGTTTTTCAGTTCAGTGATGTTATCATAGTCTTGGCAGAGTTGCGGTTGTGGGACCCCATCCTTTTTATGCTGACCTCAAAGGTCACTGTTGGGCATGCTCATGGTTCATTGCAAAAATTGATAGAGGCTCAAACTTAAAATCATGTACAGGAAGGTAGATAAAATCTTTTTATAGAATTAATTAGTACTCTATATGGCTATATCATGACAAATTTATATATATATATATATATATATATATATATATATATATATATATATATTATAAATTTTATACATTAAGAAAAACTGTCAAATGATCAATATAAAATCAAAGGACTGTGACATTAGGAAAAATAACATAGTCATTTAATTTTTGTTTTTCTTTTGTCCCATATCATGTGACTCTTCTGACATGAAACAGATTTCGAATTTTACTTTATAAGCATGTTTGGGTATAGAGAAGGAGGAAGCCATACTCAACTCCAAAGCCAGCTTTAAATTTTAATAGGACTGGGACTACAAAAAGACCCTTTGCATTATTTGTCTGTAGAGAACTGTAGAAACAAACATTTGGGAAGTTTTATGAAATTTTACTCTATTGGATATGTGATATACCCATAGGTCAATTTATCATTTTTCTTGAGACTTTTTTTTGGATGATCTGCTATTTTTCTTCAGATGTCTCATTTGTCCAGTAGTCTTCAGATGCCCTGGCTGAATGCCTTTATTCTCCTGAAAAGATGGAAACAAAACCCTTCTCTAACCCTAATTTTGGAAAATTTTCTTTTGGCAAGCTATATCTGATCAAATGAAAAAGCATTTGTTAGTTTTATATATTAGTTCAGATTAAAGGGCTATGATGTTGGATGAACTATCATCTCTTCTAATTAAGAGGTGTCTCTTGTACAAATCAATGATTTATCAGTTTTGAGGGTATCTAACAAAAGGATTCATGACTCACGGATTGAAAATCATGCTTTAGAGCCTTCTTCCCCTCTCTCTAATTCCTCAGCATGTAAGTAATTACTAGAATTAGCCATCATACAATGCATATTTGCCACTATAGTTTCTAGTTAAACTTTGAACCTCATTTGACTTTTATTAATATTTATTATCACTTTATTCTGCCCTTGAGTTATGTGACAGGAATAGGGTTATGAAAGAACGACAACCTAGGCCAACATCAGAGCATGACTAAACCTAGGTGGAAACAAAAGCAAAACTCCTTCCCTACTTAACACATGTCTTAGTTTCTATTCTGAGGTCAGTACATCTTTAAAGTGTATTGACTGATTTAATTTCATATTTTTTTCTACCATCCAACATCTCTCTGTAGCTGTTGTTCCTTTATCATTAGCATTTAGAAAATTCAAAGTTAATAAATCATTATACAATCTGTTTCAGGGGTATTCATCATCCTTTTCTATTTATTTAACATATCCTTTAGAGTTCAGTATGATCTTTCTGTAACTGCCTGTCCTGTAGAATTGTTTGGTATACCTGTAATATGCTTCATATTATAATAAGCAAAAAAGGATCTGCAATCAAAATCTCCTAATTTTTACCTATTTGGGGGTCTAATTATCTAGAACCCCATTTTTCTTTCTAAATAATTAATAGACTCTCTTCTTTGTATACTTTCAGGAATAACTTTTAATCCCCAACAAAGCAAATTTTTCTTTACTTCTTTAAACATTCTTTACATAACTCTAAATTATCTACATTTGAATCAGATAGCAAAATGTTATTAATTTAATGGTAAGCTATCAATTGAGGAAATTGCTTACATATCATTTGGCATAGAGGCCTGTGAGAGGCCTCACACAAAGTGTCCTGACAGCAAAGGATTACCATGAATATTCCTCAGAGACCTAGATTCATGAGTCCAATGCCTATCTTTGCCACACCTTCCACATAATCTAGAACAGAGGAGGATTCTGTCCTTTTGTGAATCTGTAATTCTTTACTGTACAGGAACACTTTCACTTTGTGCTTTTAAAATGCTAAACATTTATGAATATAAGATGACGCAATCCTAGATCAAATACAGATACTGCCTACTTGCCCTGCCCAGTCCAGCATGGTGGAGCCACTCATGCCTCTGAGCCTTGTGCACTGCTAGCATGGAGGAGCTGCTTGTGCCTCTGAGCTATGCGTAGTGCCCCCCTTTCAGGCATACAGCAAGTCCAGTTGCCATCAAACAAACTGTAGCACTTTACTCACAAACCCCATTCAAATGCTCTGTCTCCCGCAGGAGCCAGTATTTTGCTGACAGCACAACCCAGATAGCCAGCATTTTTAAACCACCACTTTTTCCTGTTGTAGCTGCTGAGTCAGGAAAATCTCTCTGTGACAGCCACCAGCAAACAGCAAAAAGCTGTGTTAAACTCTATATTTGTGTCTAGTATTCATTTTCAAGCCCTCTCAGATTTTATGTGGCATTAGTTGGCGATGTTGAAGCATTAATTGTTACAAGGGGAGTGCAGGGCCAGTTGTTCTGGCCACCCAGCTAGCTTACACCCCAAATAATCACACAGAAACTGTATTAATTAAAACACTGCTTGGCCATTAGCTCTTGTCTCCTATTGACTGACTCCCATATGTTGATTTAACCCATTTCTATTAATTGGTGTTCACCACAAGGTCATGGCTTACTGGGAAAGATTTAGAATCTCTGACCTGGCATCTCCATGGCAGCTCTTTGACTCTGCTTTCTTCCTCCCAGAAATCAGTTCTATCTCCCCGCCTACCTAAGTTCTGCCCTATCACCAGGCCCAACGCAGTTTCTTCATTAACCAATGAAAGCAACACAAATACAGAAGGACCTCCTACACCACATATACACTTGTACTTGCAAGAGGTGTACATGAATGTATGAGAGCATTCATATGAAGGACATAGGAGAACCTAGAGTATTCTCAGAGGCCATTGATGCCATTCAAATTTGATTGTTGAGACAGAGTCTCTCAGTAGCACAGAACTCACTGAATAGGCTACACTGGCTTGTCAGGGAACACCAGACAGCTGCTTCACCCATCCTTCCAGCACTGGGATTAGTGATGCCCATGACACTTTATTTGCATATGCTCTGGGAATCAAACTCAGGTGCTTAAGCTAGCAAGGCAAGCATTTTACTGACTCAGTTATCTCCTGTTTCTTCTAACATTATTTTTGAAATTGATTTAACTTACTTATTTAATGTAATATTACTAACATAATAAAATAAGCTTACACTTTAAGGAATGCATGTAAGTAGACTAGTTTTACATGGATCATTTGCTGGGATTAGATAAATTTTTAACGGTGTC
Organism: Myodes glareolus; assembly: GCF_982192425.1. NCBI lineage: Eukaryota > Metazoa > Chordata > Mammalia > Rodentia > Cricetidae > Myodes > Myodes glareolus. Next base: position 35,211,356 of record NC_142041.1, read on the forward strand.
AGAATTTTATGTAACACTTATCAAATGATGTGGAATTATATCATACTACTGTTCACAATTTAAAAATGTCTTTTGCTGATTACCTTCAGAAAATTTAAGAACATATTCATTTATTTTTAAAAGACATCTATCTACCATTTTGATCCAAATATGGATTCTAGGATTGTATCTGAATAAATAAATATCCAATGTTGTGCATTGCCTTAACCAAATATACAAAACATAGAGTTGACTGGGAAGGTAAAACAACAGACATGAGCACTAGATTTAAGCTAGTTTTAATTCAGTTATTATGTGTCTATGTAGGCACATTCATTAAAATATTAGAGATCATCATTCATTTCCATGTATATCAAACTCTCTTAATTTATGAGTAGCTATGAATATAAAGCACATGCATATTAAATAGCATTATAGAATTTACAGTAAATATGTAAACTAAACTCAGAATCAAAGGATCTATAAATTAACACTTTATAGGACTCTCTTTTTTTTTTGGACTAAACTAAAACCAGAAAAGTCGTTTATGACTTTAAGGAAAAATGAATCAAATTAATTTCTTTTGCATAAAATGTATTTGAACCTTGTATATAAAGATAAATATGTTGAAATGAGTTAAATTAGTTAATTTTTTAAAAAATAAAATCAATCTTTCATTAGCTTCGTGCTTTGTCTTTATTAAATTTTGGAGATAAATTTGTGAGATGTACTCTGTAAGTCAAGGAGAACTATTTAATTTTTATTAATATATATTATCAAAAGTACATATAATTAAATTATGAACATTTGCATACATATAACAATAAAGTCATAAATAAGAATGTTAAAATCTAGCAATATCTAAGTATATGAAATGGATAGTACACAAGATGAATACATAATCTGGATATCAATTATTAAACATTTCAATTTTCCTAATTTTGTAAATAGTAACTTTTCTCTATGTGTCACATTTTCATACATATACACAATGAAACATGTTCATATCCATGTTCCACTACCCCCTTATGATTCTCCAAACCCTTTCTTGAAGGTTCCCATCCAGCTTTATGATAAACTATTTTTTGTTGTTTGGGGAATTTTATTTTATTTTTTCAATTAGTAATAGTCATTTGTTGCAGATGTGGGGTCAACAACTGAAACATAGAGAAACTGTCACTCATCGCACATTTCTAAAAGTGTTCCTCCCCTCCTAGCCAGAGTTTCACATAAACTGATCTTATACAGGTCTTATGACATTATCCCCAGCTGCTGTGAGTTCAAGACTGCAACAACCTCATCAAATTCTGGTATCTTTTTCAATTTCTTTCTTCAAGGACTTAAAGATTTTGTCAAACAGGTCTCTCACTTCTTTGGTAGGGTTACCCCAATATATTTTATGTTATTTGTAGTTATTGTGAAGAGTGATATTTCTCTGATCTCTTTCTCAGATTCTTTATCATTTGTATATAGGAGGCTTGATAATTTTTTTGAGTCGATATTATTTCCTGCCACATTACTGAAGGTATTTGTCAGCTGTAGAAGTTCCCTACTAGAGGTTTTGGGGTTACTTATGGATACTACCATATCATCTACAAATAATGAAAGATTGACTCCAGTGATAAAAATCAGTGACATCTTGAAATTTGCATGCAAATGAATGGACCTAGAAAAAAAACATCCTGAGTGAGGTTACCCAGATTCATAAAGATATTCACTCATAAGTGGATACTAGCTGTAAAGTAAAGGATATTGAGCCTATAGTTCATGATCCTAGAGAAGCTAAGGAGCAATGTGAACCCTAAGAAATACATACATAGATCCTCCTGGAAAGGGTAACAGACAAGATCACCTAACAAAATTAGGAGCATGGGGGTGGAGGGAGTAAGGAAGACTGAAGAGGAACATGAGAGGAGAAGGGGAGGGGGGAAGAAAACGTGAGTGACCAGGATAGCTGAGATTAAGGAAGGACAGAGATGAGAGGAAGGAAAGAGATTATTTGGTTGAGGAAGCCATTATGGGGCTAGCAAGAAACCTGGTGCTAGAGAAATTCCCAGGAATTCACAAGAGTGACCCAAGTTAAGACCTAAGCAATAGGGGGGAAGGTCTCCAAACTGGCCTTGTCCTGTAGTCAGTCTGATGACTATCTTAAATGTCACCATAGAACTTTCATCCAGCAACTGATGGAAACAGAGACAGAGACCTGCCTCCAAGCACTGGACTGAACTTTCGAAGTCCAGCTGAAGAGAGTGAGGAGTAAGAATATGAGCAAAGAGGTCAAGACCAAGATGGATACACCAACTTAAACAGTTTACCTGAGCTAATGGGAGCTTACCAACTCCTGACAGACATGGTAAGAAACAGCATAAGTCCATACTAGTCTGAATGTGGGTGACAGTTATATGGCTGGAACAGACTGCTGGACCACTGGCAGTGGCACCAGGATTTATCGCTACTGCTTATACTGGCTTTTTTTTAGAACCTATTCTCTTTAGTGGATATCTTGCTCATCATTGATATAATGGGGAGGGCCTTGGACTTTCCCCAAAGCTATATGTCTTACCTCCTGTGAGTAGTGGATGGGGCATGGATTGAAGGGATTAAGTGGAGGGAAGGGAAGGAGGGGAGGCAGTGGGAACTGGAATTGGTATGTAAAATGAAAAAAGATTGTTTTCTTTTTAAATAAAATAATAAATATTAAAAAATAAAAGATCTAACTTCAAAAACAAAACAAAACCAAAAACAAATTAAGAAGTTGCGTTTCACAGAACTCCTCCATATTGTCTGACTCTTACATTCTTTCCGCCTCCTTTTCTGTGTTGTTCCCTGAGCTTTAGTGGTGGTGGGTATTGGGAACCATGTCTCAGAGATGAGAACTCAAGCTCTTAGTCTCGATACATTGACCAGTTATCAACTTTTCCTTGACTGTTTGCTTTTCTTCCCAGTCAGAGAGCTGCCAAGGTCTATAAGAATAAACATACATATTTAGAAGGCGATTTGGCTACATGATCATTTTACAAAATTACAAAGGCAAGTTTTACTTTAGGACTAATTACTACCCCAGAAGGAGATATTGGTTAGATTCACAATATGAGGCAATGATTTTCCTTGTGTGCATATGATTTTCCAACCAATTAAAGGTCATTTAGTCTAGTTACCCCTTGGTGTTATTGCATCAATGAGCATATTATGTTTAGTAGGTCAGTATTGCAGTGTAAATGATCTTAAGTGGATAAGACCTGAGATATGATTATTTTTCTATGAAGCGATCTATATGTTTGATAGTTAGCTAGCAGGAAGGCAGTTTCTTGGTTCTTTTGAGCCTGATCACTCTACATTCTGCCAAGTATTTTTCTGAATGGGATCTTACCATATAGTATAGTTATGGTGAACAACTAAGAACAAGAACAATAGCTTGCATTGTTGTGAGTACCTCTGGGGTTTCATAGACCAACAACACCTAAGGAGCTGCTTTATGCTTTTCATTAAATAATTCAAGGCTACCTGGATTTCTCAACTGTGAATGGTAATTCCATTAAGACACAAATTTTATTTGTTTATTTTGAGAAAGGATCTCACTTTGTAATTCAGGCTTTCCTGAAGCTTGCTTGTTAGACCAGGCTAGACTTAAACTCACAGAAATCCATCTGCCTTTAACTTCCAAGTTCTACAATTAAAGGCATGCGTGACCCATCCAGGCTTAAAACTCATATTTCAAAGTTGTATTTTAAAAGAAGCTTACTAACTAGTGGATTTATGTAAAACCTTCCTTTGTATACTCAAGCTTTTCTTTTGAACTCTTTGCCTCCATTCCCTTGATTCTAGCCCCTCTTAATACTTTAACACACTCAGTATTTCTTACTGTTCGTTCATATGTGTCCCTACTATCTATCAATTTATACTTCATGACTCAAATACTGTCCTCAAAATACTGGACAATTTCAATCACGGGGAAATTAAGAAGTTGTTTAATTGTGTGGATTTCATATGGTAAGTAATCCCAAATTATTAGTGAGATAAGTTTATTTAGAATATGATTTGGGAATAATTAAAGATGTTTATGATTTCAAAAATACCTTATATGGAAAAGCTCTTTATTCTACCACTCTAAAATCAATAAATATAGTGAAAGGAGAGAAGAAAGAATATTTAAGAAATGGAAAGATTGATGAAAAAGAGGCAATGGTTTATTTTGTTTATGAGTTTACTAGGCTCCCTCTGTATAAATGAAGATGATTCACACATATGCACACAATGCAAACACACTGGATATTGACAACGTGGGAAAAAGAACACATTCCATTTATATTTCCCATACTTGAAAATACAGATTGTTACTGTATACAAGTGAAATAATTCAGGAGATATGGAGTAGAGTGCAGGTCTGATTGCTACCTAGACACCATCATTGGAGAGTAGGCATTGTTAAGTCATATGGTGTGACAGGAGACAAATGCTTTGATGTATTGGTTTAGAAAGACTCAGCTTCAAGCCTTTATAATTTCTCAGAAGTTGCTAAACTAAGCACTGCTATAATGATAGTCTCTGTTCGTTTTCATCATGAATTTGTCATGAAATAGGGGATTCTCAATTTAAAAAATTTACACCTCTTGCTACTATGGCTCCCAACCATTAAAGACAAGACATACAGAATGGAATGAGAAGGAACAGCAAGTTACAAGAAGGCTTCTGCCATGCTGAGATATGCAATGCCTGTTTCATTCACTAGTGATCAAGGGGAGAGAGAATGCTAGGAACTGACTCTACCCCCAGCCTTAACTAATAAACCAAGACAAAGAAAACATTGTAAAGCCACCATAATTCTGAAAAGGACAGCAAACAAGCAAAGTATATTCATTAATAACACTTGTAACATAAGTTAGAACAAATGAGCAACTTATATTTTATAGAAAATGTGACATTTAAAATATGAACTGGAAAACATGCAGCATAATTGATTTCTGATGATAATATAAATGTTCTTGCAAATAATAACAGCAATGGTAATTTCAAGTCTTTGAAACTCGGCAAAGAAACGAACCTTGAGGCCAGAATGAATGTCACAAACATACGGGACCTGACAAGGAAACAAGAAGTACCAATTAGCATATGATTAATGTTATCACTCTCACATTCCATATTTCATCACAACTACAAAGCCATCATTTCTAAGGCACACTCTTACAATTTATAATGCTAAAGAACAAATATAGGCAATCATTCTAACAAAGTCCAATGCTCTGAAGCCTTTGTTAATAAATTGTATTTCAATTTCAAGAGATTGTAATTTGAATGAATGAAGAGACTAGATGAATATGACAGTTACATGGGCTTAAAATGTGTCTACATTTTTTACATTGTCTTTCATATGATCTGACAAGTTCTATTTTAAAAATACATGGTGACTGAAGTTGGGACTCTACACTGATGTCTCATACTTGTCATGGTTAGTGATGAAGGTGAGAAGTTCATAATACAGTGTCAATATTCTGTTATCATATATCCTTTCCTGAAGCACAACATAAAGAATAACATGGCTATTGAATATTCATATCACATCAATGATTTTTAAAAGTTAATCTATTATTTGTATTCCCATACCCACCCCTCTTTCATCACCCCAACCCACATGTGTGCTTTTAACAAACGGAAACTTCCATAAAGAAAAGTAGTGGAATGTTGGAGGAGGCTGCTAGCTCACTTCCCGGCACCCAGACTCCTGAAATAATCACACAGAAACTGTATTAATTAAATCAATGATTGCCCTATTAGCTCTAACTTCTTATTGGCTAGCTTTTACATCTTAATTTAACTCACTTTCATTATTTTATATTTTACCAAGAGGCTCATGGTATACTGGCAAGGTTCCCGTGTGTCTGTCTCTTTATTCACCAATGGTATTTACAGCATAGAGAGGGGAATCCCACATGAGTGGAAAAAATGTAAAAGGAGAATAAAAAACTCAGCCATGATTAAAATTACTAGCTGACTGGTGTTAATCCCTATAAACATAGGCTCCTTCCTTTCTTCACTCCCCATTCTCTTTCTGCTTCCCTCCTCTCCTTACTCTCTATTCTTTCCTTGCCTTGCTACCTCCCCGCTTTTATTCCCTTCTCCTTACATCCCTACCTCTCCATTTTTCTTCTGCTACCTCTTCAGCAAACTTAAGCTGGGGGAGTGGAAAGTACGTAGCTGTATATACTAGAGGTAAAATCTGGGGATTTGGATGAAGTATCCATCCATGTGTTACTTCTTTAGTAAATTTTTGCACAGACTGTAAGGACTGGCATTGAAACTGCTAGAGCAAAACAGGCCATGCTCTGGAGGACACTGGAGCAGGAAGGTCCTTTCTGAATACGATTCCATTCACTCAGAAACTAAGGCCGACAATTCATAAACAGCCTCTCAGAGAACTAAGTCTGTACAGAAAAGGAACTATTCAGTCGTGTAGAAAGGAAGTCCATAGCCTGAGGAAGAATATTTTATCAGGTATACATGTGATAGATGATAGATGATAAATAATGATAAGATATAAAAAACTTTTAAAAAAATCAAGAAAACACAAGGCCCTATCGATAAATGACAAGAGAGATGGACAAGGTTTTTAAAAGAAAAACTAAAATCACTATATATTTCAGTATTTCGGGAATGAAAATTAAAACCACTTTAAGATTTTGTTTTACTCAAGTTAAAATGACTAAGATTAAGAAAACAATTGACATTTAATGCTGGCCAGGATGTAGGGAACAGGAGTCTCATTTACTGTTAATGGGACTGCAAACTAGCAGAGACCATATGCAATCATAGATTTGAATTCCCCAAAAGCAAAATCAAAAGAAAGAAAAAAGATCTAGTATATTAAAAGCGAGGATTTGATTCGGTTCCATTGGTCTTCTTTCTGTTCTTATTCCAATACCAGTCTGTTTTCAGTACTGTAGCTCTGTAGTAGAGTTGAAAGTCAGGGATTGTGATGCCTCCAAAAGTTCTTTTATTATACAGGATTGTTTGGGCTATCCGTTTTTTATTTTACTGGTTTTTTTTTGGTTTTTTTTCTTTTCTATATTAAGTTGAGTACTGTTCTTTTGAGGTCTATGAAGAACTTTTCTGGGATTTTTATGGACACTGCATTCAATCTGAAAATTGCTTTTGGCGAGATTGCCATTTTTACTATGTTAATTCTATCTACCCAAGAGCATGGTAGAAAGGGTGGGGAGGAGAGAAAAATGTATAGCTCAATATAATCAATAATAGTAAAAAATAAAAAAATAAAATTTTAGAAGAGAATAACTCAGTTGGCAAAATGCTTGCCATACAAGCATGAGGGTCTGTGCTCTATCTGTAGAAGCCACATAAAAAGTCAGGCATGGAGGTTGGTACTAGAGAGAGAGGAACAGTAAGACCGTTTGATCTCAGTTGCAAACCACCCTAAACTATTTCATGAACCCCAGGGCCCAATAAGGGAACATTTCTCAATAAATAAGGTGTATGACAAAAGAAAAAGGAAGCAAACAAACAAACAAACAAACGATCTACTGAATGACCTGGGTATCCCCCTCTTTGGCGTATTCCCAAAATGCTGGATATGCTTTTACAATGATACTTCCTCAGCCATGTCCACTGCTCCTCTATGCACTGTAACTATCAGTAGCCATATACACTGCCAGGCTATTTACAGTATTAGGAAAGAGAGGCACTCCTGGTGGTTGATGATTGGATAATGATTTGTGGTACATATCCACAGTGGAATTATATTCAACTGTGAAGAAAAATAAAATCATGCAGTCTCATATAAATCGATGCACCTGGAAAATATTAAATTGAGTGAGAAACACAGATCCAGAAAGACAAACCTCATGTTCTATTTCTTTGTGAGTTCTACCTCAGATACTTAGGAACATATAATTGGAGTAAATACAGAAGCTAGGAAAGCAGAAAAGGACCTTAGTGGTGGAGAATAGGAAAGGGATAGTGGTACATCAGTACTATGACAGAGACAAGGGGACAAACAGTGAGAGAAGCTTAACAGCACTCAGGGGGAGTGTAAATAAGACAGGGAAGATAAATAACACTGAACACATTTGGAAACACCACAAAAAATCTTAGTGTTTGTAAGCATAGACACACACAGACACACACACACACACACACACACACACACACACACATACACATACACACTACAGTTATACCATATAGGATGGCAATATTCCACAATGAGCTATAGACTACCTACCTACCTCTAAAAGCCCAGCTTTAGTCCAAGGAAGTCTCATGTTTTTTGGTCAGGATCATCTAAGAAAATCTCAAAACATTATCATATATTGCCCTTGCTCTAGGTTCGCTCCTAGAACTTTAATGTAGGTAATAGCAGAATGTTGAAGTTAGCTTGATTCTGGAAATAGCCAGGCCAGCTTAATGATAAACAATTATATTTTTAATTGTTATAAAGGAAAACTCACGCCACAAGAATGGGAAGTCCGAGTTCTGCTGTGTCCGGCAGCAATCACCCAGAGAGAGCGCACACCTGATCCATTCCAGGTTTCTTCCTGGGCTCCAGGTAGCCATGCCTTAACTAGGCTCTGCTTCTTAAAGGTGATTGGTTAACAGATCTTCCCCTTTCAGCAGAAGGCACCATAAGCTTCAGAAACAGGACCTGAAGGAACCCAGCTGGAACTAAACTAGAACTCTACCGCCTGCGGTCCACATATTTTAAGACGTCACATCTGCTTTTTCATTAATGTATAAGAAAACATGCTGAAAATTAGTTATTTGGTTTAATGTAAATATTTATCTTAGTAATTTTTACTTAGTAGAATATTCCCCTGAGGTAAATTGAAAAGATTATGGTCTGCATTTATACATTGTAATAATTTCTTAAATACCATAACTAAATTTAGACACAACGTTCTGTCTTCACCTCTGAAATCTAAGCATGTCACACTGCCCCTCACTGTCACCCCAAACCTTGAAGAGACTATTGTATTTATATTGTAGATTAACAATAAATGTATTTTAATTCTAGAATATGCAGTAATATTTTTTAATATTTGAATATATATGTGTATGGTTGCTTTTATTTGTGTATGTGTGTGTTTTAGTGTGTGTGTGTGTGTGTGTGTGTGTGTGTGTGTGTGTGTGTGTGTGTTGTGTGAGAGACAGAGAGAGCAAGAGCAAGAAGTTCACAGCAGGTATCTCTCAGTAACTCTCCACTTTATATTTGAGGTTTTCCTCTCACTGACCCTAGAACTCACTCATTCTGTAAAACTGACTGCCCAACATTCCACAACACTGTCTTTTATCTGCCTGTCTATCACTGAGATCACAGTTGTGTGCCATCATAGTTAGCTTTTTAAATGGGTTCTGAGGCTTAAACTCCAGTTCTCATACTTGTCTGTTAAACCCTTAATAACAAACATTGCCCACCACCCCAATTTTTTACAAGTAACTTATTTTGGTGCATCAATCAATGGCTTACTGATAATTTTACAGCCAAAGTATAAACATTTCATCACAGTTCATATGTAAGGAAATACAGAATTAAAATAGGAAAAGAGAAACAAACAGAAAATACTATGTACGTTATTGATCTACCTATCAGGAAAATGGATATCTAATGTGAATTTGTGACAAGTGAGATTGAAGTTCTGACATATGAGACAAATGAGATGTTTTAAGAAGTAAAGGCAATTTGATCATAAAAATTAAACTTAAATAATAGCTAATCTGTTTCATGCAACTCCAAAAATGTACTAAACCTATAATCTATGTCATATACCACACGTATTCTTGTTCTTACCTAGCAGATGAGAAATCACAGAAAATTCTGATTGAACAATGTACTGACATTTGAATACACAGTGACATGTTGAACCCTGACCTCAGTAATCCACACACCAGTGTTAATCCTGATTTATGCATCTACATTTAGTAGCTGAGGAAAAACCAAGGTAGGAGTCATGAGGTAACAAGGCAGCTGACTAATACTAAAGAATTGAATTAGGAGGGCATATCAAGACTGAACAAGCTGGAGGCAAGGGCAGCAAAAGACAAAACTGAGGATACTGTTTCTGCCAGGTTTGTGTATGAGCCAAGTCTGCCCTCACACTTCCTCAAGAGAAACTTCTTCTAGTGTGAAACAACTTTATTCATATTTTTAAACAAAACATCCCAGGTTTTAGTTTTATTCTGGGTCATCTGGGAATCCCAAGCTACCTATATTGTATTTTATTTGTGTGGATTAAAGGCATTAGTTCTGAAGAGTATGTTCTGTGTCTAGAGAGCCATTATGTGCTAGAACAATCTTACAACAAGGCTTAGGAATATGTCTTTACAACCATCGTGAGAGGAAAGAGTGAGAATGGGGCAGGATTACAAAGCTATAACAGCTAAAGACACAGGCTCATTTGAAAGAACAGATAAACTTCCAGAGACTGAACATATCAGTATGGTTTCTGCACATTTAAATACCTTGGCCTATGGCTTTATTTTTTTAAAAAATAAAAATAAAAATAAATGACTGATAATGAGTTAAGTGTGCTGTAGGTGGATGTGAGAAAGTGGTGGAGAAAATTTGAGGGACTATGAGAAAATTTTCTTCAAGCAACCACCACACATGAAGTTATAATAACTATAAGTTTATCTGTCAGCAATAGAAAAGTAACCCTGAAACTAAACACAAGCTGCTGTGTGGAGCAGTTGGGGAAGGCTCTTGAGAGTGATTTGCAGCCAGATTCTAACCATGTAGTCTTCTCCCTTGGCATATGATTGTGTAAGAAAACACCTCATTTGTATCCATTTGAAGTGATTTTAAGTTTTTCTACATAAAATTTTCTACTAGATACTGTTATGCTACTGAAATTAGTACGAAAGTCCTTTCTATGTGCCAGGGTGTCAAAAATCTTACTTTAATATCTGTATGTCTATATCTATATTTATATCTATGTCTGTCTGTCTATCTATAGTTATTTAAAGTGCATTTTTATTTTCTTTTTAAAATTAATTAATTTATTTATTAAAAATTTCCACCTTCTCCCCATGTCCCTTTTTCCTCTCCCTCCCCACCTCCCCCTTCCTCTCTAGTCCTAAGAGCAGTCAGGGTTCCCTGCCCCATGGGAAGTCCAAGGTCCTCCCCCCGCCACACAGGTCCATAAAAGTGAGCATCCAAACAAACCAGGCTCCCACAAGGTCAGTCCATGCGTTAGAATAAAAACCCAGTGCCTTTGTTCTTGGTTTCTCAGTCAGCCTTCATTGCCAGCCACATCCAGAGTGTCCATTTTGATCACATGCTCCATCACTCTCAGTCCAGCTGGCCTTGGTGAGCCCCCATTAGATCAGTCCCACCGTCTCAGTGGGTGAACACACACTTCATGGTCCTGACTTCCTTTCTCATGTTCTCCCTCCTTCTGCTCCTCTTTTGGACCTTGGGAGCTCAGTCCAGTGCTCCAATGTGGGTCTCTGTCTCTATCTCCATTCATTGTCAGATGAAGCGTCTATGGAGATATGCAAGATATTCATCAGTGTGGCTGTAGGACAAGGCCAGTTCAGACACCCTCTCCTCTGCTGCCCAAGGAACAATCTGGGGATCTCTCCTTGGACCTGGGAACCCCTCTAGCGTCTCCTCCCCTTCTCCCTTCTCTCTACCCATCTCCCCTTACATCCACCCCACACACACACCCGTGCACCTGGATATTGGAAGTAGACAAGATTGCCAGGCAAAACTAAAGTGCATTTTTATTAACGTTATACAATAAGCATTTTTCTGTGTGATTCTTGATTTTGACAAATTGTATTTTAATGGTTGTATAAAATTTGGGGAGACCTAAAATTTAATTAATTTGTTTTTGCATTATAGTTACCATTCATCCTTGGCTCTTCATGTCACTTTGGCCCTCTTGGCCAGGCCTCTTTAAATTTGACACTTTTCCTTTGTGCATTGAGACATAAGCATTTATTTATGATTAAAACAACTAATCTATATCCAAAAGTTGGTTTCACAACATTCAACATTCATCCCAATTCCACGATTCTTACATCTTTTGCATTTTCTTCTAAAATGTTCCCTGATTCTTGGATGGGGTAATACAATGTTGATTTTAGATCTGAGGAATCACTGGTCACTTATTTTTGGCACTTTGACCAGTTTGAGTCTTTGTATTAATCATCACTGATATGGAAAAAAAACAGAAACAAAAACAAAAACACATTTTTTTTCTGATCATCTTTGAGCATCTATGGGTATCAACACACATATTTGTAAGACAATTTGACTACACATTCATTTAGTAAAACATCAGGAATTCATTCCCTAACAGAACCTCTAAGCATTGAACCATAAGCTACACTGCCAGGCTTGTATTTCCTCACATGAATCAGGCTTCAGATTCAACCAGAAAATGTTGGTCACCCTGTAATTGTCGTGCCACTGCTGTATAATTGGGCACTTCCTATCTAAAGAGTTGATATTGTAGCTCGCAGGTCCACAGATGAACAGTCCATTAATGACTGACTTCTTGAACTATGGACACCGGCAGAGAGGAGACATTGTAGAGAAGAACTGGAATAATCCACTTTCACTACATCTATTCCTCTCTACACTGAGTTCTTGCTTTTTACTCAACTTGTCTACTGTAAAATCTTGCATGTACCATTCCTGCCAATGAAAACATTCTTCTTCTAGAAGTTATATGGGTCACTATCTCATTCATAGAAGTCCACATGTTGATGTTCTTTTATTTTTAAAATGCATTTTACATTAAACTTTAATTACTTTAGTTCTTTCCTTCTCCTCTCTTCAGCTCTTCTAATATGTCCTCCCTCCTTGTTCCTTCTCATATCCCCTAAATCCAAATAGATAATCATTGGTTGAATACATATGCATATATGTATATGTATATATATATGTGTGTGTGTATATATATATATATATATATATATATATATATATATAGAGAGAGAGAGAGAGAGAGAGAGAGAGAGAGAGAGAGAGAGAAATCACAAACCACAGATAATAAAAATAGACTCAGGAGAGTGTCATTTTGTTTTCAAATGGTTCTATCAAAGAGCATACTTAATTTCATCTCATGAAGATCCTATTTTACTAGTCTTGGTTTTCTAAAACACAAACCTTAGTAAAAATATGCTAAATGTCAATTCAGTTCATTTTTTTGAGGGGGGGATCTACAATGATGTGAACTGCCCTCAACTCACTTGTTGATCTCTGAGTCCCAAATTCTGAATTATTACTTTGCATAATACCACAGAATCTATTTGCTGAGAACAGAATGTTGCTTGCCACATGAGAAAAATCACCAGGATAAAGTAATTTCCTACTGTCAGTGAAATCATGAGGAGATGTAGACAGAAACCTTCCTGATTTCTGTCACTGTTTCCAGTCTTCATAGATCTTAAATCAATACTAGCTACATGAAATCTTATTTTTTTTAATCTAAATCTTTCTACTAGCAAAATGCATGGCAATCACTTCTAAGAAATGGCACTTGGTAAATCTCATTTTTTGTTCATTTTTTTCTCATTTGGTATTAAAGTCCTACTCCTAAATATAGTAATAGAACTAGTTTCTTTAGAACTAACTTCATTGGTTCTATGAATGACAGAATGATAGATATTAACACCCCTCTTCCTCTCAACATTAACAATTCAATAATCAAACTCTATGATCTCTCTCTCTCTCTGTCTCTCTCTCTCTGTCTTTCTCTCTCTCTCTCTCTCTCTCTCTCTCTCTCTCTCTCTCTCTCTCTGTGCATGTTTGTGTGTGTGTGATTTGTTTGCAACAGTATATATGGACCTTTAAAACTCTTCATCTTTATACTGAGCTATGGCTTCCCAGTCTCAGGATTTTTATTCAGGGAATGGGAACAATAGGGAGCACATTTCCTTTAGAAGATTTTGTATTGTTTTGTATGGATCAGTACAGAGAGGTCAAAAATATTGCTTATCTCATCAAGCTATGCTAAGCAAGAAATATTTTAGGACACCATGAAGTTGTTCATCACTTTTGTTGTATAAGACTGATGATGTACCTTTTGTGTATTTAGGTTTTTAATGTCAGCTATCTACAGAAAGATTATGACTGTTTAATATGCTGGCACAACTTAAAATAGTTGTAGTCTTTTCTTTTTAAAGTTTCCAGTGCTGATTTTAATGCATTTTACTTTAAAACAGATAGGAACACAATAATTCATTTATGTGAGTATTTTTATTACAGTGTTCCATTGAACCATTTTTAAAGAACCTTGAAAAGTGAAGAATAAAGGAGCAGGAATGGGGTGGATAGGAATGGAAGAATAAAGAAATGAGGACAGAAAACGTACTCCAGCTAATTGGTATATGTAGGATTCTTTGCACTTGATTTTTTTCCTTCATAAACAGGTCAGTTTCCTCTGGCTTTATATGCTAATTAATTTCATGATAATCATCCCTAGCATCAGACTAAGAAAGTATATTTTCAATACTCACAGAAATATACAAGATATAGAACCCAGTGAAAATTCAAATAAAAATAGGGCCAAGAAAAATAGCATATAAATAGCAATAAATTGCTACCAAATATTTTCATATGAAACGTAAAAATATGTGTATTTTAAATAAATTTTTTGAAAAATTCTCTGTAGAAAAATCTTGTGATACTTTGGTTGATTTTAATTGTTGATATTTAACTAATATGAAATTTGACATCAAATTATATTGATATAATTTTGGAATAGATTTAAGATTTATGTGATACACTAAAAATTCTGTGATTTAATAAGCTACTCATAAGATTTAGATTAAAATTTTTATTAAAAATTAAAATTATGTTGAAAGAGTAAACCAAAACATGATTATTTCTTTTCTATTCATATCTACTCAGTGGCAAGCATCAAAGATAGTATGAAAAGTTCCATACATACATGTATATTTCCATGTGAAGACTGCATTTTCCAGTATTAATGATAGTGCATTCAAAAGTGGTTTAACCAAAAAGTCTGTGTTTGTTTTATAATATAATACAGCATATAGAGCAGTGGTTCTCAATGTTCCTAATGCTGTGACCCTTTAATACAATTCCTCATGTTGTGGTGACTCAAACCACAAAATTGCTTCCATTGCTATATCTAACTGTAATTTTGTTACTGTTATAAATCATAATGCAAATATCTGATATTCAAGATGTATTTTCATTGTTACAAATTGAACACAATTATAGTGCTAATCAAAAAACAATGTGCAATTATATATTGCAAAAAATTATTTCTAATGACAAGTGAAATTTTGTCTTGAAGTACGGTGTAGCGTGGGTACATTTGAGAACAGTAAGAGTAAAAACCAATTCAGTTCAAATGCTTGTGGTTTTTTATTTCTTAGAAGATCAGCAATTCTTGGGGCAATTCTTGCAGGAGAACAATGAAGATTATCTTCCACAAGTCAACTTCTGTATTTGGACTTGATAACCAACAAGGTGGAAAGCCCTTTTTCACAAAGATATGATGTTGAAAATGGAAGAAGGAACAACACAGTCTTAGACAAAATACAATATTACTGTTAACACTTGATTCAGAAATTTGTAACTAGCACTGAAGGGAATTGTTGTAAGGAGAAGCGGGCCAAGTCCTTCTTAACGCCCGAAATAACCACACAGAAATTGTATTAATTAAAACACTGCCTGCCCCATTATCTCCAGCCCCTTATTAGCTAACTCTCACATATCAGTTTAACCCATCTCCATTAATGTGTATCGCCACTTGACTGTGGCGTATCGGCATGAGTCTAACCAGCATCCATCTCGGGCAGGAAAATCATGGCATCTGCCTGACTCTGCTCTTCTTCCCAGCATCTAGTTCTGTCTACTCTGCCTACCTAAGTCTGCCTATCAAAAGGCCAAAGCAGTCTCTTTATTCAACCATTGAAAGCAACACACAAACAGAAGGAGCTCCTACACCAGAGAATCAGTTCTCATTGCATTTCTAATAATAAATTCAATGAATTCCTCTTGTTCTGTCTCAGGAATATCTTCAACTTTGACTATGAATGGGCTTCTAGCACGTGCAAATGGGGAGTCAGATATATTTGGAAAATAGAAATTTTACCCTCAAGTATGTGCAGATGTTCTTTCACAGAGATTATCACCATAATCTCTTTGTCTGCTTCAATGTCATGTTCCCAAAGAAAGAAATCAAGTGAGGTAAGCAATATGCATATTTATTTTCCTCTCTCTCTCTCTCTCTCTCTCTCTCTCTCTCTCTCTCTCTCTGGCTCTCTCTCTCTGTCTCTTTCTCTCTTTCAACAATGCTGACATTTCATTTGGAATGAATGGATATTTTCAGATGAATCGAAACTTTTGCATTTGGTTCTCACAGTGATAAAATTAACTCATTCGCAATGGCATCATTAACCAACTAAGCTGTTTTCTGCAATTCACTTTCACTGGTAAAAAGTGATCTGAAATGCAGTCTTGCTTTTTGATTAAAAATGTTTTGAATTCATCACAAAGCTCAAAACACTTTTTAGAATTTTTTCTCTTGACAAACATTTCACTTTAATGTGAAATAAAGCCGTCACATAGTTTCAAAAGCAGTCTACTGTTTAAAGTACTTGCCTTTACAAAATTGGTAGAACTTAGAAGGCTTTTGATTACTTATTGTAACTCTTGTGGCAGTGTCCTCATTGCTAATATTTGCCATACAGTGAGCACCAATGACTTTTGGTGACTTGTTCAGTACCAAATGTTGAAATCCAGATGGACATCCTAGTATAGCTCGAGTACCATCTATGCAACTACCACAAACCTTTCCCCAAGATTTTATGTGCTCTTTCATAAACAAGCCAACTTTGTCAAAAACATCAGGTATAGTGGTTATTTTGAGAAGTTCACAAAAAGAAATTCATCTTTAAAGTAGCCATCATTAAGAAATCTCACGAAACCCAATAACCATGAACAGTTTATAATGTCCATAGATTCATCAAGGCAGATTCTAAATATCAAAAGTGGAACATGAAAGGGAGAAATCAGTACAGGACCTACCCAGACACTAAACTCTTAGAACCAAGGAAGTTATCTTGAAAAGGTAAGTAGGAAACGGGGAGGATGCAAAATCAGCAGCAGCAGTAAGCACAAGCAGGGAGCAATAAAGGGTGCCTATGCAGAAACAGACTTCAGAGGAAATTGGAGAGTCTTTGGTACGGTGAGCTGGTAAATCCTGTGTAAACATATTAACCAAATAATAAATTTTAATGGTTGGATCTTTGTGTTTTGTCTTAGGAATAAATCAGTGGCCAAATAAGGGGCTAGAACATGGGGGATAGCTTTAGGAATGTAACATTCTTTATTTTAGTGAGGAAGAGTAAAGGGAATAAATGGTCAAAACAAGTCTATAATGTTTGCCATGCAAGATCCTGTTGGAGTCCCTTTAGAGAAGTACTTATTTCATGAATAACCTGATCAAAAATATTTGCAGACCTGGCATCTATTCTACTGTGGACAGAGTCATTACATAATGAAATTGTATTCAATTGCAAATCAAATGAGACTCCAATCATAACTCAAACAATGACTTTGGCTAATGTCAACAGTAAATTCCCAGCAATTGTGTGAGGTTTTGTAGCTTTGGGGATTCTGAGTGCCACCAAATATGATGCTTCAATAACTGTTAAGTTTTGCTTTTGGTTCTTGCCACCAATATCAAGACTGGATTTCTTGAGTTCATCAACTTTGCTTCTAAAATAGCTATTATCCTTGCTGGCCAAGCTCAGAAGCTTGCTGCCAAAATGACATTTTAGTTTGTTCTACTTTATAGAGTCAGTTGATAGAGCTTCTCAAAAAGAAAGTCATTGTAATTTCTCAATTCCTGTTGTAATTATTGAGGTAAAAACCAAACTGTAATAAGTATTACTATATTTTCTTGTCTTAATGTTCCTCTCTATGAAATATGTTGTCACAGGATGGTTTTCTAATGAAAATAATATATAATAATATGTTTAATAAAACAAATGATGATATATGGCATAGCTCAATAAATACAGTTCATTAAATATTTTTTTAACATTCTGTTGTTGAATTTTTTAACATACCTGTAACTATCACAAGGCGGAAGCATTCACATCAACCATAGCAATGTAAATGGCTTATCAGTATCCAGATTAAGTTCCCATGGACACACACACACACACACACCCCAGAAGTTGATGATTTTACAGTACTTGGTTTTACATTTATTCAGTATGTATAACTCAGCGAAGTGTTATTTTATCTCAATACTGCTACTTTCAACAGAGTAGCTGTTCGAAACACTTGTGACTGATTCACATTAATTACATTATGGCACCAATCCTGTCATATATACCTGTATTTGTTTGTGTGTATGTGATGGTGGTGTTGGCATAATGATGTCATCACACTGGGCACTCATAAATTGGCATAATTTGCATGTGGGCAGACTGGTCAAGAGACAGAAAGAGGAGTAATGTCTCAGTAACTAAATACATTTGAAATTTGTATTTTCCAAGGGTTTTAGGCTACTCCTGTGAAACTGTCACTTGATCATCAAAAAGATCTGTACCCACAGGTTGAGGACCACTACTCTAGAAGGATCCATTCCAAAACTGGCTGGTTCGAGTCCATATGGACCAACATTGCTACTGATACAATATTGTGTGTATTACTTTTTCAGATTTTAAAGATTTATTCTTTTTAACTACGTGCATGCATATTTGTCTGTTTATGGAAGCATGTAGTTGAGTGCCGGTGTTCAAAGAGGCCAGAATAGGGCATTGGATTCCCCTGCAGTGGGAATTACAGATGATTGCTGATGGAGTATCTCACGTGTAGAACAAAACTCCTATGAGATTACTGATGACCTGGCTCAACCATAGGTCAGCCCAGATGTCTGTTGACACAGCCTATCTGTCTCTTGAGATAGTCTGTCTTGCCTTATTCAAGCAATATTAGGAAGGAGAGACTATAGACCTGCCCTTAGCCCCTATGACTGTAACAATTCCACCATCCCTAAGTCCTTCACCTTTTCCATATAAAGGGTTGCAGCCAATTTCTCCTTTGTAGACTCCACTATTTCCCATGGGAGAGAGGCGTCCCTCATTGTGTGTGCTAGTAAGCACTGTCTCATCTGGTTAGGTCAGAATGTGGTCTCTTTCCTCTCTTCTTTCCCTTTAAACTGCTTCAGAAATCTAACAGTTGTTAAACAGCTGATATTAATGCTGCATACTTAATTTCAGTCCTGTCAAAGGACAACAGGCACTTTTGACTGCTGAGTCATCTCTTCAGTCCTTTTTTCATTTTGTCTTGTTCTTATCAAACTCACAGCTTTGGGAAGCTATGCAGATATTTACCACTAGGCAATACTGCCTTCCAGTTTGACCCTCCTAAGCATGTGCATTCCATTCCTAAGATGGTCTTGTGGTCATATACTAATTTTGTAAGACTTATTCAATTCTAAATGTCTAAATGAAGGAAGGAGAAATATTTAAAACACTCAAATCCATCAACTTAACAATATAGCAAGCATGTGTGTCAAAGCAGTCCTGAGCACATACAATCTAAGGGATTAGATATCAGCACGTAAACACTCAGCTCTGATCAACCCAAGTACACAACATTGATATAGGGAGAAATGTCATATTTTAAACAAATACAATTTTTATGATAGAGATTTGCGTTAGAGATGAACTATTTAAATATTCATTTAAATCTGCAATGGTTCTTTGTCTTCCTCTCTTACAAAATTTTTTGATTTGAAAATATTAAACTGTTTTATGCCTTGGCAGCACTGGTAGATTTTCGGTTTCAAATCTCTTAGTGGTTTCTCTTAATATTGTTATATATTTTATAGTGTTAACATTTGGTTCCCTCAATAAAATATTGCAAAAAGCTATTTGAATTTTTGGTTCCCACTAAATTTTACGGTATTTTCTTTAACTTTCATTTTATGCCTGTATCTCACTTCATTCCCTACTCCTCTTACTGCATCAGATTAAAATCATTGTGATTTTGTATTTGATCTCTTACCTTCATCACTAGATATTTTTTGTTTTCTTTCAATACTAATTAAACACATCTTTATGTTCTATTAGAATTTTATTGATGCATCACAGTGGATACTTTCTCTTCTAACTTGTCTTATTCTGAGTTTCTTTTTAATAGGATCCTTCATGTTTTAAATAAATCTGTGATTCTCTCTGGCATCCTCTTTTTTATTTCTCTGTTTCATTTCTATTTTATGCACATGTGAAACTAAGGAAAAAGTATAACACAGACACTCATTGTTACTAATGTACCTTAACACTTTAAAATCATGTCTCTGTTTTTACAGTCCAGTGGTCAGCCCCAGAATCAGCAGAGCTAACTGTTGGGTAAGTGTGGGTAATGATATGCTCTGGCAGTAGAGCTATGATACAAGCTAGCTCCCTGGACTGAGCACCAGGATTTGAGTAACTTTAATTCATGTGACTATTAGGTAGATAAAGGACTAAGCACATTCACACGCCCTGACTAGAGCACAAAAGGACATAATGATTTCCATTCTGTCTTCTCACTCTTAAATCTTCATTGAGACGTCACTATTTCCACAAGAGCATATAAATTGTGTATGTCTTAACTTCGTTATTCACAGCACGAGGACACTGCAGAGACCATTTCCTGAGGCAGCACATACTGCAAGGTCATCCTGAGAACAAATGCAAGAATGCTCTCTACTGAAGAAGTCTCTGGAGTAGACACAGTCTACTGTGTTGTTCTTTCTAGTTCAAATAAGCATTACTTTTGAATGTTATGCCTGTGGATAGCCTTGACTTTCTGAGTATTTGTCTAAGCTTTTATAGGAATGTCTTTCCTAGAAATTAAATTAAAGTGTTTCCATTTATTTTTATTTTATCTTTAACTGACATATGAACTAGAATAACACTTTTTGTGTATGGGTCCTAATAAACAATATTAATATATAACCATATTAAATTATATAAGTAATGTTACATGCTTATGTTGATAGTCTCAACAGTTTCTAAAGATAAATAATTTCCTTCAATCTCCATAATGGCACGTTCTCAGTTATAAGCTGTGAATAAATTAATATGCACCTTTCCATAAAGGCTTAGACAAAAGTATATGTAAACCTAATCTTTAAATAGCTATCCATTTATACTTGTACAACATCTATACATATCTAATTTGATTATTCAATATTCAAATGTAAGCTGGTTTATTCTGTGAACAAATTAAATCCGTAACTTGCAATCAACACACAAATTTTAATATTTTTACTCTTTGTATATTTGTTACTATAAGTTTCCAAAATGTGCATTATATTACAGGGTCAAATGTATTTGGAAATTGTTATTTGAAAAAGTATATCTAAATTATTTTCCATAGTTAAATTACTTGCCACATAGGAGGTTAGTTTTGGGAAATATTTCTATCACTATTAGGTCCTTGACCATAGGCCCATAGCATTTCTTTAATTCAATGTCCTTGTATCTGGATTTTAAAAATTGAGTCTTCCACATAATAACCCTGCAAAAATTAACTGAGATGGTATCAAGGCAATGCACAAAAGCTGCACAATACATTCATAAGTACCAAGCAATCTGTAGAACAAATATGGATGTTTTAAAGCTTCAAATGTGTCCATAATTACTACACTTTATATCTACTCTCTCATATTCTTAAACAGTTGATATTCTCAGAGAATGGCTTTGGCGAATTGTTTTCATTTTTAACCTACTTATTATAGTGGAGACATGCAGATGCTTTGGGACTCACATGGTGTTCAGAGGACAATTGCAGGAATTGGTTATCTCCTTCCACCTGGTACTAGGCCTCCTTAGCTTTATTCCCCAGGGAAAGGTGAGTGCGCTATCTGCCTGTTCCGCAGCCCCACGATGCAGGATAATCAGATGTGATAGGGAGTCATGTCAAAGCAGGAACTCAGTTTATTTCTGTGAGCATCAGCTTATAAAGGCTAAGTGACATCATGTGATGTGGGGGTACCTCCAGTCAATGAGAGACAGCCAAGCCCTCCCTCTGGCTGGAGGGGTGTCCACCTAGTTATTGCTGTCTCATCCCCACTCAGTAGCTTTAAGACTATCCTTCAAACTCGAGCCAGGCTTTTCTCTGTCTTACAGGCCTCAAAGTACAGGTCCTGAGATAATTTTGGCCCAACGACCTGGTATCTGGTCTGAGCATTCAAATGGTGTCATGAGGCTTGTGTAACACTTAACCAGAGTGTTAATTTGATTTTCCATCAAATTTAAAAATAACATTTTTAAACTAGATCAATTGTTATTCTTCAGTGCTCTCCCTGTGTATAATCGGCAATAAAAATTTACAACTTAAATGCTTCAAATGCTTTTATTTTATGTTGTTCTTTTCTTTGTTTTTTTATGTGACCTATGGTCTTTGTAGTTCTGGCTTGTCTGGAGTTTCCTATATAGCCCTAAATGTGCTTTAATGCATTGCTATCAGCATTAGACCCTGAGGTGCAGGAACTAAATGAAGCACCATGCTTCTGTTTCTGTAGTAAAAGTATGATTCTTCTCATTTGGTTTTGACATATTATTGTTATGTAACAACAAGGAATTGTGTATAAATGAGTAAATGGAGTTTTTCCCCTGGCAAGTGCATGATATGTTTAATTTCTGGCAAACAATAATTTTATTCAAATGTCTAACAGACTACCCAACTTCATGTTCTAAGACCAAAAATATAGTGGTTACTCAACCACTTTTTTTTCCTGACTAGAATCTATTAAACCGCTGTGGGTTCAATATAGCAGTGATGGTATAATGGAGTGTTTATTCACTTGTTTGGATCATAACAAAAATATGCAATATTGTCTCTTTGGCATCATTTCCTATGGAGTATTCAAACCTCTGGAAATGAGCTTTTAATTTTAATGTGTTTGTGGCTACACTGCAATCACACACTATGCACTTATTTAAATGAAAAATGTATGTGATTCTCTTAGAGGAAAATCTGGTGGGCAGATTGGCAAATTCCATCCAGTCAGAGCATCCCAGTAGAAAGATATGTACAAGGGAATTTTCTGCCAAGGAATAGGAAACAGACAATGGAAATTATGGTGTTGGTATCAGCAAACATGGCTAGTTAAAGAGGTCTTGGATGAGAATCCAGATTTTATCTTGAAGTCTACCCCACTGTGCTATGAGCTTTATAATGAAAATGCATTACATTTGTCACTTATGCTATATGTTGGAAAAATCACCCTAAGAATTTCAGTTTCCAGGACTAAGTAAAATATCACTCCACTAGTAGAATGTGTAATCAGAAAGGGCATGGTAGTATAAAGGGAATCAGCTGGTAAAGAGGAGGGCTAGCCCAAAAGGAAGGGATTTGAAAAGCCATAGGAAGCCCACTACTATGCTACTCAATATAAAAATAAATAAGGTAGGAAAGTAAATGTGCATTGAAAGAAGATGGGGGAATACTGGGTACTGAAAGGTTAAGTAGGGTTAGGGACTGAAGAACGAAGAAGGTAATAAGTGGGGCAACCAAAGTGAAGATGTTTGAAAAAGTCTTCTGCAGTCACTAGTTAGAGAGCTAATTTTAAAATCTAATTATAAAGAAAGCTTCATTAGACTTACTCTTCATTGGTTGACAATGGTGTTCCTAGAAGATATAAATTATTAGATGAAAAGTATTGTACAAGTAATGGGATACAACCCTATGTGTTCTTAGTCATGGATTCCACAGAAATCTACAAAACAATACAGGCTATTACCATTGCCCTGGGAAACTCTCCTGGTTCGCATCGTTGCTGCTGCGATAAAACACCGAGTAAAAAATTTTTAGTGTAGGATGAGTTTTATTTGGCTTACATGGTACAGTTCATCATTGAGGAAAGACAAGACAGAAACTAAAAGTAGGAACCTAGAATAGTAAATATACTTACTGAATGGCTTCCTTTGGCTAAGTTCACCTTTCTCTCTTCTATAATTAAAGCCCATCTGCCAAATTATACCACCACCCACAGTGTGCTGAACCCTGCTACATCAACTGGCAATCAAGAAAATTCCCCAGAGTAGTGCTTGCAGGTAAATCTAATGGAGGCAATTCCTCAATTGAGGGTCCCTCTATCCAGGTGTGTCGTGTTGAAAACCAAGATTAGCTATGACAATTACACCTTCCCAAATACATCACCAATAATCCATAGCTTTCCTTTCTTGTTTGCTTCCAAATACTCCAGCTAACATTAATATTACAATAAAAATTCTTAAAAATAGTCTTAAAAATATCAACACGGAAAGGGCTAAGATTTCTTTAAAAAAAATCCTAAGTTACTTAACTATGGACCCATATGAAATCTTATTACAAAACTTTCTTACTCTAAGAAGGAAGAACCAGGACACAGTTGCAATGAGATTAAAACAATACCAAAATATAGTAGACAAAAATCTCAGCATCTGGTATCCGGGGCTATTATGGTTTCCAAGTGAATTGGGTAGTCACACCTGTTCACTTCTGCCATCTGCAGCACAGTTTATGAGGCAGACAGGCTGACTGTACTCTAAGTCTGCTGCTGTCCCTGATGGTCATCTCGTGGCCTTGACATCTTTGACACCCTGGGTTCTAAACAGAAACCGAGGCTGTGCTTCACTTATGGCCTCCCTTAGTTTCAAAAGTTGTAGAATTATTTTCACATTGTTTAGATTTTATTTCAATTGCTTCATTTACAATGGGTGTAATATAATTTTCTACTCATTTCTATGAAGTTTCCTTGAAAGTGAATAAAAATATGTTCTCTCATTTGGTTTTGTTACCTACATAATCACATCTCACTAGAAACAAGAAGAAAATAATCAGTGTTGTGCTTTGGTGAAGAATTAAGCAATGGACAGGTATTATAACCTGTAATTCTGGGTCCATTTCAAATTTGTATACTAAACATACAGCTCACTAAAACTCTATGCTTCTTTGACTTAAAAATTATTATTATTTTTCTATTTAATACTTTTCTTATTAAGTCTACTGTTTTTCCATAGTGAACTAAGAAAGGTTATTTTAAGAGATAGACAATATTAGATGAAAATAAACCCATGCAAGAGACTTAGTTGTGCTTTAGAAGACTGTGTTTGTTCTTCTCACAGTGCATTTGCAGCTTGTTATGATCTAAGGACTCCATGGAATTCAATTAAAACATTGAGACGTGCGGGAATCTGTGAACTGCTGTCTTTCATCTGAATTCTTAATACAGTTGTGAGTTGTGCCATTTAGAAAAAAGCATATTTACTTGAGACAAAGGTCTGATTTTTACCTTTGTCCTTTCTCTTAGCTTTTCCACAGAGTGTCTATTTCAGTTGGTATCCTGTGAATATTTATCCTGGTACCTTTGGGCTTATACTTTAGATGTGAAAGCTTTGTTGGTTGATACACACTAGTGTGTTTACTGAGAAGATCCACTTTAGGGTCCAAAACAGGCATTGTCTAGGACAATTGCACAATATGTCATTATTCTCGGGCATGGTATTAAGGGATAGTCATTTTAGAATGCTATTTTCTCATAACCATACCGGAATTTTAAGGAAAGACCATGCAACTTTATTAATATAATACACATTTTATCTTAGTTCATTCTTAAAATCTCACATTGGTGAAAGCAGGACAAAGAACTAGACCAAGAATGAAGAGGAGCCTTTCATTCTTCCTATGCATTAAAGACAAGAGTATGGTTATACAGTACAGCTAAAGGGAGATGGAAAATTGATATCAGTAATTACATCACAACACATCTGTCTGTCAGGTATTTAGATAGTTATTACTTAGATTTTAAGTATCTACTCCTTACAAGATAAGGTATATCTAGCTTTAATACATTCTAATTTTTAGTTACTAAATCATCCTTGACAGATCCCCCCCATTCTTGGGTAATGCCGTCCTCAAGTATGATTTTCTGGGTTTCAATAGTTGGGATTAAAGTCCTCTGACACTGTGTTGTGAATTTCCTAGCATTCTTCTGATTTAACACAGTAATTTGTCCTTTTGTATTAATTAGAGTCATATCACAGCAGTACTTTCTCTGTGCCCATGCGCCTTTCAGAATGTTGCTGTTGGCTTTTTTCAGTCTAAGCCTGGGTATTTTGAGATGAGATGCTAATATTGGTTGATTTCCTCGCAATCTGTTATTGAGCCATTTAAAATGATTTTTTAATATTGCATATAATTCTGAATTAAAATGTGAGGATTCTTTCAGTAATTAACTTGAAAACCTAATAATTGAACAAAGTGAAATTTTACTTATGATGGTATAAATAGCGTTTGGGTGAAGGCCAGTTTATGAGCAAATAGTAAAGTAGATTGTTTTTAAAGTATAGGTTCAGTTGTTTATAATTTGACTAGATGCATTATAATTAAGGAATAACATCTATATTATTGTTTTTTTTAATACACAATATAGTCATCTTTGATATTAATTTTATACTTCTGTTATCACCCGTTTGCTATAAATCATGAAAATTAGTTCATGATGTGCTGTTATATTCATAATTTTCAACACTTTTTAATCTTACAGCTTCTTTGATGTGAGCTAGGAGATTTGAAATACAAGTGTAATTTTATAATAGGTTTTTCTTTCTAAGGCAATAACTATGCATCAACAGTGGAATATCTATTCAGGATACTGAGTAGTCTTCATTATTTAATTCACAACAGGCATCTCATTGAGCATCAACATCTAGAGAAACTTCAGATAAGCACTTTCAGTTTGGGATAATGATTATCTAATAAATAAGAATGTCCTGAGCGTATTGATTTGAAATCTTTTGGTGTTAATTAATGTGCTCATGAGGAGTCTAGTAGAATATTTGATTTACAACTATGATTATCTTTTACTGTTCTTTGAAAGAAAAGCAAAAACATATCTCTCTTAAAATGATAATTACAATGATTATAGTTATAATAACAACCTCTATTTACTGGGCTGCAGACAATTTCAGTATGCTTTAAATATAACATCTGACATTTGCTTCCCATATCAAAGCTGTGAATTAGACACTACTATTTTCAGTCACTTTCTACAGATAAGATATCTAGAAATGAAAAGTTTTTAAGACAATACTCCAGATCTCGAAGGTTCAGTCTAAAACAGGTGTAGTGTGTATTCTCGAGCCTAGGATACTGGTTTTCCATCTATATGGAAAACCACTACCATCAATATTATTATCAGCATCATTATCATCCGCTTTATTATTATTAATTATTTTCCATGTGTTTATAATACTCAGTAAGTTTCTTACTAAGGTCAATTATCATTATTGAGAGCCATGGAAATCCTGTAGCTGTATTTCCACAGTACCAGTCCCTTCAGGCATTAGAGCAAGTCGTAGATGGGGTAAATATAGGGGAGTGTCAACGCAAAATCCTGGCTGTGTTCCTGGGTCGTAACTAAATTGGTAGTCTGGGTTGCTGGGACCACCCCTCTTAGAGGAGCATCTGAGTCAGCTTTCTCATGTCCACAGAGAGGTTAGGGTCAACTGTCCCAAGTTTCTGGTGAGATAGCGAGGCAGTTCTTCTATGAGGGGATGGGTCAGCTCTCCCACATTATTGTTATTGAGCCAAAGAAAGGTCGGGACAGCTCAGCCTAGTGCTAAGACTTCAACAAACATGTTGGCTAAGTGGTCCCTATGTTAACAGGGCAAAGGATATCAACACAGACCTCAGTAGGACCATAACTCAGGAAAGGTCCTCAGACACCAGCAGTGACACAAGCTTCTGCATGGCCTTGAATGATAAGAGCAGTGGACAGCAACACAGACCCTGGCTGCAGTAGGGCCATGAACTTAAACACGGCCCCAGGCTGCAACGTGGGCTCTGATATCACCATGACCCTTGGTGGGAGAAAAGGCCACTCAGATTTGTCTGGCTCTTGAATTATTTGCTTTGTATTTTATATAAGAATTGATTAAGTTAGCCTTAAAGTCACAAGACAATGAGTCAGTTTTGTAGTAGTTTATTATGTGGAAAATGATCAGAAATTCACATAAAGCTACAATAAAATTTTGATAGACTGAAAAGGAACCATCATTTCTTTAGTATGAAGGCCAAGATTGTCAAATCAATTATAACAGTTATGTTAGAAAAATAATTCTAACTTTGTGAGTCAACTATGGCCTTATTAAGGATAAATTGTTTAATTAGGACACTTTGTATTTACCCTAAAAGTCTGTTTATTGGAAACAACTATGCTGCTTTTTGTTGTTGTTTTTGGCTTTGTGATTATTGTCTCTTTTTTGTGCAATTTTAATATTACCTGTGGTTATTTAGTAAAAACTAAATCAATGATTCCAATCAATGATTATTCGATGAATTATCACTAATTTTAGACAAAAATGTCCCTTTAATTACCACTATTGTTTGCAGTAGAAATACAGAATTAATCTAACATACTAAGCATTCTAACTATTTTTCTCTAAGAAATATGGCATATTCTTAAGTTTAATTTAATACAAAAATTCAATCATATAACAATTATTTTTATGATACCTTAAGTTCACCCTTACAACACCACATTACTAAACATCTCAGTCTCAATCAACTACAAAAACATCTCCTAGCAAAAAAGCTGCAGAAGAAAGCCAGGATTTATGTTTTCAAAAATAATGAGCTACTATTTAAATATTAGCTAACTTCTCTATGTCATGTTTAATAAAGCAACTGTACTTAATACATGACTTCCTAAAAAATAGGGTTAACTTATCTCAAAGCTTTCCACTATATTGTAGACGTTTCCAAATCTGATCCTCTTGGTGACTTCTCTATCTTAAGTGTTCAATTAGGAAACACTAAGATTTTTCTGTTCTATGAATAAAAGAAGTTATGACATTCAAGCTGAGATGCCAAAAGCTCACATCTGTCCCTACATTCTAGATCTCATAGGTTGAATCAGGAGACAGTCACATTTGTGAAACCATACAGGTTCTGCCAAAATGACATTTTGTGAATTTCATCCATTTGTTCTTTAATCATCAAGTGATTAATGTTTTCATCACTTTTGTTGTATAATCACTTGATTATACTATGGTTTAATATTAAACCCACCAATTGATTAAGGAGGCATTTACCTCCGAGTAGGTTTTTATCTTCGTCTGATTAAACTCTTAATGACAATTATTTTGGCCTTAATCAATAATATGAAAGTGAATATTAATTATAGCAATTTTCATTTGAAAACACTCTGCTAATGGTAATTGTAATATGAGAATTATATCTGTATAACCTTTCAGACAAAATCCAAAGAGCACAGGGTTTTAGCAGTTCTCCTAGAAAACCATATTCTATCTTAATCCTTATTATCATTTCAGCTTACCAAGCATTTCATGTATCTTTGTGTAGTTGAATGGACAGTTGTCCTTCCTTATCTGCAGCTGAGAAATGGAGGTACACAGAGGTGCAGAAATTAGATTTGTGAGTTCAGAAATTAGTGAAATTAGAGCTAGAAACAGAAAGGCAGTTCAAAGGGGTCTACCAATTTTTATTGCCACGCATTCTACCTATTTATAATTCCATATAATGACTCAGTCTGGATAAACCGTATAACCAAGAATATACTTTTTTATATATGATGAGGCTAATATTTTTAATTAATTTGTTGGACTGAGAAATGCCCAGGAAATTAGTAAAGTGAAGCTCTGTGTGTATACAAGGGCATTTGTTATTATATGACATTGTAGCCAATGATATTTTATTTTATCTAACTGATAGATTTTTGTCTAATTGATGGATTAGCCCATTTATGGATCCACAATTTGAATATGCTATCCCAATATTGCAGAGAATGGGGAATGTAAAGTCAAGTTGGAAAAAGTAGACTATTCTAGGTATGTATTTTCCTGGGGGTTAAATCTGGTTAGTATGCTTTTTACTTTCTGTCCACTGTGAATAGAACAGCCACCTTGACTATTATGTCTGCAACTACAACATTCTTAACCATGTGGTCAAGCAAACATAGGTATAGCCCTCTGAAATTGTGAAAAAATAATTATCTCTGCTGCTAAACTGTTCTTTCAGATACTTTGTCAGATGTATTCTAAAATATATACACATTATGAATATGTGATAGATACAGTGATATGTGACACTATGTAAATGTTCTTGCCATTAAGTCTTACAGATCATAGCTTTTAAGTGTGTTTATTACTATATGCATATAATCAAATTTCCTCTTAAGGTACAATTATTTTAGGTAATTGCAGTTACTGATGGAAATGTCAACATTAGAAATGTGTTGGTCATGACTCCATATTTTTTTGTTATTGTTTTAAAACAGGGTTTCTCTATGTTACTTTGGAACCTGTTCTGGAACTCTCTCTGTAGACCAGGCTGGACTCTAACTCACTGAGATCCACCTTTCTCTGCCTCCCCAATGTTGTGTTTAAAAGTGTGTGACAGCACTGTTCAGCTCCATTTTTTTAAGTGATTAACAAATATGAAAACATTGGAGGAAGAATTATTTCCAGGTAATGAAAATAGATTAGAAGTACTGGCCATAATAAGGCATGTGTGGTAAATAACACTACATATAGTATGTAGGATTACATATTACATTATTATCATCAGACTGTCTCTTCAGATGATAATATCAGGATAAATAGAAAGTAGAAAGTTATTTGGAGATACGAACATTGTTACTCCATTAGGAAATTACCAGAGGACTTAAGCAGGACTAAAACATTATTCTTCTACATAAGCCATAGACATTGATAAACAAGAGACCCATGTAATCTAAAACTTTAAGGAGCAAAGGAGATACAATTTCACACTTCATGCAACCATAGACATGGCGATAGTTCACTCAAAAGCATAGTTCAGTTTGTGATTCTTTTTAAATATCTGGTTATGTTTAAGAATATTATTAGATTTCCATGGTGTTCACAAATGTAAATCAAACACTGAGAAGGCTGAGACTTGAGCACCAAGAATTCAAAGCTGGCTTAGGCTGCATATGGAGATGGTGTCTCTACAGACAAACAATCCAACAAATAACACATGCAGCTTTTTTCCTTTGAATTTGTTATTATTCTCTGTGATGTGATGGTAGCTGATATAGGAGATAGTATATTTAAGTTTAAATTTAATTTACCAGGTCATGCTAAAAAATATCCAATGATTATAAAAGCTATTCTGAAAGAGTTTATATGCCTGGCGCAGCAGCAGAAGTTTATAATCTTCACATTCCAGACATAAAAATACAAGGATTGGGAACATAAAGCCAGTTGTAGTGCATCATAAATATGACATCAATCTGTGCATTGTCAAGAAGATTTGTCTGAAAAATCCCAGTGCTCTAGATTTGGAAACAGACTCAAGACAATGAAACTCATGAATCATATGACAATGTTAAGTTAGAATGTAGATGCTTCATAGATCAATAAATCAAAGGACAGTCAAAAGCCCAAAACAAACTTTGTGGAAATAATACATATATACAACCATTTATAATTTGTTTAATCCATTTTAAAGTGATCAACATAAAAATTTATTTTTCCATTCAAATATTTACACTTCCTTCTCTCCTCCCAATCCCCTCCTGCTCCCCCACACCTTCTCCTTCCTCTCCCTCCCTGCTTGAGAGAGGGAAGGGGACCCAGCCCTGGGGGAAGTCCAAAGCCCTCCCCCCTACATCCAGGCCTAGGGAGCCATATAGTCTATGCATCCATATAGACTAGTGTCCCATAAAGCCAGAGCATGCCGTAAAAATAAGACATTGGTTAATGAGGAGGCTGATTTGACCAGTAACCAGGCAGAATAGGGTCTGGTGGAAAATCAAAGCTGAGAGACAGGGAGAAAAAAGGGGGAGTTGGAGAGATGCCAGCAGCCACCAAGAAGCAAGATGTGAGGTCACAAGCCATGAGTCTTGTGGTAAAATATAGACTAATAGAAATGGGTTAATTTAAACTGTAAGGGCTAGTTAATAAAAAGCCTGTGCTAATAGGACAGTTTGTAATTGATATTGAGCCTCTGAGTGGTTTTTAAAAAGTAACTGGGGTACCAGGTGGGAACTGAGAACCTCCTGCTACATCAGAATCTTGAGGTAGACATATTCCCAGCTTCTTGAGAAGCTGCCACACTAATTTTCATAGTGGCCAAACAAGTTTGCATACCCAGAAGCAATGAGTAATTATTCCTCTTGCTCCACACCCTTGATTGGATGAGCCATCATTTGTTTTGCTAATCTTAGCCATTTTGATGGATATAAGAAGACTCAACACAGTTTTAATTTGCAAGTTTCCTGATGACTGAGAATGCTGAACATAATTTTATTTCTACCATTTAAGTTGTTTTCTTGATAACTAATATTAAGGCTTGGTTTTTCACTCATGTTTTAAAATTCAGTTTAAAGATCTTTTCAAATATATCCAGCTTCAGTTGTATAAACATCTGGTAGTATAAGCAACAAGACTGAGAATTAATAATTTTACTTGACTTCCTAATGATTTTCTCTCATGTAACAAATTTTCATGTGTTTTGAACTTACATGGGTCACAAAAATATCAAGAAAATGAGTACATCACATCATTTTAATTATGCAGAAGGCAAAGAAACAGGGCACATTAATAAGCCTAAAATCCAAAACTCACCCAGGGTGGGAAAAAATGGTGGAAGTTACCTGAAACATAAAAGTTGACAAAAATGGCTCTTCAAACATAGAAGAAAAGTGAACAGAATCTTAAGGATCATCAGGCTAAGTGATGTGTGCATCATGAAAACCTGACAAGGAGAAGAAAGGAAGGTACCAAAAGTAGCAAAACTTAATGAACAATGATTAAAAATTACCAAATAGGAGCATAGATGTATATTATGTTTTAAAGTTCAATGTAGGCAGAGGAAGGTAACTAGAGGATATTACAATCAACTGAGGATTTAGTTAAAGGCTGCTATTACAGAGAGTAAATCAAATGTAAATGTTGACTAATTGCTTAGCCTGAAACTTTCAGTAAAATAAACATATCTTCTCTGCTATGGGACAATGGTTTGTACCCTGTTACTTGTATTATAAATAAATGCTGATTGGCCTGTAGCCAGGCAGGAAGTATAGACAGGGCAACCAGGCAGGAAGTAGAGGTGGGGCAATGAGAATAAGAGAATTCTGGGAAGAAAAAATTCATTCAGTCTGCAGTCATCACCCAGACAGAGAGAAAGCCAGACATAGAGTAAGTAAGATGTGACTGCCTTGCCGAAAAATGTACCAATCCACATGGCTAACACAGACAAGAATAATGGGCTAATATAAGATGTAAGAAAGGTTAATAAGAAGCCTGAGCTAATAGTCCAATCAGTTTTTAATTAATATAGACCTCTGTATGATTCTTTGGTACTTAACAGCTGCAGAACTGGGCAGAACAGAAACCTCAGTTAACAGAAAGGCATGCCAATGTGGTGCTGACCAAATCCACTTAAAAGCCTGAAAGAGCTTGGGAAGTTATTCTAGATAGGAAAGAATAGAGTTAAGCATGGTTTCTTGATAGCACCACTTTCTCAGGTGGGCTCTGCTTGCTAGAGGCAAGCGCTCTCATTTAAGAGAGGTTTCCTGATACAGCTTTAGTTGCAAAACCTTGCAGCTCTTTTAAGAGGTCCTGCCATAAAACACTTAAATGGTATTAATGAAAAGTTGCATACAGCTTGGTGGTGGCAGGGACCTTGAAATATCATAGAGTTGTGGTAAAAAAAAAAAAAAACATGGCTCTGGACAGTACCTCTGCCATGAGGCTAGACTCTCAGAAAAAAGCTAAGGAACAGGCTGGATCCAGCCATCAAAGCCACGGCTTTAAACTTAGCCATATCGCTTAGCAAATTAAAGACTCATGTGGTCAGAAAAAGAGAGATACTCAGTAAAGATAGATTCAAAGACAAAGAAATCCTGTAAATGGTTTAATGTGGGTTTAAAAAAAATGTAGGTGACTTGAGAGAAAAAAAATGATAAAGTCCTTAAAAGAAAAAAGAAAAAGAAGAGTCCTTGGGTATGGTGGCACACAACTTAATCTTAACACTTAGGAGGCAGAGGCAAATAGATTTCTGTGAGTTCAAGGTGTGGTGGTGCACAACTTTAATCCCAAAACCTGGGAGGCAGAGGCAGGTGGATCTCTTTAAATTCAAGGACAACCTGATCTACAGAGTGAATTCCAGGACAGCTGAAGATACACAGAGAAATGCTGTCTCAAAAAGACAAAAATTAAAAGTAAAAATAAAAGAAATAGAGGTTAAAATAAATCCACGTAAAGATGAAAAGACACAGAGAGTCTGGATATTGTATGTTATTATAATTTTTTTAAATTGTTTGATGACTGAGGAAGAAGCAAAAGCTGCTAAAAGACATTTGATTATAAATGCTCTTGGCTTAATCCACAGGAAATGAGGGAATGTGGATGCATTCTGTATTAAGATTAAATCAGGTTTGACCAACGAAGACCCCCCCCCCGAGAAATCTCTGATAGGAGGAATGGCACATACATCTGACTTCTACATCCAGAACAGTTCAAAGACTGCTTCCTGATATGATCAAGCCTCACAGTATACTCCAGTCAGAACTTGATCATAATTCTAAATTTTCCTTAGGTCCTCATAAGATTATCAGTGTCCCCAATCAGCAGGAATCAGCCTGGAAAACTACATCCACATCCCCCCCCCCCCAAAAAAAAGAATTATGGATATTTACCTTTGTTTAGCATGTTGGTTACAAGTTGTTAGGGATAGTGTTTAGAAAAGCTAAACAAACGAGATTTGATTCAGAATACTTGTTTAAAAAGGGGGGGGGGGGGGTGTGTGCCATATGGCGTCCAGACGTAGATAACTGAATCCACAGAAAGCTTGAGAATGCTTGGGAAATAATAGAGTAAAGCATATTTTCTTGGTAGCAGCAATTTCTCGGGTCTGCTCTGCTTGCTAGAGGCAAGCAAGCACTCTCATCTAAGAGAAACTTCCTGACTCAGCTTTAGCTGCAAAACCCTGCAGCTCTTTTAAGAGGTCCTGCCGCAAAGCACTTAAACGGTGTTGATGAAAAGCTGAACGATGCTTTTCGGGTTTTCAGCAGTAGCAGGAAAAAAGTGGCACTGTTTTAAAATGCCGGCATTCTGGGCCATCCTGCCAGGGCAATTTCTGACTCTTTCAGGCAGGCAGAACAACTGAGTGTGGTCTGTGAGCAGAATGCTACAGCTTGCTTGCTAGCAAGGACCTTGAAACGCCATAGAGTTGTGGCAGTGAACACAGCTTTGGCTGGTACCTCAGCCATGAGACTGGAAAGCTAAGGAATGGGCTAATTCCAGCCGTAAAAGCCACAGTTTTAGTCCTCTCCTTTAAGACTCATGTGGTCAGAGAAAGAGAGATATACAGTAAAGAGAGATTCAAAGACGAAGAAAACCTCTAAATGGTTTACAGTGTGTTAAAAATATATGCAGGCTAAAGGTTAAAGTCATTAAAAATAAAAAAGAAGAAAAGGGAGACATAGGGTGTGGTGGTACACACCTTTAATCCCAATGCTTGGGAGGCAAAGGTATATTGACCTTTGTGACTTCAAGGGGCAGAGGTAGATTGACCTCTGTGACTTCAAGGTGTGGTAGTGCACACCTTTAATCCCAATGCCTGGGAGGCAGGCACAAACATATCTCTGTGAGTTCAAGGTGTGGTAGCATACACCTTTAATCCCAACACTGGGGAGGCAGATACAGGAGGATCTCTGTGAGTTCAAGGACAGTCTGGTCTACAGAGTTATTCCAGGACAAATATATATACAGAGAACCTGTCTCAAAAAGCCAAAAGTTAAAAGTAAAAATAAAAGAAATAGAGGTTGAAATAAAGCTGCATAAAGATGGAAAATAAACCAGAGAATCTTGATACTGTATGCTATTATTCTCTCTTTGAATTGTTTGAATGCTGAGGAAGGAGCAACAGCTGCTAAAAGACTTTTGTTTATAAATGCTGCTGAATTAATCCAATATAGATATTTTGAAAATGCCTTGGCTTCAAAATTGAAGTCAAAAGGTATACTACTTTGGAGAAGAGATTCTGCTTTTGTTTCCACAGAAAACAAGAGGCTCTGGATTTATTCAGAGTTAAGAAAAATCACCTTTGACCAAGGGAGGCCACCTGAAAAATCTCCGACAGGAATAGATGGCCCAGATGTCTGAGTTCTTTATCCAGAACAGGTTCAAGACTGCTGCCTAAGATGATCAAGACTCACAGGATACTCCAGTCAAGACTTGATGATAATTTTCTTTAGTTCCCCATAAGATTATTAGTGCCCGCAATCAGCAGGAAGTAGTCTGAAATACTACGCCCACATTCCCAACAAATGGACTATGGATATTTTCTTATTTAAAAAAAAAAAAGAGGAAAATGGTGTCGGAGAATTGTCTGTATTCTGTCAATCAAGTATTTTAATAAAATACTGATTGGCCGGGCAGGAAGTATAGGCAGGTCAACCAGACAGAAAGTAGAGGTGGGGCAATGAGAATAGAATAAGGCTACAGAGGAGGAAGGTCCCTCAGCCATTCCTGTACAGACCACCGAAGAGGCAACATGTAAGCTGTCACACTGACAAAGGTACTGAGCCTGTGTGGCTAACATAGATCAGAATAATGGGTTAAGATATGTCATAAGAACTAATAAGTAGCCTGACCTAATGGGCCAATCAGTTTATAACCTTATGGAGTCTTGTGTGTGATTTTCTTTGGGAGTTGCTGGTTGTGGGGTACTGGGAGGAACAGAAACCCCAACAAGCCAGCCCTCGTGCTTCAAAGCCAAACACAGAACAAGTAAAATGTGACTCCCTCGCTGAAAAAGGTACCAAGCAACATTGCTAACCGACAAGAATAATGGACTAATAATAGATGTAAGAAAGGGTTGATTATTGGCGAATCAATCCCACACCAGCTATGTTTTAAGGGGTTATTTATTTTGGGGGGTAAAACTTACATACACCATAAACTGTCAGGAAGGGAGCCAAGTCGCAGGAGCCGGGAGCAGGAGCCAGGAGCAAGCACCGGAACCAAGAGCCGGAACCAAGAGGGCCTGATCCGGATCTGTTTCTCTTTTTAAAAAAGAAATATACCATGCCCCAGTGGGCTGGTATTTCAGCAGCTATTGGCTGACGGAGCGGAAGTCGCTCCCCGCTGCACTGTGGGCTCGTATTTCAGCGACTATTGGTTGAGGCAGCGGAAGTTACTCCCACAACACCTCCCCCTTTTGTTTAAGTAAGAGAGTTCTAAGCCTACTACGAAATTATATACAGTAAATACAAACCTACACAATTATATACAATAAATACAAATATCCTATTCTAACTAGCTTAAGTTTTGCATAAGAAATAACTTGGCCACATCATGAAAAGAAAGTAACTATGTTTATATAATCTTCAATCCCATCAAAGATCTGAGAAGGGAAATAATGTTACCTGAGTAATTAGGAAGTGCAATCAAACTTCCAGAACATGTAACAAATCACATAGACAACTGGCTACCTGGGCAAACACCCAAAATCACGTTTGCAGCGTTGAAGCAACCAACTTTGGCTAAGGCCTAACGTAACTGACATACCATTTTCAAAGGCAAGGAACTTTTCAAAACTATCTTATCCTGTCTTGGCAGGATATGACAGTCCTGTTTTATCCATTTACGGATACTTTGTAACTCTGTCAGTAGTTGAGGTATGGGCATTTCTTTACCCAAAGGATAGTTCTGCCAAGAAGAAAGGCTCCAGGTGGAGTGTCTTTGGTGCTCAACATTCTCTCGGGAATAGATCAGTGTTGCCAGGAGCGATTGTGTCTCCCTACCACAGAACTCTGAGTTAGATTAAAGGCCATTTTCTACAGCTCTTTGAAAAGGTTGAAGATTATCTATCTATACTGAATATAATGTCTATGTATCTAAAGAACCTGATTAGTCTAATTATAAATGACAAACTTAGATGAGTATCGATCTATATTATTCTCAATATCTATCTAACTTAAAGACTGAAATAGTGAACAACTGTGCAATAAATGGGGACAATATGACCTCCAAATATAAACAATGTGCAAGTATACATTGCAATATGGTAAATATATATATATATCAATACATAAACAATATATACATATCTTAATCAGAGGTAGAAGTGTACAATGCAATATGGTAAAATATACATTATCAATACAATATATATATGTCAATACATAAAAATGTTTTAAACAGAGGTAGAAGCATGCATGCCTAAAATAGTCAGCATAATTTAAGTTTGTATCAATATATAAGAATCAATACCAATATATTTGTCTAAAAACAATAATTCACAAGTACAAAGCTATTATCCCATAATCCAATTATCCCTCTTTTTTTTAGGATTTCTGTGCTTATAAAATTCCTCCCCCAACCCTCAACCCTATACTAATTATAACCAACCCCTAAATGATGTCCCTAAACCCAAGGACAAACTTTACTGGGAGAGGGGATGTCGTTCTCTAGAATTACTTCCAGCTGTCATGGGGGCGACGTTCTTTCTGGGGGATCCTGTGAAAGCAAAATGATGGTTAAATTTCAAGATCAATGTCTTTTAAAATTGCAAATAGTCTCTGAGTATTTTGTGGAGGACTGGCCAGAATGTTGTACAAGATGTGCATCATTTCAGCTAACCACGTTGGAATCATCTTGTGCAACTGGTACTCAAAACAGGTCTTGTAGTAGCGCTATCAGTATCATGATGTCATATCAACCAGGTGGAGTTGTTGTTATGGGGCCCCATCTTTTTCCTGGAAACTTCAAATGTCACTGCAGGAAAAACTTATTGTTCATTGTGGAAAACTTAAACATTAATCATATATATTAATCATATATTAATATCATATATTATATGATTATAATAATATATAATCATATATTAATCATATAGACATATACAGACATACATATATTCAATAAAAGACATGATAGATATATTTAATGAAAGGTATGATAGATATGAAGAAAAGTAAAGATGTTTTCTAAACTCATATTTCTTTTTGTCCCATATCATGGCTCTTGACATGAGACAGAAACTCCAGAAACTCTGGGTTTTTCTTTTAACAACAGGCTTGGAATTAGAGAGGGACTGAGCCAGAGTCCAACTCTAAAACCATCTCTATAAATTTAGAAATATGATTTAGTATATTTTACTTACAGAACCTATTTAGTTTTTTTGATAGTCCTTACTGGGCCATTATTTTCCATCTGTTAGTATTCAGATATCCAGAGTCCCTTGAACTTTTCAAAAATCAGTGTTTTCCTGTGGAGATAAGAACAGAACCCTGCCCCCATTCTTTATGTTTTTCTTACCAACTGTATGAATATCATCATTGTGGATGAGCTGTCATTTCTCCTTTTCAAGAGGTTTCTTCTCTTTAAATCGAACCTTTATTAATTTTGATGGTATCCACAATTTTTCTTTTCCTGTGGAAACAAGAGCAAAACCCCTTCCCCAACGTAGCACATCTCCTGGCCTCCATTGAGAGGTCAGTACATCTTTGAAATAAACAGGTTGGTTTAGTTTAGAAGTTTTTTCCATTATCCAGTGCCTCTCTGCTGCTGTTGTTCCTTTTTCATTAGCATTAAGAAAATTTAAGGTTAATAAAGCATTATGCAATCTATTTCTGGGAGTATCTTTCGTCCCTTTCTGTTTGTTTAGCATATCCTTTATAGTACGATTTGATCTTTATAACTGCTTGACCTGTAGGATTGTATGGTATACCTGTAACATGCTTAATATTATAATAAGCAAAAAATCGTTTCATTTTCCTAGATACATAAGCTGGACCATTATCTGTTTTTATTTGTGTAGGTATACCCATAATGGCCATAACTTCTAATAAATGTGTGATTACTGAGTCAGCTTTTTCTGAGCTTAAAGCGGTTGCCCACTGAAAGCCTGAATAAGTGTCAATGGTGTGATGTACATATTTTAACTTGCCAAATTCTGGAAAGTGAAACACATCCATCTGCCAATTTTCATTCCTTTTAATACCCTTTGGATTAGTCCCTGCAGGCAATGGTGTTTGGTTATAAAAAGAGCAAGTAGGGCATTTCTTTACAATCTTCTTAGCTTGTTGCCATGTAATAGAAAACTCTTTTTTTAAGCCTTTGCTATTGACATGATGTTTTTTATGAAATTCAGATGCCTCTAGCACACTACCAATCAATAATTGATCAATATCTGCATTACCTTGTGCTAGAGGACCCGGCAGACCCGTATGGGATCGGATATGCATTATATACATAGGGCAGAGCCTGTTTCTGATCATGTCTTGTACCTGGATAAACAATGAGATCAATAACTATAAGAGGCCATCCCTTTGGTAACAGGGAGGGAAGAGGAATTCCAGATTGCAGAGGGCCCATAGGTTGAATAACCTTGTTGATAGCTCTAAGATCTGTCACCATTTTCCATTTACCAGATTTTTTTTAACAACAAACACAGGAGAGTTCCAAGGGCTAGTAGATTCTTCTATATGTCCAGCATCTAATTGCTCTTGTACCAGCTCAGTAGAGCATGAGACTCTTAATCTCAGGGTCGTGGGTTCGTGCCCCACGTTGGGCGCCAATTATCGGCGAATCAATCCCACACCAGTTATGTTTTAAGGGGTTATTTATTTTGGGGGGTAAAACTTACATACACGATAAACCGTCAGGAAGGGAGCCTAGTCGCAGGAGCCGGTAGCAGGAGCCAGGAGCAAGCACCGGAACCAAGCGCCGGAACCAAGAGGGCCTGATCTGGATCTGTTTCTCTTTTTAAAAGAGAAATATACCACGCCCTAGTGGGCTGGTATTTCAGCAGCTATTGGCTGACGGAGCGGAAGTTGCTCCCCGTTGCACTGTGGCTCGTATTTCAGCGACTATTGGTTGAGGCAGCGGAAGTTACTCCCACAACAGTTGATAAGAAGCCTGATCTAATAGGCCAATCAGTTTTTAATTAATGCAGACCTCTGTGTGATTCTTTGGGACTTAATGGCTGCAAGACTGGGCAGGATACAAACCTCAGTCAACATCTCCTCTAACCATAAACTCCACAAGACAAGACAGGATGCTTCATGAGACATTGAAAGAGGAAACTTACTCCATTGAAGAGAGAAAACCTACCATAAGGTAGAACAGTCTTGAAAACTCCAAAAGCTTTTGGTAGCACTCATAGTTTCCTATTTTAACAGTTGCTATAAACCAGTTTTCCTTTAGAATTTGGGCTAATTGAATAGATATGTGTATGTAAAATAGGACAAAATTAAGACTCATTGTTAGGGTAAAATATTGTCTGAATTAGGTACTTTACTACCTGACAAAGACAACTTTAGATAGTAACTTTTATTTTTTAACTCATTGTTTCAGAACTCAGTACATCATGCCAGGTTGAAACAAGCCAGAAAGATTATGAAGCAGTTGGTCACACTCTAACAAGAGTGATGAATTTTGATGCTCAGCTCAGTGTTCATTGTGATGCTTCCATCTATACTCACAATGAGTCAGTGTACGCTAAAAATTCCTTCACAGAGTCTCCATGAAATTTATTTTCATGGTGATTCTAATTTCTATCAAGCTGACATTAAAGATTAACCATCTCATGCATTATCTATGTGGAAACATTAAAAAGGAGAACCAATTGGATTTGGCTATTATAAAAAAGAATCTTTAGATGTACCAAGTAACTTGTAAGAATATTGAAAAGGTACTATACAGAATTGGTATAAGAATTGCAAATCAAATATCTCTTTAATATTTTATATCTTTATATTTAAATAACTCTAACAGTTAAACAACAAAATGATAGGCAGCCTGTCTTATTAGTGGTCAAAGAACTTACATAGAAGCTTTTACAAAAACTACACATGAGTGTTTGTTAAGCACACTGAACACTTCTAAATATTACTCACTGTTGTACAACTTTACAAGCAGATCTTTCACTTTACAACTAGCAGAATGGCAATATTTTTGAGATTTCACCATTACACTTAAAAAGGAACATGTCAGTAAATGGAAATGTGGAAACATTCACATATACAGAGAGAAATATTAAGGTGTAGTTTGTTTGAAAACTATTCTGAAACAGAAAATTATCAGTTGTCATCACTGATCATTCATTCACAAAATATAAAGTAGTTGCCTTTTGTTGTCTGTGACTAAAACAATCACTTTTACTTTAAATTTCTACTTACAGTAAGTAACACACATATACACATACATACATATGCATACATACATACATACACACATACATACACACACACACCACAAACAACCATATTTAGAAACACACTCACAACTTGTAACCAGACTTAAATAAAAATTTCATTGTATAATATTTTACTAATGATTTTTTGTAGATATATTGCATTAATTGCTTATCATTATTTTATAAATGCCTTTTCATAATGTAAGAGTTTTTGAAGAAGACAACAACTTATTTATAACATAAAAAATATTAACAATACAATTTTTAGTATTCTCTCTCTCCAAATCTATGACCTTGTTTTCATTTTCTTGCACTTTTTGTCATTCTTTGTATATAGAGAGATAGCTAAAATAATGAATTGGCAGTTAGACAACATGTGAATTGATAGACATTTCATCTTTGCCATTATTCTCTTCATAATTTTGAGTTACATTGTACAGTAATATCTTCAGTGGTAAAACATTCCATCCTGCAGGGAAAACTTTGTGATTTAGCTTGTTCTAAAGAGAAGCCCCTTGATACTCAAAAGTAAACAATGATAAAGCCTTAGGAAGTCCCTGAGACTATTCAGACAAACTAGAGCGAATCTTCTCCAAGCTTATATAAAAGGAAGGACATGGGACCTAGAAAGATGGCTCAGTCATTAAGAACACTGACTGCAATTCTATAGTGCCCAGATTAACTCCCCACACCAACATGTCAGTTTATAACTGT
Source organism: Myodes glareolus (assembly GCF_982192425.1). Lineage (NCBI taxonomy): Eukaryota > Metazoa > Chordata > Mammalia > Rodentia > Cricetidae > Myodes > Myodes glareolus. The sequence goes on from NC_142041.1 coordinate 35,254,227, forward strand.
CTGTAACTCTAGCTTTCGGGGATACACTATCCTCTTCTGTAATCTAGTGACATTGCACACACATGTGCACTGACATGCATTCAAAAAAGTCACCCACACACATAAAATGAAAGTTCAAAACTTAAGAGAAAAGTAAATAAGGAAGGAATTCAGAAAGATACTCTCAGACAAGCTTAGTTGCCTAGAAAAGGCTCAAACAAGAGCAATTGCCCAGAAGAGGGTAAAGCCAGATGATGTGCCTGAAAGGGCATGAGACATTTTGGGTTGCCTGGAAGAAAACACTCTTCAACCTAACAAGCTGAATGAAAAGTTGTACAGTGATCTTCAGGTTTCCAGACTCCATATGATTAACAACAGCCAGGAAAATTCCCAGGCTATGGAGCAGTAGTCATTAATTAAGCTCAGCATTATAAAACACATCCTAAAAAAAAAATCTTAAGAACTAGACCTGGTTATATTTCCTGAAAGGTTGCAAAACACAGAAAGTAAGACAATAAAAAATGTAGCAAGAATAATAGGTCACAAGTCATTAAATGCATTCTCTCTGTAGTGAAGACAGTTCTTGGAAATTTAGAAATAGAGATTCTATAGTTGAGATCAATTTCATCTTCTGCATGCAAAATAATGATGCAGGGACTGGAGAACCCGGGAAAAGCAAGTGCCTGTATGGCCATTGTCCTGGCAATCACAGATTTTGTTTATTTTGTGTTGAAAAACAATCTTTGCACCAAAAATATCACATTGAGCTGTCACCTCCTGAGTGTAATAATATTGTGGCCAAGGCTTCTACTTGTGTCTAAAATTGTCTATTTTCTCTAGTAACAAAATGGTTTCTATTAGCTTTAATGCCATTTTCTTAATTGAATGAAGTATCTATTTTGTCAAGAGAGTTACACAATTTCTGCTGATCGTTTCTTACTAAGTGAAATGACACATCATAAACATAAACATTAAAAAAAGAACTCCCTTTGTGTGACTTGGTTTCTTAATTGGAAGGAAGTATTAGGGACCTTCCTAAACTTTTGAGGATCAAGGTGTTCTATGAGACAAACAAAACCTTTTGAATAATAAATGAAAAACATTGTTACAGGCAGATGAGTTTCACACAATGCCAACTGTGACTTTGTTTAGAAACCCTTAAGCTTGTGTCTAGATAATGGTTAAGAGCAGTATATTGATGCGGGAGAATTGTCTGTATTCTGTCAATCATGTATTTTAATAAAACGCTGATTGGCCAGGCAGGAAGTATAGGCAGGTCAACCAGACAGGAAGTTGAGGCGGGGCAATGAGAATAGGATAAGACTAGGGAGGAGGAAACTCCCTCTGCCACTCCTGCGCAGACCACCGAAGAGACAGCATGTAACCTGCCCAGCTGAGAAAGGTACCGTGTGGCTGACATAGATAAGGATAATGGAGTAACAAAAGTTATAAGGACTAACAAGAAACCTGACCTAATGGGCCAATCAGTTTATAACCTAACGTAGACTCTGTGCTATTTTCTTTGGGAATTGCTGGCTGTGGGGTACTGGGCAGGACAGAAACCCCAACAAGCCAGCCTCTCATACTACACTATATGGAACACAAATGCAGGGAGTGCAGCAAAAGCTCAGCTGAGGAGTTCTGCTCTCCACAGAGGGACAAATGAGGTCTTCTTTACTGAAAACTTTGCTAACCGCAGTGAAGAGATGATGGAATATTTTCATCATTGGCCTGCTTCAAAAATCTTGATAAATTCACTAACATTCAAGTTTTTCTAGATTATTTTAATTTCTCATGTATACATTGTCATGTAGAAATAATGACAACTTCACTTAGAAGGTCCATTTTAAATGTCACACTTTCTTTCTGTCCCCGGTGTTCTTCCAACTGAATAGAAGTAGGTTTGGGGAATATACTTTATTTCTTTTTTTGTTGTTGTTATTGTTGTTTTAATTAATTAATTTATTTATTTATTAAAAATTTCGACCTCTTCCCCACCTCCCTTTTCCCTCCCCCTTCCTACTTTCCCCTGCCCCGTGGGAAGTCCAAGGTTCCCCCCCTTCCATACAGGTCTATAAAGGTGAGCATCCAAACAAACCAGGCTCCCACAAAGTCAGTCTATGCAGTAGAATAAAAACCCAATGCCATTGTCCTTGGCTTCTCAGTCAGCCTTCATTGCCAGCCACGTTCAGAGTGTCCATTTTGATCACATGCTCCATCACTCTCAGTCCAGCTGGCCTTAGTGAGCTCCCATTAGATCAGTCCCACTGTCTCAGTGGGTGGACGCACCCCTCGTGATCCTGACTTCCTTGCTCACATTCTCCCTCCTTCTGGCCCTCATTTGGACCTAGGGAGCTAAGTCCAGTGCTCCAATGTGGGTCTCTGTCTCTATCTCCATCCATCGCCAGATGAAGGTTCTATGGTGATGTGCAAGATATTCATCAGTATGGCTATGGGACAAGGCCAGTTCAGGCACCCTCCCATCTCTGCCCAAGGAACAATCTGGGGACCTCTCCTTGGACCTGGGAACCCCTCTAGAATCATGTCTTTTGCAAACCCTAAAATGGCTCCCTTAATTAAGATATTTACTTCTCTGCTCCCATATCCGTCCTTTCTCCATCCCACCCATCCCATTCCCCCAAGCTTTTCCGAATCCTCCCCTTCTCCCTTCTCTCTACCCATCTCCCCTTACATCCACCCTCCCCTCCCCGTGCACCCAAGTTTGCCTGGAAATCTTGTCTACTTCCAATATCCAGGAGGATAACTATATGATTTTCCTCAGATTCACTTTCTTATTTAGCCTCTCTAGGATCATGAATTATGGCTCAAAGACCTTTAATTATGGCTAGAATCCACTTATGAGTGAGTACATACCATATTCCTCTTTTTGGGTCGCGGTTACCTCGCTTAGTAAAGCGTTTTCTGTTTCCATCCATTTGCATGCAAAATTCAAGATGTCATTGTTTTTTACCGCTGAATAAAACTCTAATGTGTATACTTTATTTCTTTAATTGAGAGATTATTCAGTATTTGACCCATAAATACCAAGTTAGTACGTGTTTTCTCAATATTATTTCTTTTTAAAAAACTATTTTTGATTCTACATTTTATTTGTGTGTGTATGTATGTGGGCTTACACCTGCTATGTATAATATGCACGTGGAAGTCAGAACACACCTTAGAAATTGGGTCTCTTCTTCACCGTGATGGGGAACTAAGAATTTCAAATATACATCAAGTGTTTATATCCTCATGTCCAATGATTCATCAGGGTACAATATTTATATAAGCTGGCTAGTTTTATGTCAACTTAACACAAGTTATAGTCATGTAAGAAGAGGTATGATCAATTGAGAAATGCCTCTATAAGATTGCACTGTAGCCAAGCCTGTAGGGCATTGTCTTAATTAGTTTTTGATGAAGGAGGGTCTAGTTTATTCTTGGTACCACCCCCCCATTTGCTTCTCATTGATTCTAGAAGCAAGCATACCAGGAAAGCCCCAAGGAGCACTTCAGTGAACCACACTGCTCCATGGTCTCTGCATCAGCTTCTGACTCCAGATTCGCACCCTCTTTGAGTTCCTGTCCAAGTTTCCGTTGATGAAGGATAGTGATGTGGAAGCATAAGCCAAATACCTTTTTCTTCAGAAGTTACTTTTGGTCATGATGTTTTTCAACAGCAATAATAATTTTGTCTAACATATTATACTTTTCTATAAAATATTATTTTAATATGAACTATATTAATACAGACAAATATATACATACTCATACATATTAACTTTACATAAGAACTACCTGATGCAATAATTCATGAAAAATTTAATAATATGTGTTTTCTGATGGGATAGAGTATTTGGTGCTCAACAAAAATTTTTATTAAAAATAGATCTTTTTATACAGTATATTCTAATTACAGTTTCCAATCTTCAACTCTTCCCTATCCTCCCCTGTTACCCACTCCCCCAAATCAACATCCTTTCTCCTATAATACAAGGAAGCATCAAAAATATAACAAAATAAACCAGATAAAAATTAAAATAAGCCAAATAAATCAACAAGGGAAACGGGGATTTAAAAGAAAAGCACAAGAAAGACAAAATAGATGCAGAGACACATGTAGAGGAATCACATAAAGTCATTAAATTGGAAACCGTACTGTATATGCAAAAAACTGTAGTGTAAAAAACAAAAGAACAAACAAAAAACAAACCTAACATAAAATAAAAAAAATCTCTGACAAAGCATTATGAGAAAAAGAACTTCCTAAAATATCATTGAGGTTTTTTTTGTGTGTGTGTTGGCCACCTACTTCTGGGCATTAGAGAAGTTTCTGTATCAAGACAGACTTTATGGAAGCCCCCTAAAATTTCATTTGACAACCTTTATCAAATGGAAATAGCTTCTGGGCTAAGGATTCAGGCTTGGGTCTACTTTACTTTTCAGTTCTTGGCCCCATCTGGCCCAGACCTGCGCAGGTACTATCAAAGTTGCTACAGTCTCTGTGAGCTCATAGGTGCATTGGTCTTGCTGTGATTAGAAGACATTGTTTCCTTGTTGTCCTCTATTACTTTGTTTTAAAATTTATTTATTTATTAAAAACTTACACCCACTCCCCGCCTCCCTTTTCTCTTCCCCTCCCCACCACCCCCTCCCTCTCTTGTCTTAAGAGCAGTCAGGGTTCCCTGTCCCATGGGAAGTCCAAGGTCCTCCCCGCTCCATCAAGGTCTATAAAGGTGAGCATCCTAACAAACCAGGCTCCCACAAAGTCAGTCTATGCAGTAGAATCAAAACCCAGTGCCATGGTCCTTGGCTTCTCAGTCAGCCTTCATTGCCAGCCACATCCAGAGTGTCCAGTTTGATCACATGCTCCATCACTCGAGTCCAGCTGGCCTTAGTGAGCCCCCATTAGATCAGTCCCACCGTCCCAGAGGGTGGACGCACCCCTAGTGGTCCTGACTCTCTTGCTCATGTTCTCCTTCCTTTTGCTCCTCATTTGGACCTTGGAAGCTAAGTCCAGTGCTCCAATGTGGGTCTCTGTCTCTATCTCAATCCATCGCCAGATGAAGGTTCTATGGTGATACGCAAGATATTCATCGGTGTGGCTATGGGACAAGGCTAGTTCAGGTACCCTCTCCTCTGCTCCTCAAGGAACAATCTGGAGTCCTCTCCTTGGACCTGGAAATCCCTCTAGAGTCAAGTCTCTTGCCAACCCTAAAATGGCTCCCTTAATTAAGATATTTCCTTCCCTGCTCCCATATCCACCCTTCCTCCATCCCACCCATCCCATTCCCCCAAGCTCTCCCGAATCCTCCCCTTCTCCTTTCTCTCTACCCAGCTCCCCTTATATCCACCCCCCACACCCCCGTGCACCCACGTTTTGCCTGGCAATCTTGTTATACTCTGACTGCCTCCTCTTCCACAGGGTTTTCTGAGTCAAGAAGGATGAGATCTGATAGAGACATGCTATTTAGGACTGAGTGTTCCAAGATCTCTCACTTCCTGAATATTGTTCAGCTGTGGGTCTTTGTTTCCGTTCTTATCTACTGCAGTATGGCTTCTCAGATGCTGGCTGAGCAAGACACTGATCCACGTGTATAGAATAATAGCATCGGGATTCCTTTTATTGCTGTGTTCCTTTAGCAGAACAGTAGTATTTGCTTTTCCTCTATCTAGTCTCATGTTCATTTCTACCACAGCAGTGTTGTGCATGGGTTCCATTTTATGGTGTGAGCCTTAGAATCCCACAGTAGTTGATTACTCCCACAACTGCTATGTCAATATTGTACCAGCATATCTTGCAGGAAGTGCAAAGGGTTTGTAGTGAATTAGTGTTTACTATTCTCTTCTGGTAGCATGCAGCATACTTTCTAGTACCATGAACATTAATCAGTAGGGGTGAAAGCTCTAGGTAGGCATTAGCTTGACTTTTTCATGTTCTGTAAATTACGTAGGTGCTGTGCTTAGCAATAAGGGCTTACTATCAGTTTATGGCGAACATTTGTACTTTTTAATAGTCTTGAGGAGGTCTTTCAAAGTCGTAATTCCAGTTACTAGGCTTTCTCATGAAAAAGACACACTGAGATCACCCTTAGTACAAGTACTTATGACATATCGTCTGTGTAATGAGACTTAAAATGTCTATTAATAACTTTATCATGTTCAAGAATAATATATATAATATAAATACATATATTATGTTTCTTTCTGAAGTATGTAGCTTATCAGAAACTAGTACTTATTTTTTTTTTACAAATATACTTCCATCTACTCTTCTGAAACTCAGGATGTCTTAGATGACTGAGGAGGTATGATGGGCATGGAGAATATATATTTTGGTAGTCTTACAAGGTCTCTGACCCTTAGTTTTCATTGAGTGTTTAAAATTATTTATTCTGTAGAAGTGCAAATATTGCTTTGCCACCTGCTCAGCTCTGCTTTCCTTTAATCTATTTGCCTCTGGGTTATTACCACTGTGCTTCACTTCATAATAACACAGGCTGTTTGTGGGGAGAGCAGCTTCCATTGCCCTTGCTGAAAAGGACCTTTTCTCTCTCACTTGTCATGTTTTCCTGTTGCAAAGCATATTTGCTTTGATCTTAATTATTGCTCACGGCAAAACAGGTGAATTCCCTTCCTTGTTTTGAAGCACAGCAGATCAAGGTGCTCTGATGGTGGGCAAACCTGAAGCCTTCGGAAAGCCAAGGTTGTTGTGCATAAACTTCTCACATTTTGCACCTGTCGTTTTTCATCATGGTTCCTCATAGCTGCCCCATGCTGTGTAGCCACATGGCCACCGAAATGATACTTACCATTACAAATAAGAGCACAGCTTGAAGTCTTACTTGTTTTGGCAAAGTGAGGATATTTGAGAGAAAAGTGAAAAGGAAAAGAAAAATAATTGAGTTTATGATTTATTTTAAAGTTTCTATATACTTTTATTTTTGTGATTGCTATTTGAAGTTATACTATGAATAGTGGATATTAACTGCAGTTTGAAAAAGAACTCAACAATAACAGATGGTAGACCATATGAAGGTAGATTTGCTAACAAATAGTGATTACTGTGAGGTAAATAACTAATTTTGCATATTCAAAATTAATTTGAAAAACAGGAATTGAGGCAAAGTCTAGTAAAAGAAATATTATCTAGCATGGCAAAGGTGTACTCTCAGTGCTCCACAGTGGAGGACAGAAACAAAGTAAATTTAAATAAAAAATGAGTAAAGTTTCTCAATATAATGATAGTCATTATATGTGTTATGTTCACATATGTGGTCATATAAATACATTTATGTGCAGACATATATCATGCTATACAGTAATTAAATTGTTAAGATCACTATTTTATATATCCATAAGTATATGAAAATATTAAATTCAATATTATATTTCTTCTGAATGAGTGGTTACTACTATTATTATATATTTACATGGTCTGCAATTTCTACAAAGAATACTTATTATCTATTATAACTGTATCTATATATAGAATGAATATTAAAATTATTCAATAATATCTACAAGGTAGTTAAAATGCTGAAGTGTCAAACACATGCAAGCAAAGAATCATATATACCAAAGTACACCAAGCATGGTACTAGGTAGCTAGGTTTTGTTCTACTCAGTTTTCTTTGGCTCTTAAAATTTTTTTCTTATGAATACATGCTATATAATATAAGTAAATATATTTACTTAGAAAGATAAATTAAGCTTCTAAAGTTTTCTGGGACAAATGGACTAATGTAAACTGTTTTCAAATTTAGTTAGATCAAGCAAAATAAGTGTAAGGTAATGATTTTTCAAGGAAGTAACTGAACTGTGAGTTTAACACTTTGAAATAACTGAATCTAGAAAATATGGAACACAGACTTCAAATAATCTAGAAAATACATGTATACAAAATTCTAGGACATGGAGTATTTAATGTAAAATTAATTCATGATTTCTAAGTCAATTCTATTTTAATAATTTAGATGACATAAAAAACAGGAAAAATATGAAAAATTCCAGTTACAAGAGAAGTTGATAAAATGCTACCAGTTAGACATATTATTAAAAGTAAGGGCTTTGACATGGAGCTTTCCATAAAAGGGCATTACTTGTTACATCACCTTCTTTTCTTATGTTAAATGTGTTAAATGTATATTTTTACTTAGTATGGTTTCAGAGGAAAATTTTGATCATGATTTGCCTTTATATTATACACTTTTTATTTATAATGGGTATGGAATAATTAGCTTAGTCAAGAAAATGCTGATTTCCCCAACTGGTAATGCTAAGCATCTTGAAGGCACTGCTTGACGAAGTTCCAGTGCTGGGATGACTTGGACCAACCCTTCACTCCCCAAGCTAGAAGTTGCTGCACAACTCTTGCCTGTATCTTTGAGATGTTTAATGTTTGAACTTCTTGCTGTTAAGGGTCTTTCACTGAATACTGGAACTGGGACAATGTAACAATTCTTATAGTAGGTGATGTTAAGGATAAAACTTACGGGGAGTCCCTGGAAGAATTAGCTATGCATGAAATTGAGTCTTATATAGAACTTATTGCTTAAGTGGTATTAGTAAGCATAAGACAATGGATCTAAAATAAGTCATTAAAGAAGAAAAGCTTAGGGTAATTTTAGAAGTTAATAAACTATAAGAGAATCATTCGATTTTCATGTTTTGTCTCAGAAATACAGAACTAGCATGGTCAAGATAAATATTTGATTAGAAAATTAATGACAAGCCTTGGTATCCTCCTGAAGATAAACTAAATATTTTTAGGAATCTTGATGTTGTTTTACCCTTTGCAGAATTGTAGTAAAATTAGAGACCACATGGAAACAGGAGTTTATGACAGGGACACAACCAGAAACATCTTAGCTCAGTGACTTTCCCTGCTTCCTGAGCAGACCTGTCACATCACGGCTTCTCTGACTGCAAAAGGAATGGAGAGAACACTTTATTTCAGAGGTTAAGGGAAAGAATAGTGGTCTTATGTCAGATGGAAAAGAAAGAGTTTAAACGAGGCACTGAGGAAATAGATTTCTGTAGAAAGATTAAGTACCCATTATAGTAGATTAATAGAATAATACAGGAGAAACTTGGTATAACCGGTAGAAGGAAATAACTTTCGCTCTATTAACTTCTTCACACTTAGAGACATCCTGTCTAATGCAACCACAAGGCTTTCCAACACCAAATTTAAGAAAAATAAATGAGTTAACATAATGGATTTTTATCATAATGTTAGATTTTAGTTTTCATGGAATTAGCTGTTTTCTTGCTTCCTTTACTTTGTTCCTTTTCCTTTATTATGCTTATGTGATCATGGAAGACTTTAGGTGTATATTATGAAAAGACTTTGCAATTAATGATTAAAGCATGTGAGGAAAATATTTTGTATATAAATAAAGACTTTTGCAGATACAGGTTTTCAGACTAGGACAAGTCACACTGAGATGTGCATCCTCTCTGATCATCTCTCTTAAAACTCAAAAATTTCTCATATCTGATTTCTCCATTGCAGCTCTCGCATCTACCCATCTTCAGACCCTGCTCTCATCCGAAGCTGAAATCTAGCGTCCAATAGTAAGGAATGAAGTTAAAATAGCACCAAACAGACTTCTCACCCAGATTTCCCTTAAATCTAATTTCTTCATTTCTTCCAAAAGAATTCACAAAATAATTTTGTAGATTTTAGAACATTTTTCCAAGTGAGAGATTTTTTTGGAATATATTTTATTTATTTACTTTCAAAATTTATTCTCTCATACAATATATCCTGACCACAACCTCTGCTCCCTCCGCTCCTTTTGTTCCCTCCACTCCATCTACCCTCAGCCCCCGACCAGGGCTCTGCTGTTTCCCTTGAGAAAAGTTTGTATTGTTCTTTTGATTATTTTCTTTTTGTTAATTGCTATTGTCAAGAAATGTAACAGCTATATTTATTGGATTATAAGTCTAGACACTTTGCCCTGACAATATCTTTTCAATTTTCTCAATTTTCCATATTCAAACTGTTTTTAGTAATATTTGTTAACTGCAAATTTGGAAATAAAATTAATTTAAAAATATGATTTTACAAACATCTGCTATGACTTTAGCAGAGTAATGGGTTTGTGTATAAGACCCAGTGGCTACTAAATTTCTTTAACATTTTAATATACTCATGCTGCATAGTTTCTGTATGAAATGGTTCACATACCATATTCTGTGTCACAAAGAGCACTGGAAAAACTAAACTAAATTAAAATTAAACTACCTGCTGTTGCAGTCACATTGCCTCCAGAATTAGCAAGCTAATAAGGATGTAGCCTTAAAACTCTGTTTCAGATGTTATCCAGTGTGAATGAAAAGCGGTATGATTCCACAAGATAGCAAACTCCCATTGTCTTTAATTTAAATTTTATAAATTGTTTATAAACATCCAACAACTATTATGCAGAATCTCTTTTGGAGGAAAAAAGCATATTTATTGATATTAATGTAAATTTACTGCTGATTTTCCCATATCCAATCAATATATTTGCAAATTGCCGTTGAAAACAGCTATCCCTCATTACATATTTTATTTTTAATATTTTCTCTAATAAAATGCCCTTAGATTATACCATAGTGATTTTAAGTATTATGATTAAATCAATATACACTATATTCTTATAATTATAATTGATGCCTTAGTTCATTTCATGCTTAAAAGCAACACTACTCCAATGGGAAACAGCCACATCATAATATTCATTCATTCAATTCGTTTGATTATTCAATATTATAATTAATTGTCTAACAGTCATAATTGATTTCTGTAATTTAATTGTTAAAATGAGTAACAGTGGAGGTCAGATGACCACAAATCTACTAGGCTAATAACTTACTACTTTATAAAAATAACTGGAGATAGTTCCATAAGACATAATATTTTTTCTTATTGAAAAGAAAATCCATTCTGAATTACATTGCTCATTATGCATACTAATATAGTTAAGTTTTGTTTTTTACAGTACTTATAATATTTGCCTACAAATTTCAAGTGTATATTAGTTTAAAATTACAAATTTGTCATTTTAAATGCTGGTCCTTGGATTGTTCGTATTATTTCTGCCTATATCTCATTAAATTCAATGCTCTTTTTAGGATAGTTTTTAATTCATTGTTTCTGTTATAGCTACTAATAATTTACTGATTCACTTTTTTTATTTATTGTATTGTGAAAAATTTATTTCATTTTTAAAGTTTTTTTGGCATAACAGGGTATTCAAAGAGTATTCAATCCAATTTTATTTCTTTTCAAATAGTTATACATTGTTTTTTTTCAGTACTCTTCAAATCCTTTATATTTTCATATTTCTCTTAAAGCTCATCTGTGACAGTGTTCATGTTGGTTATCCTATATCAGGTCTCTGTTTTGTAAGTATTTGATTCACATTCATCCATGATCAGAATATAATAGTCCACACATTTTAAAAATAAACTGTTGTATATATTTAATAAATATTTGTTAGGTTTCACTTCAAATTTCAGTTTTTGTTCAGTACAACTTATTAATCTCAAAGCTACCAATATAATTTCCTATCTACCTGATTGCCTACTGAACATTGAAGAAACTATTTCATAATGGTTTCGAGTCCATAGTATAAGGAAACCAGCTTTTCCCCTATAATCTGTTATCTCTTTTGTCTAGACACAGGATTGCATTTTACTCAAACAGTTTGATAACATTTCTTCAATGTTGTCTAGCATCCTGCTTTGAGGAGAAATCTGATGGAAAAATAATTCTTTGGGGCAAATAAAGAGCTAGATGGTCAAGCGCTTGCCTTGTTCAAGGCTCACACACACCTAATTATATTTGTAACACATTTATATACTTTTTCCTTTTTAAAACTATTTTGGATATTCTTTAATTTGTGTAATATTATTGAATTAATTTTATTTTTGAGTTTTAAGATATCACTTGTTTTATCACTGGTTAAATGTTCATGTCATGCACTGGGAGATTTTAAAGTATTATATCTTTTTATCTTTTTTATCATTGTTTTCATCTTTTTTTAGTTGTTTTTTATTTTAGTTAATTTATTTATTAATTAAAAATTTCCACCTCCTCCCCACCTCCCTTTTCCCTCCCCCTTCCCACCTCCCCCTCCCTCTCTCGCCTTAAGAGCAGTCAAGGTTCCCTGCCCCTTCGGAAGTCCAGGGTTCTCCCCCATCCATACAATCTGTAAAGGTGAGCATCCAAACAAACCAGACTCCCACAAAGTCAGTCCATGCAGTAGAATAAAAACCCAATGCCATTGTCCTTGGCTTCTCGGTCAGCCTTCATTGCCAGCCACGTTCAGAGTGTCCATTTTGATCACATGCTTCATCACTCCCAGTCAGCTGGCCTTAGTGAGCTCCCATTAGATCAGTACCACTGTCTCAGTGGGTGGACGCACCCCTCGTGGTCGTGATCCTGACTTCCTTGCTCACATTCTCCCTCCTTCTGGCCCTCATTTGGACCTAGGGAGCTAAGTCCAGTGCTCCAATGTGGGTCTCTGATTCTATCTCCATCCATCACCAGATGAAGATTCTATGGTGATATGCAAGGTATTCATCAGTATGGCTATGGGACAAGGTCAGTTCAGGCACCCTCTCCTCTGCAGCCCAAGGAACAATCTGGGGACCTCTCTTTGGACCTGGGAACCCCTCTAGAATCAAGTCTCTTGCCAACCCTAAAATGTCTCCCTTAATTAAGATATTTACTTCCTTGTTCCCATATCCGTCCTTTCTCCATTCCACCCATCCCATTTCCCCAAGCTTTTCCGAATCCTCCCCTTCTGCCTTCTCTCTACCCATCTCCCCTTACTTCCACCCCCCACCCCGTGCACCCAAATTTTGCCTGGAAATCTTGCCTACTTCAGACTTTTGTCTGATGAGGGGTTGGTGAAGATCATCTCCCAGTCAGAAGCAATCTATAGATTCAAGGCAATCCCCATCCAAATCCCATCAAAATTTTTCACGGACCTTGAGAGAACACTAATCAACTTTATATAGATACACAAAAAACCCAGGATAGTCAAAACAATCTTATACAATAAAAGAAGGCATTACCATCCTTCTGGAGGCATTACCATACCTGACTTCAAACTCTATTACAAGCTACAGTATTGAAAACAGCTTGGTACTGGCATAAAAACAGAGAAATCGACCTATGGAATAGAATAGATGACCCAGATATTAACCCATAAACCTATGCACACCTAATTTTCGACAAGCGGGCTAAAGGTATGCAATGGAAGAAAGAAAGCGTCTTTAAGAAATGGTGCTGGCATAACTGGATGTCAACCTGTAGAAGAATGAAAGTAGATCCATATCTATCACCGTGCACAAAACTCAAATCCAAATGGATTAAAGACCTCAATATTAATCTGACCACATTGAACCTGATAGAAGAGAAAGTGGGAAGTAGTCTACAAGACATGGGCACAGGAGACCATTTCCTAGGTAGAACCCCAGTAGCACAGACAATAAGAGAAACAATGAATAAATGGGACCTCCTGAAACTGAGAACCTTCTGTAAAGCAAAGGACACCGTCAGTAAGACAAAAAGGCTACCTTCTGACTGTTTTTATCTTTTATAACACTTAAGTGTAGTGTTCATCTCAGTTTTAAGTTTTAAAATCTCCATCTTTCTTTCTCTCCCTCTGTCTTTGTCTCTGTCTCTGTCTCTCTCTCTCTGTGTGTGTGTGCCTATACTCACCTTAGTACAGGTATCCACAAAGGTCAGAAGAAGGCATTTGATCCCTTGGATCTGGAGTTGCAAGCAACTGTGAATCACTGGAGGCTGGTGTTGAGAACCAAACTCAGATACTCTGTAAGAAGTTAACACTGTTGAGTCACCTAACAGGCACCTGGTTTTCCATTACTTTAGTGTCTGCTAACTTTCTCAGATGGCTCCAAGGCAACCAAGCCATCTCTAATTTTTGAAAATTTTAATAAATCATTTGTAAAGACAAATATTCAAAAGTATGGTTCTCATTGACTGTTATTGCTCAATGTACTCATTCTGTCTCTAGGGATAGAATAGAGCTGTTAGTGCGTTTTTCTGTGGGGTGCCTAGACTCTGTCCTTAAACGTACTTGTTTCTGGAGAGGTAGCAGGTCTCACTCCAGTCTATTGCTCACAACAGAATTCTAACATGGAATACTTTACAGTTCTAACTCACAGCTTTTTCCACTCTAGCTAGGAGGATTTTTCAGGCCAGCTCTCACTAGTGATTTCTGACACCACTACTGGCCTACCAGTGTGTGCTGGACAGGGAGAGATCTTTGTCTTGTGACTAAAAGTTTTGTTGTTGTTGCTCCTTGTTTGTATGTTGTATTTTCTAAATTGCCATTTCATAATGGCTTTTTGCTGCTGCTCCAGTGGAATGGAGCATATTATTTTCCTTTCTCTATCTGGTGTGTGAACTCCCCCACCAGATTCCATTCTGGTTGAATTACAAACCTGCTGAGGGATGCATCCAGTGTTAATTGTGTTATCAAGTCTTTGTTTTATTTTCTGTCCTATGGCTTTTGTACTTTGTATTCACCCTTTCTTTCTCTTTCTGGTAATAATTTAGTATTAGAGTACAATATGAATTCTTGTTGTCTTAAGAAAAGGTTTTCCCTCTATGCAGCTGCACTTACTCCCATAGTAGAGTTCAGCTCTCTGGAAGCTCCTTATGTTCCCTTCCTGAAAATTTTCTGTTTTTTTTTCATTACTGAACTCTCATTTTCTTTCAATTGTGACTCACTGTCTATTACACAGCTATCCTTTTCCAGTCATGTGGGATTCTGTCATTTAGAGGAAGTGTGCCTTCTACCATTTTCCTGTAAATTTTGTATCAGAAAAATCACATATAAAATAAATTTAAGTTACTTTCTGTTTTATTAATCTCATTAACTGCAATAATTCCTGTTTTCTTGATAGTTAGTTTTTTGTTCTTTTTCTATTCTGAAATTTATAGATACATATGACCAACTAAGATTAAATCAACATGAGATAAACTATTTAAGCATATTATTAACATATAATGAGATAGAAACAGTAAATAAAAATCTCACAGGTAGGAAAAACCCTTGTCCAGATGTAACTGGCATAGACTTATACCAGACTTTCAAAGATGATGTAATAATAATACTTCTTAAATTATTCAGTAAAATAGCCCTTCTATCAACAGAATAGCCCTTCTATCAACAATCTATAGATTCAATGCTATACCCATCAAAATTTCAATGTAATTCTTCATAGACAAAGAAAAAATAACCCCAAACTCCTTACAGAAACAGAATAGTCCCCCAGGATAGCCAAAACAATCTTGAATAACAAAATTACGGGCTTATCAAGTTATACTACAGAGCTTTAGTAATAAAATATGTGTGGCAGTTGCATAAAAATATTCACACTGATCAATGGAATAGAATTGCAGACCCTTATATAGACAGACCTATACCCCTACCGCCATCAAATTTTTGACAGAGGTCAAAAGCTTCTGCTTCAGTAAAGACAGAATCTTCATCTTCAACAATGGTCAAACTCAGTAGCTAAAGATAGAAGAACCAAACTAGATTCCCGAAATGGCTAGTTATTATGTCAACTTTACACAAGCTAGAGTCATCTGAAAGAGGGGAAACCTTGACTGAGATAGTGCCCCCACAGTGGCATGCTGTTTGCACTTGGAAACCATTCTTTTTTTTAATTTTTAAAAATTATTTTATTTATTTATTTTTTTTTTTAATTAAAAATTTCCACCTCCTCCCCACCTCCCTTTTCCCTCCCCCTTTCCACCTCCCCCTCCCTCTCTAGCCTTAAGAGCAGTCAGGGTTCCCTGCCTCGTGGGAAGTCCAAGGTCTTCTCCCCTCCATCCAGGTCTATAAAGGTGAGCGTCCAAACAAACCAGGCTCCCACAGTCAGACCATGCAATAGAATAAACATCCAGTGCCATTGTCCTTGGCTTCTCAGTCAGCTTCGTTGACAGCCACGTTCAGAGTGTCCATTTTGATCACATGCTCCATCACTCCCAGTCCAGCTGGCCTTGGTGAGCTCCCATTAGATCAGTCCCACTGTCTCAGTGGGTGGACGCACCCCTCGTGATCCTGACTTCCTTCATGTTCTCCCTCCTTCTGCTCGTCATTTGGACCTAGGGAGCTAAGTCCAGTGCTCCAATGTGGGTCTCTGTCTCTATGTCCATCCATCGCCAGATGAACGTCCTATGGTGATGCTGCTTGAGTAACCTAAAAGTGGATAGCTCAGAAACCTAAGATACACTCATTAATACTAGAGAGAAAGAGAGAGAGAGAGAGAGAGAGAGAGAGAGAGAGAGAGAGAAGTGTTGACTGTGCTATACTGATCGATCAGTGCTTTCTTCAGCCATCGTCAGAGAAGCTTCCTCCTGCAGCAGTAGAGAAACCCACAACACAGGAAATGAAAAGCCTTGAAACACTCAGCCTTAATGGGATGTCTTCATCAAATCCTTTTCCACATAGCTCAGGGAAGGCCAGAGAAGAGGAGGCAGAAAGAGTGTGGGAGCCAGAGGGGACAGAAGACACCCACCAAGAAAAGAAGTTCCTCTTAATTAACATTAGCAAAGTTCCTATGCACTCAGAAAGATTGAAGCAGCATGGAGTGGGCATGCATGGCTCTGCATCAGGTCTTCCATATACAGTTTGTGCTTTCTAGCGCATTTTCTTAAGGGATTCTGGAGTGTGCTAGCGAGTGGGTCTCTGATTTTTGTGCCTGTTTGACTCTTTTCCTTCAGTTTGTTTTGACCAACTTTGATGTGACAGTTTTTGTCCTATCTTATTAATTCTTTTTATCTTATTTTTCATTTTAAAAAGTGAATGAATGAAAACCTAACCACTAGAGTGAAGATTAACAACTGAACTGTCACTTAGACCTGTGGGGAGAGGGGATTCAGTTTTTTTTTTTCAATAGAATGACACTGGGTATATTAACTACTCACGCCCAAGATAACCCTCATGTTCACAAGTAGTTAACCAACATATAATGTACTGCACAGTGTTTTATTTGTGTGTGTGTGTTCTTATTTGGTTATAGTTTGAAAGGGTTTATGTGAAGGGGAAGGTTTATTGGTTCAGGGGATTGTATTACTGGGATTTTGTTTGATATACAAATAAAAATAGAGTAAAGTAACAAAATAAAAAATACTTTGCATACTCTGAGAAAAGGTAAAGTTTTCTAAATATGGTTCAACTCCAATTCATTGGTATTTCTATATTCTACCTATTTTCTTTAATAAGAAAGGCAGTATGTTGTATATTTGTGTTATCACAGTGTATATTTTTCAGCAAATAATTTTATTTAAGATTGTCTCTTCAAATCCTAGGCATGATGAGAGTCAAAGACACAGTATTAGGTACTGGGGAAGTGTGAACAGTCACAGCTTTAGGTTTATTATGTCACTATTTGATTGCAGATCAAAAGAAACAGATTGTTCTTCATTTACTTGGTGAACTAAAGCTTGTCATTTACTTCAAACACGGAGGTTAAACTGACCCAGATTGTTCTATTAAGTATCAGGAAATTAACTATATTTCTTAGAAAGAAAATAGATAGGGTCATGCTGCCTGAACTCCTTAGAAAGACTTCTTTCTTAAGATTCTTTGAAACACAGAGTGTGAGCACAGGAAGGTTCCTACTGGGTTGCCGTGTCCAGCATTGATATTAGGGTTTGTGCCTAGTCTTACTGCATCTTGCTATGTTGTGTTCAGTTGATATCCCTGAGAGGTCTGCTATTTTCTGAAGGGAAATGGAGAAGAAGTGGATCTAGAGAAGAGGGGAGGTGGAAGGATGCTTGGGGGAGTGGAGGGAAGGGAGGCTGCAGCAGAGAGATATTATATGAGAAAAGAATAAAGAAAAGAAAAGGACCAGGGATCCAAATGAGAAAAGGTTGCCTAGTTTTCATTTTCCCCCTAAGCAAGGTTTCATCATTTCTGCTGTACTCTACTCAACAATTAGGATCTCCAGAGCTACCCATTGCTTTAGAGGGACAAATGAGATCTTAGAGAAATAGTCTACAATATTTCTATTGTCATGATGAAAATACCAACTTTCATAAAATATCTTTCTCCAAAACAATCTTTGCTCTTCTTCATGTCAAATATTTGCCATCCCCTTATGTCCTAATCCTCTTTATGACAGCCCCATTTCATACGTACACTAGGATCAGGTTAAGGTTCTGAATCTTGGTTTTATCTAGATACAGATGTGTGTAGTTGCATGTACTGTGGGACATATAATATCACCGATTAACTCTCTATAAGAAAATAAGTGAACTAATTAAGCGGGTTCTTCATCTTAAAGAGTCACTGTGCATTAGGAGAGCTGTAACACAGACACAGGACAGATGTTAAACAGACATCAGACAACTGTAGCAGTGACATAGGAGAACCGTTGCCTAGACAGTGGGGAGCATTAACACAGACAGAAAAACTACGATACAGAGATATGATCACTGTCGCACAGACAGAGGTCAGCTGTATTAAATAGTCTTACCCAGAGGGGGAGAGAAAGTTAGCCACTGGAATGATTCTGGAACCAGGCCAAAGGTTATCTGTCATTTCCTTGGATCCATAATTACAACTCAGCCCTTGTTCCTGGGGGTCTATTCTTCCTGGAACTACTTCTGCCCTTTGAGTTCAAATGCCTATTGGAAGAGTCTTCCTTTTGTAGCAAATTATCCTTGTAAAAGAGTAGTTAACTCAGTTTTCTTCCAGACCATGGTAGTTCAAGTGATCTAAATGTCTCGTTTTCCTTTTACTTTTCTAAACTGAGCTGATATAATTTGCTTTTTAAATTGTGTGTCTTATATTATTTCATTTAAGTAGAACCCATTAAACAGAAACCACCACATAAAATTTAATTAAAATAATTTTTTTTTGTTCATTACTTTGAAAGCGTAGTCATGTGCACTAGACTATTTCTAATGATAATTCATAAATTCTTTTATTATTTTCCCACATATGTAGACTATTCTACTATTCTGAAAGCCATCAAAATGATTTTATGTAGCTTAAAATTCTTGCCATGTTGTCACAGGACAGAGTTTTCTCTGTCTTTAACACTGTTTGATATTCACTTAATTTTCGAATCTCAAAATTAGTAAATGTATATATATATATATATATATATATATATATATATATAATTCTCTGATCTCTTTGATCTCTTTCCCTCATTTTCTCTCATTTCTTTTCAATCACTTAATCTTGACCAAGATGTTTGTAGATCTGACTTAATTTATCGCAGTTTTTCTGTGATATTTCTTGCTAATCACTTATACTTCACTTTTCCTTATCTCTTTGTTCACTATTTCAGTTATATTTTTCTGTAGAACAATGAATGAATCTCTAATCTTGTCTAAAATTCCCTTGTTCACTAAGGATAGCATTGATGTTATCATGGTGTCTTTCTTTATTAATTGATCTTTCTTTATATTTGCCATCTATTGGGGTATATTTATTTTAACTACATTATAGATAATTGTATCAATTGAGTTGAGCTATATTTTCTTCTTTTAAAAGTGTTGAAAGTTGTTATAGCAGTTACTTACATTGCTTCAGATATTTTTGCTATGTTATACCTAATGTTACTACTCAATAGAACAGCCTAATTTAATTTTAACCATCATTCTAGGCTTTAGTCTTTATTAAAGCTTGTAGCTCTTTAATGGGAAGATGAGCTGTGGTTCTACTGGGAATATTATGTCCATGTAGTCAGTAGGAATGGTAATGTCTGAAGCTTTCCATTCCCACTCACTAAGACTTTCAACTTATCTATTGGTAATCAGAGGCAGAGTTTAAGTTACCTTGGTTTACATAGTTAGTGTCTAGATACAATATTTCCATTTCTCTTTGTCAAGGTAAATAGTAGAGGCTATTGAAACCCTGAAATCAACAGTGAATTATTAAGGACAAAGCAATATTTTCAGATAGACCAGAAATTTTATCTAGCTGAGACATCTGTTCAGTAAGGTGCTTGTGAAATGAGTCCTGATTTTTAGTACAAGTAAGACAATTTCTCAGTGCCATTAGCTAAACAAGCACCACATCTCATGTCATATCCATTTCTTGTTTGCACAGAGCAAGTTTCTGTGGATGGTAATTAATCTTTAGAACAGGTAATAGTTCATGTTTTGTTTGGGGGCTCAGTTGCTCCATTGTTAGTTGAGGTATAACAGAGTTTATTTCCTTTGAATTCATTTCCTAGTGAAACTATGTGCCTTTTATACTATGACTTGAAGCTTATACAGTCTCCCACCAGAAAAAAGAAGAAACATATTTCTCTTGACTACTGTGTTTGAGCTTGGGAGATCGAACTGTGCATAATAAACACACACACTGAACTTAGGTGAAAATTGCTTTTTTTATGTCAAAGATTGAAAAAATAAGTTGTGAGCATAATTTTGCTTTACTGCACATCTGCAGCAACTTTTTAGGGAACAAGAAATTTATTATGTCAAGGACATCATGAGTCAATGGTTTTAGGGGATTTAATAATAACCATGAAAAATCTGCACTGTGATAGATTGGCTGTGACATATCTTGCAAAGTGTCAATGTGGAACCTGCTGAATTGTATCCTTGAAGGCTGAAAAAGTTCTTTGAGTGTAGGTCATTATGTTCTTTTATATAAGCAGATAGAAATAGTCAGAAAGGATTTTATGACATTTAAAAGAAAGAAAAAGAACATGATACTATTAGTTCAATTTAAAAATACAACCCATTATAGACACAGTTACTGCATAAATGACCCCATCACCTAAATGTTGGTGGACTAAAATTGAACCTTCAATTGTTTAGGTACATATTTCTTTATAATAATATATTGTATATGAAAAGTGATTTAAACAAAATAATATTTGGAATTGTATTTCAGGTATTCTGAAAGTATGTTTTAAAGAAATGAATTAATCACAATCTTGAATTGTTCTAATAGTGGCTGAAATTATAGTATA
This sequence comes from Myodes glareolus, assembly GCF_982192425.1. NCBI lineage: Eukaryota > Metazoa > Chordata > Mammalia > Rodentia > Cricetidae > Myodes > Myodes glareolus. The sequence continues at coordinate 35,275,185 of NC_142041.1, forward strand.
TTATGTGTCTGTCAAAGACATTTTTTGTTGCTCTGAATTTTGTATATTATGGTCAGGTCTACTTTAGAGAGAAGAGAAGGACTCCGTTTTGAATGAACTCAATCTTCTCTTTTTTACTGACTTTTAAATTTTCATTTATTAATATGTGCATGTGTGTGTGGGGGGTGCCTGCATGCATATCTGTGTACTTTGGGCATTCAGTGACCACAGAAACAAAAGAAGACATCTGACACCCTTGAGTCATAGTTACAGGAGGTTGTTTGCAGCCATTTGTGTCCACAGGTCCTAGGCAAAAGCAGTGAATCCACTTAACTGTGGACCTTTCTCTTAGTTCCCAGGACTGTTTTCAGCACTGGCACAGCAGAGTTCATTGTTCCAGGCATCAGCTCCAGCAGACCTCACAGAACTTACAGTGTAAGGGAAAACACATCAAACATTTACAGCACCTCATGCACACCAAGAATCCTCTCGATTCTCTCTTTTAAATGAATAAATTGTACTAGGAAGAAAAATAAAACATCTAAATGGTATACATAGAAAAAGAAAAGAATTTTGTTTGTGTTCATTATTTTTATAATGACACCAATCATCCAAGTAATGTGACTGATGACTCATCAAAAGTACTAAGTTCTATGTATTTATATATAGAACATTGTGTCTGGAGAGAGGTGAGCGGGTGCTAGCCTGGGCAGCCTGCCTGCCTCTCCGGGAAGGGAGCACAGCCCTTCCCCCTCAGCTTCTGCGGCAGGGTCTTCGGTGTTCCAAGGGACCCCTCCCCTCCCCCCACTGCTGCGGGCCCTTTGTCTCCTGAGTCCTGGGAAGACCAGCTAGCCCTGTTGCCCTGCTGAGCAGTTCTTCCCAGAGAGATCCTTCATCTGGCGTTGGATGGCGATACAGATGGAGGCCCGCGTTGGAGCACCGAACTGAGCCCCCCCAAGATCCAAATGAGGAGCAGAAGGAGGAAGAAAATGACGAAGGACTGCGAGGGATACTATCACCCACTGATACAAGGGGTCGGATCTAATGAGAGTTTACCAAGGCCAGATGGACCGTGACTGAACGAGCATGTGATCCAACCAGATTCTCTGAATGTGGCCGGATTTTCTGAATGTGGCTGGCCTGCAGTCTTACTGAGAAGCCATTGACAATGACACTGGGACTGGTTTCCTCTGCATATACTGGATTTTTGGGATCCAGTCTGTTTGGATGCTCACCTTCCTGGACCTGGAGGGAGGGGGGAGGAACTTGGACTTCCCACAGGGCAGGAGACCCTGACTGCCCTTGGGGACAAAGAGGGAGGAGAAGAGGGAGGGGGGGAGTGGGAGGGTGTTGGGAGGAGGGGCGTAAATGGAAACTTTTTATAATTTAATAAAATTACTTTCAAAAGAAAAAAAAAGAACATTGTTCTGTCTGTATATGTGTGAGGAATAGACATACATGAAGATGAAATACCCATATATGAAAAAATGATGATTTATTTTAAAAAGTGAAGTTGTAGCTCATCAAACTTCAGTCTGCCTATTCTCTTCAGTATCGACTTGCATATATACACCTTATCTCTATTGAAGGAATGTGAACATTTACACCCCAGGAACAAAAGAGACAGAAATGGATGGAATAAGATCAGACCTCATAGATTTCAAATAATGGTTTCTGAGCAGTAAAATAACTCATCCTTTTAGTTCAAGAAAAATAATACTACATAACTTCAAACATATTGAATGACTAGATCATTTAATGACATAACTTATAGACATGCCTCGATGGAAAAATAATAATAGTAACAAGACAGCAGAAATAAATCCATTACAAATCTGAACTTTGAAAGTATCAGAGAATGACTGAAAAGTGTTATAATCAACATGTTAAAGAAAATAGAGAAAATTGGTAACAAAGGAGTTGAGTCCGCAGATAGTTTCACTGGACTAATTTATTCAAGTAAATTATACATAAATTTCTGCATGAAATGGGCTTCCCCTAAATTATCAACAGGGGAAACAACATGGGTCTACTAGAAGATATATCAACAGACAATTCCAATTGATATACAATGAGGAATAGGTCAAGGGGAAAAAGAAATAAATGGAAGACTACAACTGCAGAATCAAAAGAAGTCAGAGCATTGTTTTTTTTTACTGCTGAGTAGAACTCTAATGTGTATATGTTCCACACCTTTTTTAACCATTCTTCTATTGAGGGGCACCTAGGTTGTTTCCATGTTCTGGCTATTGCAAATAGTGCAGCTATGAACATAGTTGAACAAATACTTTTGTAGTATGATAGGGCATCTCTTGGGTATATTCCCAAGAGTGGAATTGCTGGGTCCTGAGGGAAGTTGACTCCCAGTTTCCTGAGAAACCGCCCCACTGATTTCCACAGAGGGAGGAGGAGAGGGAGTGGGGGGAGCGGGAGGGTATTGGGAGGAGGGGAGAGTGGAAAGAGTGTTTTAGGATACTTGAATAAACAAAAACAAAAAAAAAACCCAAAACAAAACAACAACAAAAAAAAGAAGTCAGAGCAAAATAGAGTCAAATTTATTTAGGCCTTAAAAGAAATGACATTTACATCTTCTGATTTTATTCCAAGTGTAATTAGAAGTCACAGTTTTTCAGTTGTAAGGTGATTTACCAGTTTTTGTGTTGATGACACAGACTTGACTATACTGTCTTCTCATGAGGATGGTACATGGGGGAGTTCACTGGGAGTCAAATGTACATTACAGATAATCAGTGACAATGATTTATATCATTAAATAAAAAAAGTAAAGTCAATTGAGTTCAGTTTTGAAAATGATTTGAAGAGTTGATAAGAGAGTTGATTATGGGATATGGAAAAATGTTATATGATTGCTCTGTTTGTTGTAATGGACACACCTATTAATGGGCAGAGAGATATCATTTAATTAATTGCTTATGGATTAAAAATTGAAATGATATTCATTTAGTTCAATTTGTTTTACATTATTTCAATATTATACATTTATTTAAGAACCATGAATATTTGAAATCACCCTTTGTTTTAGATCTCCTTTCCCTTTTTCTGTAGTCTCTGCTCATCCAATTGTAGTCAGAAGCTTCTGTTCCACTCAGCCCCACAATCATCCTGTCCCAAAACACACAGAGGTTTTTTACATTATAAACTGTTTGGCCTGTTGCTCAGGATTCTTACTAACTAGATCTTACTACTTAGATTAACCCATAATTCTTGTCTGTGTTTAGCCACATGGCATGGTACCTTTTCTCAGGCAAGCATATTCATTTTGCTCTCTCTGCATCTGACTGGTGACTGCATCTCTGCCTTTCCTCTTCCCAGAATTAGTCTAGTCTGGTTGCCCTGCTTATACTTCCTGCCTGGCTACTGTCCAGTCAACATTTTATTAAACCCGTATGAATGACAAATCTTTACAGTGTGCAAGAGTATTATCCCACAGCATGTATGTTTCAGTTGAACGGCTCTGGATGTTTGTTTCCTGCTATGTGCATCTGTCCTAATCACTAATAACATGAATTCTATGCTGTGTAAGAGAGAAAGGTAACTAAGGATTGAGAGAAGGACTTACAAAATTCACAAATCTATCTCATTATGATAATTGCAAACAACTTAGAGTAGTAGCTCTTGATTTTAAAGTCTTTAATTGCACTTTATTTTTTGTATCAATATCTATGGCATCTCTCTCTCTCTTTCTTATATGGCTGTGGCAAATTGAAGTATACTGTATTTTATCTCATCTACAATGTGATTGTGTTCTGGCTAACACCCTATGATGTTATCTCCTTATTCTTCACATAAGTAAATACAGTTATTTGAAAACATCAAAACAGGAGGAAGTCCTAGAGAAGAGAAGATGGCCCATGACCATTTGTTTGCTATTATGGCAATGATTAATATTTCAACCCTATAGACAGACAAATAGAAAAATAAATGAGTAAGAGAAAGCAGTTGATGATAGAGTTGGGGGAACAGTAAACAGAAAGAGATTGCATTAACGTGTGTGTGTGTGTGTGTGTGTGTGTGTGTGTGTGTGTTCTAAAAGTAAGATTGGGAAGGATTAATATGGATAATAACAGCTGTGAATAAACAGACATTAAAAAAACCTGTCCAAAGGATATTTTTTCAGACTGATGTATTTTATAAAAAATCAATCATGCAATTCCATGGGAAGCCTTATCACGTGTTTAATATGAGATTCTGTCTACAATGAATAAATAAATGGGTCTTATTTTCCAGTCTTCGGTATAATAAAGGCTTCCCTGCTGTCCCCATTATCACATTAGGCTGGATTAATTGATCTATTCATTATCTGCCATCTAGGAAAAATTTTGTTCTACAAAAAAAAAAAATGAACCAGTATATTTCACTGGAAAACAAAGGCTAGGAAAGCTTTGAATTTCAAAGCTTGTTCCTATAGAGACACTTAAGAGGTTGTGGTAGAGATTCTGAGTGCTGTGCAGCTTCTGTGTTGATCAATCCCCTTTAATCAGAAAATAGAGCCAAGACATGGGACTTCTACAACATTTTAACTCACTGGCGTTGTAGAAATAGACAGTTACTACACTGAATATTGTGGAAGGTTATGAACATTATTTTATTGGAATTAATTTTAACTCTTCCTTAGGTGCTTCCCTAACACCGAGATGCATCCACATCATAATAGGAGCAAATTGTTCATGTGTCTTCTTTAGGCTGTAGCAGGCTTTACAGTTAGCTTTCTCCCTACATGCCAGGTTCTAAAAGCACTGTCTCCAGGAGATGTGATGTTATAAACCTTACTCCAATTCTGGTGATAATCAACTGTGTCCAAAATTTGAATCTACTCTAAGAAATTTCAGTAATAAAACAGTCTCAGTTTTTAAAGAATCAGTTGACAATAATCACAATATGGTGAATGATATTTAAGTCTATACATATTTAAATCAATGCCTCTGACTTTAAAAGGAAGAAGGCATTTCCTGGCTGCAAAGATAGGAATATACAATATGCATATATATTTTCTATAACATTTTGGTGTGTCAACTGAGGTGTTATAAACTACTAATAATTGTAGATCTATTAATTAACTTAGTCTTTTAAATGACATGACTATATATTCAAAAATATCCATCAGTATGTCTTGTGTGCTTGGGGCTATTTGGGGATAGTTTTCATAAACATTTTAAAGACATCCTTCTTGTCTCGATGTCTTGTAGTTTGTGTTTTGGGACAATCTCTGCTACTGGATTGCTAAAAATGAATCTCCAAAACATTTCTCCACCTAGTACCCACAATGATTCAATATTGTCCTCAGATTAGGTCTCAATAACTGTTGTATTGAAGGAGTTTATGTTAATGTAAGAAATTGGCAGAGGCTGGATGTTTTGCAAAGAGGTTTTTTTGACTCAATACTCTAGTGTTTAGAGGGTATAAAGAGCATGAGGTCAGTATCAAGGCATTATCAGAACATAAAAGAGAAGCAAAACGTTTGCCACAGGCCAAATAGTGCCTAGTGTGCACCATGCATTTGATCTTTCCAATATTCCCCAATTATTCCCATACTAGCTCTTCTCTCACCTCATAGTCTAGCTGAAGGCATCAAAAATGCAAATTCCATTTTTGCTCCAAGTCTGAAACTAAAAGCCTTATTTTTACAACCTACTTAAGTAAAAAAAAATTATAGTAGATCCTGTAGAAAGAGTTATTTATTCAACAAATTATTTCTTCCTTTCCTCTCCCCTTCCTTGTTCAATCCTTAACATCCTTCCTCTGTTTATCCCTCTTTTATCATTCTTTCCTTCCTTCATTTGTTCCTTCTTTCCTTCCTTCCTTCCTTCCTTCCTTCCTTCCTTCCTTCTTTTCTTTCTTCCTTCTCTTCTTCCCTTTACCCTAGCTGTATCCTTACCTCTTTCCTATTTTTCTTCCATTATTCCTCCTACAGAAACCAAGGCCACAATTCATACTTGGCAGACAAATACTGACTGAGTTGACTCCCTAGCTCTCAGCCAAATATTAATACACTTCAATCTAGCTAGAATATCTACCACAAATGCAAAATAAATTAAATGGTTTGATATCCATTCAGAGATGAGTTTATACACTGTTAAGTGTGACAAATAGGGAGCTCAATGGGAACAGGACTGAGCCAGTGACCTAGGCCAGAGCAGACCTGAGATGGCAAGCTCCATGGGAGTGGGAGCAGATTCAAACATTTACAGAAACAAGATTGAGCCAGTGACCGGGGCTAGAGCAGACCAGAGACAGCGAACTCTACAGGATCAGTTACAGGAGAGCAACTGCTGAATGAGTGGGCCAGAGCCAGAGACAACTGCAGATCTGGGCATGATCTAGAACCTCTGAGAAACTTGGCCTGAGCCAGGACCTCTGTGGGCCTGAGTGTGATTCTGGGACTTCTGAGTGGGTTGCGGGAGCCAGGACCTCTGTGGTTCCAGGCACATCTGAGTCTGGGCCCTTTGAGGGAGTAAAGGCGCCAGAAAACTTTGCAGGATCAACCCCAAGCCAGGGACCTTTGCAGGAGCAGATCCAGACCAAGGATGTTTCTGGAAACAGGTCTGAGCCAGCAGCCTAGACCAGAGCAGGTCTGAGAAAGCAAAATCCATGGGAGCGGAGCAAATCCTGTGGTGCTGAGCTACCTCCAGGAACACGGAGTGACCAATGGAATAACTAGTTTACATAAGCAACCCCAAAAATTCTACCAAAAACTTCTACAACTCATAAACGCCTTCAGTAAAATAACAGAATACAAGATTAACTCAAAAAAATCAGTAGCCTCCTTTACACAGATGTTAAATAGGTTGAGAAAGAAATCAGAGAAACATTACCTTTCATAATAGCCACAAATAGTATAAAGTATCTCAGAGTAACTCTAACCAAACCAGAGGAAGACTTGAATGGCAAGAACTTTAAATCTCTGAAGAATGAAATTGAAGAAGACACCAGAAAGTGGAAAGCTCTCTCATGCTCTTGGGTAGGTAGAAGTAACATAGTAAAATTGGCAATCTTACCTAAAGCAATCTACAAATTCAGTGCAATGTCCATCAAAATCCAAACAAAATTCTTCACAGACCTCAAAAGAACAATACTTAACTTCATATGAAAAAGCAAAACACCCAGGATAGCCAAAACAATCCTGTACAGTAAAAGAACTTCTGGAGGCATTACAATCCCTGACTTCAAACCCTAATACAGAGCTATATTAATGAAAACAGCTTTGTATTGATATAAAAACAGACAGGAGAACCAATGGAACTGAATAGAAGACCCACATATTAATCCACACACTTTTGAACACCATATTTTTGACAAAGAAACATAAAAAATGGAAATAAAGAAAATTTAACAAATGGTGCTGGAATAACTGAATATCAACTTATAGAAGAATGAAAATCAATCTATATCTATCACCATGCACAAAACTCAAGTTCGAATGAATCAAAGACCTCAACATAAACCCAGCCACACATAACTTCATAAGAGAAAGTGGGAAGTACACTTGAACATATTAGCATAGGAGATCACTTCCTAAATATAACCCTAGTAGCACAGACACAGAGAAATAATTAATAAATAGGAACTCCTGAAACTGAAAAGCTTTCAGTCAACAATACAAAATGACAGCCTACAGAATGGGAAAAATCTTCACCTACTCCATATCAGACAGAGATCTGATCTCCAAAATCTACAAAGAACTCAAGAAATTGGACACCAAAAGAACAAACAATTCAATAAATAAATGAAATGCAGACCTAAACAGAACACTCAAAAGAGTGTTCTAAAATGGCTGAAGGACACTTAAGGAAATGCTCAATATCCTTAGTCATCAGAGAAATGCAAATCAAAAAAGCTCTGAGATTTATTTTACACATATAAGAATGTCCAAGGTTAAAAACACTGATGATAACTTATGCTGGAGAGGATATGGGGTAAAGGGAACACTCATGCGTTGCTGGTGGGAGTGCAAACTGGTATGGCCCATTTAGATATCAGTGTGGCTATTTCTCAGAAAATTAGGAAACAATCTTCCTCAAGACCCAGCAATACCACATTGGGTATACATCCAAAGGATGCTCAACCACGCCACAAGAACATGTACTCAATTATGTTCATAACAGCATTGTTGTAGCCAGAATCTGGAAACAACATAAATGTCCCTCGACCAATGAATAGATAAGGAAAATGTGGTACATTTAGACAATGTAGTACTACACAGAGGAAAAAAATAATAGCATCTTGAAATTTGCTGGCAAATGGGTGGAGCTAGAAAGCATCATTTTGAGTGAGGTATCCCAGACCCAGAAAAACAATTATCATATGTACTCACTCTTAAGTGGTTCTGAAACATAAAGAAAAGAAAACCAGCTTAAAATCACAATCCCAGAGAGCCTAGGCATAGATCTAATCTACATGGGTAGTTAAAAAAGACAGGATCTCCTGTGTAAATTGGGAGGATGTGGACCATGGAAGAGAGCTAAAGGAGGGGAGGGGACAGAAACAAAGAGGAGCAGAGAAAACTGTAGAACTCAATAAAAATTAAGAAAAAATACGTTAACACTATTCACAAAAGAGAGACAAATAGGTGTACATGTAATATTTATATAAAGTATGCAGTATGAGTTTTGCTGGATCATCTTGGCAAAAAAATAGTGCTTACAGAAAACTATTAGCAAAATGCTTTAGAGTGTGTGTGTGTGAGAGAGAGTGAGCGAGAGAGAGAGAGAGAGAGAGAGAGAGAAAGAGTGAGAGATCTGTGTGTATGTCTGTTTGAGTGACACATGTGTGTATGTATGCGTAAAATACATGCAAGTGTGTGTGTGTGTGATTGTATGTGTGAGAGAGAAGGGGGAAGAAGGAGAGGAAGAGAGATATCTTTGTGATATGATACACACATATCAATGTGCAGACAGGCCATATTAGGTCATCAAATGCCCTACTCACAACCTTGTTAACTTGAGACAGGTTCTCTCATTTACCTTATAACTACATAGTAGTTCATTTGCACCAAGTAAGCATCATTGATTCTCCTGTCTCAGTGCCTCATAGTGCTGGGGTTCTAAGCACAAGTCCATGCACTGTTGTGCTCAGCTATTTTTGTATGCTTGGAAATTTTAAAACAAGTCATCCTGTCTCCACAGTCAGCTCTCCTCTTACCATCTGAGTCATCTTCACAGACAGGGCAGCATGATCTTTGCATATGACTCTATTCTGTTCACTCCAATTAGAGCAAAAACTCCTCAAAGTGTCATGCAAAGATCATACCATTCTTCTCTTTACACATTCTATCTTGGTTATCTCACACACATTTTTAAGTGTCAAAAACATAAATATTAAGTTCTGAAATTCTTTATTATTATACTGTTTAACAATCTTGGTTTGAAGAAGTTTATGTAATTGCATTCTAATTTTATGACTTCAAATAACTTAATGTGCTGCTTAATGAAAATTACACTACATATTGGTACTACTTAACTTAGATTTATTCAAACTCTATCTCTTTAAGTTAAAGTCTTACAAAGATGGATGTACCATACCATAATCTACATGAGCTCTTCAGTTTTACTTAAGTGTAAGCAGGAGAGACATACAAAAAATTACTGCAGTTCAGATCCAGCCATGCACAACAGACCGTATGATTAGCACCCATCTATGTAAGCTTAGCGTAAAGCTCTGATGAAAAGTTGTTTTGTAGTAATTTTATTTTTCTGTCTATCAATGACGGAGTTTTGTGCAATAGCTTTACCGGAGCTGATAATGTTCAATTCAAGAATTAATATTGGGTGAAATAAATTCTATTAAATTTAATTTAAAAGGTTTTCTTCCTTTATTTCTATTTTATATGTATGAGTGTTTGCTTGTATGTTAATAGGTTCATTATGTATATACACAGTCACTGCAGAGTTACAGAAAAGGTACTTTGATCCCTTGAAATTGGATTTATGTACTCTGGAGTTATGAACTTTTATGTGGTTACTGGGAACTAAACCTGAGTTATCTTTAAAAGCAATAAGTGCTCTTGACTGCTGAGGCATCTTTTCAGCCAAAAGTTTTTTGATTTGCTTATAAAACATAAAATTATATTGTAGGTGAAGCTATACCTTTAGTGACTCTTTTATAACTCTTTTATAAAAAGAGTTCTGATCATATACTTTGATTTAAATTATTTACAATGTAGCTTAATGTGTGTTGTGAGTGTGTGTGTGTGTGTGTGTGTGTGTGAAAGAGAGAGACAGAGAGAGTGTGTGTGTGTGAGAGAGAATTAAATGTGACATGAAACTAGAAGAGACAGTATTTAGAGGAAGAAAATGATCAATGAGAAGAGAGGAGAAAGGAACTGTTAATTCTTGAGGGGACAAATACAAGAAAATAACAGCATCATATATATATATATGTATATATATATATATGAAATATATATATGAAAATGTTTTGATAGAGCCCATGTTTTATAAAACTATGAAATTCATTTGTCTTTTTACAAATTATTATAATTCTTATGAAGAATAATAGCATATTGTTCTAACCAAAACTTGCTGTCTTTCTGTGTGGTTCCTTTGCAGTACTGCTGAGCTTGGATTTTCGTTCCTGTTTCATGAGTTTCCCCTTGTAATAAATAAAAATACATCTTGTTTTATCTTTTAGCTAACCTGGTTATTTCCTGAATCAAGCAAACTTCTACATTCTGCCTGTGAATTTTGCTTGACAGATGATAAAATAAAATATCTCATATGCATTCATGCATTTCTTTTAATAAAACCAGTTTCTTTACAAAGTAAATTCTGAAGTTCTATAGGAGCGTTTATCCATGTCCAGTACCTCTTTCTTCCCCTTAGGTGATTTAGGGTCACTGAAATGTTTGACTAAATCCATTGAACTTTAGGGAAGAATTTACATGAAAAAAATCTCAAGGCCTGGGCTAAAGATTTATCATGGCTTCATTCACAAAATAGATGATCAGCACATATGTATTTAATAAAGTTATGATTAAGATCAAATGATGACTGTGAATGGATTGAAAACTAATTTTTCACATACTAATTAATTTTCTTTAAAATGTACTTTATCATTTTTTATTCTGTTCTGTTTTGTAACAGGATCTCACTGTGTTACCTTGCCTATCCTGAAATCTGCAATTTAGATCTTGCTGGTCTATAATACACAGATATACATTTCTGCCTCCCAAGAACCATGATTAAAGAAAGGTTCAGACTGCCTTACATAGTTATATCTTAAGAAGGACAAAATCAGTCTGGGCAGTGGAGGACAGAGTGCCTGAAGTCTGCCCGTAGTCAGACTAATGACTATCTTGAATATCATTATAGAACTTTCATCCCGCGACAGATGGAGATAGAGACAGAGACCTACATCGGAGCAATGGACTGAGCTCCCAAGGTCCAGTTGAAGAGAAGAAGAAGGGAGAAAATGAGCAAGAAAGTCAGGACCAGAGGGGTTGGTCCACCCACTGAGACAGTATGCCTGAGCTAATGGGAGCTCACCAAATCCAGCTGGACTGGGACTGAACAAGCATGGGATCACACTGGACTCTCTGAATGTGGTTGACAATTGGGGCAGATTGAGAAGCCAATGATAACGGCACTGGGATTTGTCTCTACTGCAAGTACTGGCTTTTTGGGATCCTATTCTATTTGGATGCATACCTTCCTAAGCCTGGATGAAGCAGGGAGGGTCTTGGACTTCCCACAGGGAAGGGTACCCTGCCTTCTCTTAGGACTGGAAGGGGAGGAAGGAGGGTGAGTGGGGAGCAGGAGGAAAGTAGGAGGAGGGAAGGAAGTGGAAATTTTGAATGATAATATTTATAAAGTAATAAAAAATAAAAAAAGAATTGTTATTGCAGAATGTGAACTTTATCTTAATGGAGTAAAGTATATTGAAACTTAAAAAAAGATGAACAAAATCTATAGTAATATTCTGAGTATTTTAAAGATAATGGAGGAAAATATTAACTGTCATAAACAATGCAGGAAAAGTATTCATATATGAGCAGAAAGTGTCTGTTACTTTTAGGTAGCTTAGGAGTCTTGGAATACTATGTTGTTTCTCTCTCTCTCTCTCGGTCTGAAAAAATGTGTGTGTGTGTGTGTGTGTGTGTGTGTGTGTGTGTGTTCTTAAGGCTCTAAATTACTTGTTTGAATTTTAAGTAGATGATTGTATGAAAAAAAAACACACCCTATATAGATCATTTAACAGCAGCATTTGTGAGAAAGATGTACAAAATTGATCACAGTGCAAATATTCAGTAATATTTACACAGGGTGCATGGTACGAGACAGAGAAGACTCTAGGAAAAAAAAACTATAGACAAAATCACCTTGTAGCCTAAGAATTGTGGGGCCTGATATGAGTATATCCGAATTCTCTTCTCTGACTTTTACATATTTCTTTCAAGTCACCAGAAAAAGCTCTTCTTTTGCAAATTAATTTAAAAATAGTATTACATTTATTTATTTATCTATTTATTTAATTTGCATGTGTGCATATGCACCAGAATGGCATTGAACACTGGAATTTAGATAACAATTATGTTGGGGGTTGTTTTTACTTCCAGTGTGGATTCTGCAAATCAAATTTCCACTGTCAGGCTTGATGGTAAACATCTTTGTGACACCCCCTTTCCTCTGCCCAACAACACCCTGCCCAAGACATCAAAGCTTCCTCTTTTACCCTATCACAATGTTGAGGGAAAAGCCAAATATTATGATTTATGATCATCAAGAAATATATGCATTTTGGCTGAGCAGAGACTAAAAGCACTTATTGCTCCCAAAGAATAAATGGGTATATTTTCTAGCACCCATATTGAGCAGATCACTATCATTTTAGTACCAGGGAATCTAATGCTTTCTTCTTGCCACCTGCATGCAGTGGTGGCATACATGCAGAGAAACAGCTTCATGCACATGTGCAAACACACAAAATAAATCTTAAATTATGGGGTATAGATTTTTAACCAAGTGTGAGCTGTCTATAACATTATTTCAAGTTGAATGCTGAGACATTTAAATTTCAGAGCATAATACCTCTGGAGATTCCTGACAGATTACTGGCCTTGCTGCAGATGCTTATATGGATTTCAAATAAAGCTTTTTTATAAATCAGCAGAGTGTGGATTACATCCTGTGGGGAAACTCTGGCAAATAGCCACCTGTGATTAATTGGCTACAAATGTCACTCTCACACTTTTTAGATGTGGGGGAAATGCTCTTTCAAGAAGAAATGTCTCATTGAAAAGGGACAATTCTCAGAGGGAGGTTTGAATATTTAATTGCTGCTTCAGGGAAGATCTGAGTCTATGATTTTTCTCAAAAGTTATCCACAGGTCTCTTTGTAAAACATTTATAAGAAATTTTATTTGAGGAGAAGTTATATGTAAAATAGCTTAGCACTCTGAGTTCCAAAGGATAAGACCTAAGGTATATGCTAGCACACACCAACAGAAGTCCGAAGACTTTCCACATGAGTTCATTGATAAATTTGATATTTTTAAGCACTTGTATTTATGTTGATCAGTTGCATTTGTAATGGGTGTAATTATCACAGACCTTCTTTTATCAAATGAAACACTAAAATAAGCTCAGGGATGTAACACCCACCTCACTAATGGTCAAAAATATGTATCTTTTATGACAAAATAGTTAACTTTATTTCTCTATTTTAAATTTGAAGGATTTGGTAAATCACATTGTTTTTATAGCAAGTTGATCTGTTTGCTCATTTTATCAGTATGTGTTCATGAATGATCAGAGAATGTTAAAAAAATTTTCTATTTCAGTACTGGTGATTTGGTTGAACAATTAATTTCTGTCAAATTACCCAGTTTCGAGTGTACAGTTTTGATTAAGTAATGAGGGCCATTTTAGCTCCCTATTATGCTTATAAATTCTATGCATTAACTTTGGTGTGTGTGTGTGCCATATGTGTGTGTTGTTGTGAGCTCACACATATGTGTGAGAGTGCACGTGTATAAGATTTGTGTCCTATGAAGGAGGGCAGAAGTCAGTTTCAGGAGTCCTATACATCTGTCCACCTTACTGGTTTTAAGACAGATTATCTCAGTGAACACAGAGCTCCTGGTCTCAGCATGGCTGACTGGTGCTCTGGGACCCTCCGGTCTACCCTTCTCCAGCCCTGTGGGTACAGAGTGTGTTGTTGAGCTCAGCTTTTAGTTGGGCGCGCGAAGTGCAAACTGAGGTGCTCATGCTTGCGTAGCAAGCACTTTGTTGGCGTCATTACCCCAGGCCATGTGTATGCGCCATGACTTTCCTAACTTTTAAAAATCTTTACAGTCACTTTGGAAATCAGTATTGCGGTTTCTCAGTAAACTGGGTTTCAATTTACCTTCAGACCCAGTAAAACCATTCTCGGGCATATACCGAAAGGTTTCTCAATTATACCACAAGGACTCTTGTTCAGGTATGTTCATATCAGCATTATTCGTAGTAGCCAGAACCTGGAAACAACCTGGATACCCCTCAATTGAAGAATGACTAAGGAAAATGTGATACATTTATGCAATGGGGTATTACTCAGCTATAAAAAAACAATGAGATTATGAAATTTGCAGGCAAATGGATGGAATTAGAAAAACTCATCCTGAGATAAACATGGTGTGTACTCACTCGTAAGTGGATACTAGATGTAAAACAAAGGATAATCAGACTACAATTCACAGCTCCAGAGAAGCTAGGTAACAAGGAGAGCCCTAAGAGGGACGCATGGATCTCATTGGGAAGAGGAAATCAATGAGATTTCCCGGGTATACTGAGAGTGAGAGTGTTAGAGGAGTGGGAATAGGGGAGGAGAACAGGAGGAAATGGGTGGTCTAGTTGGGGGAGGGGTGGAGTGGGAGAACAATGAAACAAGTATCTTGATGGAGAGAGCCATTGTGGGGTTAGGGAGAAACGTGGTGCTAGGGAAATTCTCAGGAACCCACAAGAATAACCCCAGCTAAGACTCCTAGCAATTGTGGAGAGGGTGCCTGACCTGGCCTTCCCCGGTAATCAGATTGCCAAAACTCTAACTGTCATCATAGAGCCTTCATCTAGTTAGTAACTGACAGAAGCAGATGCAACAATCCACAACCAAGCACTACATTGAGCTCCAGGAGTCTAGCTGAAGAGAGGAAGAAGTATTATATAACGAAGGTGCCTCAAGATCATGATGGGGAAGTCCACAGAGACAGCTGACTCAAGCTCATGGGAATTCATAGACTGACTCATAGAAGAGACTCTAGACTGACAGCTGGGGAGCTTGTGTAGGACTGAACTGGACTGTCTGCATGTTGGTGACAGTTGTATAACTTGGTCTGTTTGAGGGTTCCTGGCAGAGGGGCCAGGATCTATTCCTGGTGCTTGGGCTCGCATTTTGGAGTTCATTGCACATGGTGGAATGTCTTGCTCAGTCTTGAAGTGGGGAGAAGCTTGGTCCTGCCTCAACTTAATTTGCCAGGCTTTGTTGACTCCTCATAGGAGGCCTTACCCTTTCTGAATAGTGGATGGGGGATGGGTTGGGAGTAGGTGGCTGGGGAAGAGGAGGATGGGAGATAGTAGGAACTGTGGTTTGTATGTAAAATGAATAAAAACTTTAAAAGAAAAAAATCTTTTTGTTGTTTTTAAATTGATTAGTTCTTTAAGAGTTTCATACAATATGTTTTCCCCTCCTTTCCTTTTTATTCTAGAGGTCTCGCCTACCCCTCAGAACATCTGCCAACCTAAAATAATCCCATAAAACTGCATAGAGTTACAAGCAGGTTACATTTGGCAGAGCGGATAAGCCAGAAGTGTTTATAAAACATTATAGAAACAAGTGAATGTGTCCTTCAATTCACAGGAATATTAAACACTTTAGTTCTTGAATTCTTCCTATGTGAAAAGAGAGATGATCAGGTAGAGTAAGGGATTTCCTTGACAGTGATGTGACATTGCTTACTGAAGCAACAGCTATGCTCCCCAGCATCCATGGTCTCATAGCCCACAGGCTTTTCTGTAGTGGTTACTGACATAAACTTATTGATATAGGATACAACAAGCTGAACCAGTTTTTTTTCTTTTCAGTAATGCTGAAGCATTTTCATGGTTCCTATGTTAGAGACTGAGGTGAACAAATTAAATTTTATTAAATATTCTTCCTAAACTAATCTGTTTTCCCAACAAGTCTTTCAAAATTCACAGACCAGAAGAGTGCCAGTATAGACATACTAGTTTTCAATAAAATTATTTTAATGAGAGTTTGAAATTTCTCATATTTCACATTATTTGATTCTTAAAGGGTTCTCTATTGTTTTGGTTACACTTCGGGCAGATTTCACCAGTAAAATTAATTCACTGTAAATAAGATGAGGACTATGCTCTAGAAATTAAGCAGAGATAAAAGTTTTGGCATCTAAGAGATTACTGTAAAGCAACTAGTTAACTGCCTGTATGTTAAACGTTTGAATACTTTATTTTCTGTATAGAAAGGGAATTTAGATATACCTTGGTAAGTATTATTTTTGCTATAAAGTGGGTGAATAAAATGTTTAATTCCTTATGTTCTTTAACCTCAAAGAGTAAGTTATTTCCAAACTCAAATTAAATAAACTCATTTATACCAATTTTAAGATAACTCTGAATTTAAATCCTTTGAAAGTTCTTGAAGCCTCCCCTATGAAGAACTTCCAGATTTAAGAATGTTTATGCTGGGGATGAAGCAATATGTATGTATATGAAATTGTCAAGTAGTAAAATTAATTGATAAATAAGGAGCATAATATTTTATCTCACTGTAAAAATTACATTCATAGTCATAAAGTATTTATAAATATTCGTGTCCCAAAACCATTTTCTCCCTCAAATTACGCCATTTGACTCACAAAGCAATATCTATAGCAAGGCTTTTGGGGACAGTTTTTAGAGTCTGATCCACCAAGGGAAATATGACCACTTCTGTCTGAAGTCAGGTCTTTCTGCTAGGTTTTTATGTTTCACACAAAGACCAAAACTCAGAGCAGAGCAGTTCACTTTTAGGGGTCTTTCCCCACTGGCAGGACTTCAGCATCACCTCTCATATGAAAACCATTCTGTAGACTGTCTTCAATTGTTATAGAAGTCTAATTTCCGGACAGACAGATGATCGTTACTTACGTTGGTTCTTCCACTCAGCACTGGATGAATTACATTTGACCTCGCTGCATGTATTTGCATTTCTGGTACCCAAAATTGCAGTTTTTCAGTGACAGATATAAAATCAACCGTTTGCTTTGTTCCTCACCATGTGCCTAATGTGAAAAATTGCTAGCAGTAGAGCCAACAAAAATTCAAGATCCTTCCTTCTTTTATCCCAGTAAGGAAATTTGATAAAATTAATACATTGGCAACTACCAAACGAATTTGAAATCATGTTGTGTAATTATTACAAATTTATAACTGAAATACATTTGTTTAATGTTCTTAGCAATATTTAGGGAATGATTTTTCGAATGACTTCTTCATTCATTTATATTAAGATAAATTAGTGTCTTTGTTAATTTTCACAAAACTTATGGCCAAGGCAACTTGTAAAATAAAGCATTTAGTTGGGAAACACAGTTCCATAGGGTAGTAGAGTCTATAACTGTTATGGTGGGGAGTATGTCAACAGGCAACCAACCATTGTGTTGGGCAAGGGAGGTGAGGGGTAGGGGAAGAGAGATAGAAGGAGGAACTGTGGTTATGTAAAATAAATTAAAAAATAATGAAAAAAGAATATCATAAATGTAAAAAGTAGCTCAGAGCTAGCTTCTGGTGCACATGAATGAGACATGTACACACACACACTTACACTCACATACACTCACTCACACACACACACACACACAGAGAGAGAGAGAGAGAGAGAGAGAGAGAGAGAGAGAGAGAGAGAGAGAGAAAGAGACAGAAAAAGATATTGGATTCCCTGGAGTTGAAGTTACCGGAAGTTACTTGTCTCTCATCATGAGCGATAAGATCTGTTTTAGTTATAGTTTCTAGTGGTGTGGGAAAAAAAACATTTCCATAGGAATTTGATGAAGAAAGGGTTTATTTCAGCTTATACTTCCACATCACACTACAACACTGAGGGAAGTCAAGAAAGAATTTAAATAGCACAAAAACCTGTTTTCAGGGCCTGATTCAGAGGCCATGGAGCAGTTCCGGCTACTGACTCGTTCCTCTAGACTTGCTCAGTCTGCTTTTTTTATACACCCTAAGAATACCTGCCTAAGTTTAGCAGCACCTGCCTCAATCACTAATTAGGAAAACGTCCTGTAGAATTCTCTATAGGCAAATCTTATTGACCATTTTCTTGGTTAAGATTTCCTGTCCTCAAATATGTCTAGAACTATATCAAGTTGACAAAAGTAACCAGCACAGAATGTTAACATGGGTCCTCTTCAAGATCAGTGCATCTTCTTAACAGCTGAGTTCTCTCTGCTATCTTTTATTAAAGTTTTTAACTTAGTTGTTCTTAGAGTTCTGAATTATGTACAAACCTCTTCTAAACTAGGTGAACTCTCTATCATTATACCACACCCTAAGCTCATTTTTATATCTTAATATATAATTCACATTATAATCAACCTATTCCTTTAAAGTTTATTCTACAGTGGATTCTAATGTACTTCTGAAACTATCAAATGGTTTGATTTTCTCGTATTTTCATAACCGATAAAAAATTCCATACCATCATTTCCACTCCATGTTATTCCAGTCCCTAGTTACTGGCAAACATTAATCTATGTTTATCTATATAAATTTGTGTAGTTTGAGTATTTGACATAATTTGAATAAAGTGATATTTCTTTCTGATTATTCTCTTTCGCAGTATTTTCAAGGTTCTTCCATTGCATCGCATGGATCAGTAACTGACACTCTTGTATTTGCTGATAATATTCCATTGGATGGATATAATAGGTATAGGTTTTTTTTTCATTGTTTAAAGGGTGATTGTATTATTTTTTAGATATTCTGAACATACTGCCACTATGAATTTCTGCATCTGGAAATTGCAAATTTTCATTTGCTAATATCTACATGGAAAAGTCTATTCGGCAGTTTGGGTTTATACCTTGACATCTGTAGTGGCATTGCAATTGTATTTTAATAAAGACTAAAACAGTCCCATTGGTTAGTCTTACAGACCAGGTTATGGTAACACACACCTCTAGCCACACTAGATGCCATAGAAACAAAGCAGTGAATGCCTTTAATTACAGTGGTGCATATTTTTAATCCCAGCCCGAGAGAGGATTATAAAATGGGAGGATACAGTCTCATTCTTATATTATGAAAGGCAGGATCCCCATTTCAGACTGAGGTCGAGGTAAGAGCCAGTGACTGCCTGTTTTGCTTTTCAGATCGTCAGGTTGAACTCAAACTTCTGACCCTGAGTTTTTATTAATCGTGCTTCAGACATCTAACTTGTAGATGCCAGAAGAGAGCATCTATGATTCATATTTTCAAGTACTAGTAACATTTTTGCTTTTAAAAGGGCAGTATCATGTGTGTTTATGTTTTGTTTATGTGTGAGAGTGTGAGCATGTACATGTGTGTACATGTTCTTTTGATCATTTTATGTAGTCATAAAAATTCATTATGTTGCATCAAAAAGAACTTTTATGTGGTTTTCACTTTTACTAACTTAATGATTACTAATGTTGAATATTTTTATATACGGTTCTTTTTGTCTTCGGAGAAATGTGTATTCAAATGAGTTTTTAATGCATTTTGATGATATTGTTAAAGTGTAAGTTTTTAAAATGTGTTCTTGGCATGTTTTCTCTTTTTAGGTATTTGATTTTAAAGGATTTCTTCTCTTTACTGTGTGTTGTCTTTTCACTTATTGATACAATTTGAACATTACAGCTCAAAGTACTCTATTAGTTTGCTTGTAGATTTGCAGTGTCTTGGCAACATTTGTTGAAGGGATTGTTTGTTCATAAACATTCTTGTGGGAGCTTCCTTAGCCTAATAAAATCACTTATGAGACATCTTGAAATGTTTGTCCTGGGATCAGAACCAAGCTCACTACTGAACACAGAATGGCCTAATAGGTATATTTATCGGTCATCTCTACTTTTATATAAATACAGCTCATAATTTGATATTAACCAAATAGCATTTTTGCTGTAACCTTTTCTAAATGCCCATTGACTAAAACACAACCAAATAAAGGAACTAACTTACTGTATTTGTTTGTGATTCTACAGATTTTTGGCTACATATTATTCTAGAAATTATAGATACCCCATCATAAACAAATGCAGTTTTTTAAAACTACATTGGTGAGTAGAATGCATGTTGCATGGAAGACTTGAGCATGGAACTATAACATAAAAAGGATAGCCATTTACCATCTGTAGTGCTGTGAATATATTGTTTTTTACCCTTTTCAAAAGCCCTTAATGAATTTTATAATTGCCTCATGATTCTCAATATGTGATACCTTCACGGCCATTAAAGAGATCATAACACATGGCTCCTTTAACAAAACACAACCCAAACTACATTGATGGGTAAGTTATCTAATGAACACATGAACATTTAATATAAAAAAGATGATTTTTTTAAATAATGCCAACCTAAAGTTCCAGTGAAGTTTGCACATTGCAGCTAATGTTGCTTCCTTCAGGCCTATACATGTGTCATTAAGACAACAAGTATGTTTAGCTAAATGTCACTTCATAAACAATAAAGTTGAACAAGATAAGACCATAGGCCTTATGACCCCTGCAATCATCTCCAACATATTAACCTTAACTCTACTCTCATTTCTTTAAAAATGGTTAATTACATACAAGAGAAGAAAGAGACTATGGGTGAAAGACTTGCTTCTGCAATGCATTACATTTGCTTTATGATAGCAAAGACCTTCAGGTTGTGATTTTGGTAATCATGAATGCTTACCAAGGACTTTATAGATAACTTTTTAATGATCTTACAAATTCTGATTATATTTTGGTTTTAGGAACCACATTCTCAACAAAACTTTTCATGAAATTCTAATTATTTAATTATCATAGTTTCATTAGAACTCTTTTCAGTTAATAAATATTTCACAAGCAGAAATATTAAATGACATGTTTATAGGAGACTTATATGTTGACAAACAAAGAATTTCTTTTATAAAGCATAAGAGTAAGAGATATAGTGATAATTAATTATAATCATAAGCATAAAACCCTAGAATAAGTTGTTAATAAATATTTGTTGTCTTAAAAAGTGAAATTAAAAAATTGTACTCAAAAATGTACAACTTTAGATATGTAGACAAATATATAAATTTAATACATGAGAAAATATATACATATAAAGAAAAAAATTGTAACACATTGATTTTGTAAAACTCATTCAATATATACAAGGAATATATACATTTAGCTCTCATTCAAATTTGAATGTATAATATTATTAACAAAACCATTCCACAAGTGGCTTTAAATTTGAGTTGCTATATTTATAGAAATTTCAAGCAATTCTTACAAACATCACAACATTTTTTTGTTTTTTTTTTTTAGTTGAGACTCTTACACTAGCATTCAAATAAAATTATAAGAGAAGCAAAATTACTATGGTAGTTTAGAAAAAGAACAAATCACTGGGTTTGCAATTCTCATTTCAAGTAGAAAGTAAAAAGATACTAATTATATAGTTTGATTTTTGATATTGGAATAGTAATAGATATATAGATTAATGAACGATATCCAAGAATCCAGAGCTAGACCCTGATAATAGTAGATAGTTGATTATTGAAAGTGACATCATGGAGCTTAAAGGAGGAACAGGTTAAAAAAAAAACATAAGTCAATGGAACTACATGCAACAGAGTAAAGGGACTTTTTATATAATCATAAAATAAACTCAATATGAAACACAGAAATAAATACAGTAAAATTTAAACGTTCCTTCCAAAAAACAAAATAAAAATAAATAATGTGACTTTATTAGACAATTGGATTTAGATCATGTGTACTGAGAATATAATTTTTAAAGAGAACAAATATAAATTTCAGTATATAAAATTTTGAATTGTATTTTTTGTATTTTTATTGATTTTATTGAGTTATACATTTTTCTCTGCTCCCCCCATCTACTCCCCTCCCCTTCAACCCTCTCCCTTAGTCCCCATGCTCCCAATTAACTCAGGAGATCTTGTCTTTTTCTATTTCCTATGTAGATTAGATCCATGTATGTCTCTCTTAGGGTCCTCACTACTATCTAGGTTCCCTGGGATTGTGATTTGTTGGCTGATTTTCTTTGCTTTTGTCTAAAACCCACTTACAGGTGAGTAGATATGATATTTGTCTTTCTGGATATGAGTCTCAATATGATGTTTTCTAGATCTATTCATTTGCTTGCAAATTTCAAGGTGTCATTATTTTTTTCTGCTGTATAAATGTACCACATTTTCCTTATTCATTCTTCAGTCAATGAACATTAAGGTTGTTTCTAGGTACTGGCTATGACAAACAATGCTGCTATGAACATAGTTGAGCACATGTACTTGTGGTTTGATTGAGCATCCTTTGGGTGTATACCAAAAGGTGTTATTACTGGGTCTTGAGGAAGGTTGCTTTCTAACTTTCTGAGAAATTTCCATACTGATATCCAAAGGGTCTGTTTTTGCACTCCCACCAAAAATTCAGGTGTGTTCCCTTTACCCCATATCTTCTCATCTGTGTTTTTTATCTTGGCCATTCTTACAAATGTAAGATGGAATCTCAGAGTTGTTTTGACTTCCATTTCTCTGATAACTAAGGACGTTGAACATTTCCTTAAGTATCTTTCAATCATTTTAGATTCCTCTATTGAGAGTTCTCTGTTTAGGTCTGCACTCCATTTATTTATTGGATTATTTTTTCATTTCATGACCAAGTTCTTGAGTTCTTTGTATATTTTGGAGATAAGTTTTCTGTCTGATATGGGGTTGGTGAAGATCTTTTCCCATGCTGTAGTCTGCCATTTTGGGCAGGATACAAGATTAACAACAACAATAACAAAAAATCAGTAGCTCGCCTTTACGTGGATGATAAACGAGCTGAGAAAAAAATAAAAGAAATATCATCCTTCACAATAGTCACAAATAGCATGAACTATCTTGTAGTAACTTTAACCAAACAATCGAAAGACCTGTATGACAAAAACATTAAATGTTTGAAGAAGAAATTGAAGCAAACACCAAAAAGTGGAAAGTTCTCTCATGCTTTTTGGTTAGTAGAATTAATATAGTAAAAGTGGCAATCTACCAAAAGCAATCTACAGATTCCATGCAATGCCCATCAAAATCCCAGCAAAATTCCTCACAGACCACAAAAGAACAGGACTCAGCTTCATATGGTAAAACAAAAGACCCAGGAAAGCCAGAACAATCCTGTACAATAAAGGTACTTTTGGAGGTATCACAATCCCTGACTTCAAAATCTACTACAGTGCTAGAGTATTGAAAACATCTGGGTATTGGCATCAAAACAGAAAGAAAGACAAATGGAGTCAAAACAAAGACCCAGATATTAATCCATGCACCTATGAACACCAATTTTTGATAAAGAAGCAAAAAATATAAAATGGAAAAAAGAAAGCATATTCAACAAATGATGCTGGCCTAACTGGATATCAACATGTAGAAGAATGAAAATAAATCCATATCAATCACCATGCACAAACCTCAAGTCCAAATGGATCAAATACCTTAACATAAAGTCAGCCAAACTGAACCTTATAGAACAGAAAGTGGGAAGTACACTTGAACACACTGGCACAGGAGACCACTTCATAAATGTAGCCCCAGAAGCACAGACACTGAGAGAAACATTTAATAAAAGGGACCTCCTGAAACTGAAAACCTTCTGTAAAAAAAAACATATTTGTTAAATATTATCAAAATTGAGATAAAATCTCAACCCTAAAAGTATTTTTAAGTAATATATCTGATCAAAAACTTAGAGCTACAATACCCACTTTGAGACTGAGTATTAAAGTTTATCACAATACTTTTCATAATAACCAAGCTATGGAATCAGGCTATATGTCCATCAACTGAAAAATGAATAGAGCATATGAACTGTATATTCACAAAAGTACTTTGCCCAATTGATATCACTGGGAGGTATGCTCTTTTCTGAGGGGAAGCAGGGGAGAAATGTTTCTAAAAGAGAGGAGAGGCGGTGACAGTACTGAGCCTAGTGGAGGCAGGGGAAACTATGGATGGAATATAATGTATGAGAGAAGGATAAATTTAATTAAAGAAAATAAAATAGTAACTTATGTAATTTATAATAAAAAATGATGTAGCAATATAATAACATAAAGTGAAAAAGTCAGCATGCTTTCTCTAATTTAATATTGCTAGATTTTTCATAAGTACATTAAGTAATATTTTTTGCAAATGTAGCAGCAAGACTTTCTAAGAGAACAAGGTTTTTTGAGAGGAGAGGAAACAGCATGCTAGTGAGGTGTGTGAGGTACTAGAGTGCATGATAGATATGTATGGAAATGACCTTATGTATCTAATAGTGAATATAATGATGATAAATAATATTTAAAGTTCTGCTTCATAGATACATGGAAGGCTAAAACAAAGGAAATTAACAATGTTAATGAAAGGATTGACCTTTCCTCCTGAATTATATTATATTCTCCTGAATATAATTTAAAAATGAAGCTGTTAGAAAAAAAATAATTTCACAGTTCTTCAAAATATAAGTCAAGCACCAACATCAATTCAATTCAATTCAAAATTAATTGAAAGCCTCTGTTATTTAGCAAAACAAGCATTTTTAGCAATCCAATTGTAGTAATTCAAAGGTGGAGATGTCTTATGTCACAAATGTAATATAGTGGCAGTGGAATGTAATGAACTTACACAGCAAAATGTTATTCTTCAAAAATATTTTACTGGAACATATTGCAATATGAAAAAATGTAATTGAAGGAAGCATATAACTAAAGTTTAAATTTGATTTCATTTATATGAATGGTCCAGGGCAGGAAAACTGAAAGAAAATGAAGATTTTTGGTGGATAATCTTTTAGAAGTTGCAAAGAGGTTAGTGATAAGACTGAGATGCCTTGGCAGTAGATAAAAACATTAAATTGCACAGTTATGAAAATTTTATAATTCTAAATAAACTAAAACCATTAATAGGCAGATATTCCAAAAATAAGTTTTATAATAAGTTTACATATCACTAAAAATGTTCCCAATAAAACTAGAAGCAATCGTGTTGTGAAATATTATTTTAACTCTGTAAAGCTATGTTACACTTCTTTATGTTGTATAATATTACTTTTACTATGTAAAGGTGCATTGCATTTGTTTATGCTACATTATGTAAGCTGTGTTGCCTAAGGCACCTTATTGGTCTAATAAAAAGCCAAAACTACAAAAGTAGGCAATAGAGGAATAGGCCAGGCTGGTGGTCAAAGAGAATAGACAGAAGGAGAGAAGACAGGGAGAAGAGAAGAAGGGAGGAAAGATGGAGATACCTGGGGTCATCCAGGCAGCTGCCAGACAGAGAAACATGGATTGAGACATACAGAATGAAAGGTAAAAAGCTCTGAAACATAGATGAAGAGAAACAGCTTAATTTAAGTTATAAGAACTAGTGGGATAAGCATAAGATTAAGCCTAGTATTTATAATTGATAATAATCCTCCATGGCATGATTTGATATTTGGTTGGTGGATCAAAGAAAGTTTGCTCTACATTTGCCACTCCAACAAGTTGTTCAAATTTCTATATAGGGCCTGAAAAATGAAAAAGGAAAACAAACAAACAAAACATAGATATAGATGTGGTTCCTTTAAGAGGCTTTGTCATACAGTAAGCATTTAAGAAGCTGGCATGTTCAATAGAAGCTGCATGCCAAGTAAAAACCAATAGCACCATGCAGGCACATGTCCACAAAATGGGAGTAGTTGAATAGGGCTCCTGATTAAATACTTAAAGAGGCTTAAGTTCTCATGGAGGCTATAATTTTCAGAGGTACCTGGACATGCAGGACACAAGTGAAACCAGTTTTTGAACTTTACCTAAACAGGATGGTACAATCCTTCAAAATTCCTGCTTCACAGAAAAGTCTGTCAGATCTTCTAGGTTTATAGTCCAAAGATGGATGACCCAACATTGAAGAGGAGCCTTGGATGACTGTCCAGGCATCCAGATATCTCTGTTGTATTTATAGTTTTGGAAGTGGCTGGCACTGTACTTCCTGTTTACTCATGTAATATTATATCCTTCTGGGATCTTTGATAGAGTTGAAGCTTAGATAGTTGTAGTTACAGTTTTCCTTAGGTGTGATAAAAGGTAAATTATTTACAAAATTTTGGACTCATCAAAATAGAATAGATAATAGATTGATAACTCTGAATTTGCTATAAACAAATGGGCTGGATATTTTAAGTGTAATTGTTACTTGATATTTGATCTTATTGTATGTAGTCTTACTATGTTAAAGCTAAAACTTTTCTTTTTATTTAAACAAAAAGGGAGAAATGTTTTGGAATATTATTTTTACTATGTACAGACTGTTACATTTGTTTATTTTGTAGAATATTACTTTAACTCTGTAAATGTGTGTTACATTTGTTTATGCTACATTTGTTTACTATGTAAAGATGTATTGCTGCTTTACCTTGCCTGCCTGAAGCAGCTGATTTTTCTAATAAAAAGCTTAATGGCCAATAGCTGGAAGTAGAGAGTCAGGTAGGGCTCGCAGGCAGAGTGAAGAAATAGGAGAAGAGAAAAATAGAAGAAAATGAGGGAGAAATAGAGGGAGATACCTGGTTCTGCCAGGTAGACTTCAGACAGCTAAACATGGAGTAAGACATACAGAATGAAAGAAAGGAGAAAAACCTTGAAGCTTTTTTTTTTTTTCATGGATGAAAAGAAACTTAATTTAAGTTATAAGAGCTAGTGAGATAAAGTCGAAACATTCATAACTAATATGTCTTCATTTCATGATTTGGTAGCTTTATGATGGCCCCAAAGTAAGTCTATTACACAATCTGGTCTTCTTAGTAGAGGAAATGAACAAAATCATTATCTAATTATATAATGGAATGTTTAAATATGAATTTGCTAAATTTATATATATTAGTAGCAGCATATTTTAAACTATGTTAGAGTTGTGGAAACAAAAGTATGGAAGGTTGATGAATGCTAATTCACTCATAACTTCATTTTTAAGGAATGAAATTGGTGTGTAATACAGTATATTTCACTAATTCTAGTAACATTTCAATTATCAAATATCTGTAGCTGCAATAGGATCATATTATAACTTTCTTTGTCCTTTTAGTTAAACTTTAATGCAATTTATCTTGAAAGTATAACAGGGTTGGATGGCTATCTCAGTGGATATTGATATACATTGCTCTTGAAGATGTTCCAAGTTTGTCTCTCAGTGCACACACATCTCACAATCACTTGTAACTTAACCTCCAGTGATGTTAGGCCCTCTTCTGACATCTTCAGAAATCGTATATTCACACAAACACATATATAATTAAAAGTAGAATTACTCTTAAAACTTAAAAAAATTAAAATGTACAGAAATTCAATGTTATGACTTAAAGTTATGTTAAATTGTGGTTTTGTTTAAGGATTTTTGCTTTCTGACTTGTGACAATAGAGCAATTTCTATACACATATAAAAGAAATTGAGGAAGTTGTTCATTAGCCTTAAGGTAGAAATTAGTGCTTTGCAGAAATGGATCAACATTTAAGACTTCTTGTTGCTTTACAGGACACCATATTTGGCTCTTTGTACCCATGACAGACAGCTGACACCCACCTATAACCAGCTCCAGGGGATATGACACCTTATTTTGACCTCTTCATGAATCACACACTTAGCATACATACACAGATATACCAAATAAGTAAGCAAGTAAATAAAAACATAATAAATAATAGAATAAAGCTGAAGTCAGCACTTTGAAAATTATTTTAAAATTGATCTAGTTTTCTTTGTAACTGCTGCATGTTCAGATAGATATGATATAAAATAATATCATTTATTACAAACAAACGTTCATAAATATTTGTGTGTTCTCTGGGTCATTGATTCTCTACATTTGCTGCACACTGAATCTGACTTCAGAATCAATATTGAAAATAAGGAGCAAATGCAGATGTTCTAATTTAGTTAGCTCTTAGTCCGTTTATAGTACTCGCAGCTTTGGAAACCATTCCAGTTTGTTTGACCAGAGAAGAGAAGTGAAAACCGTTTCTCTAGAAGTCTTGCTCACTCCTGCCTTTCTATGTTCTCTGATCCTCTTCGCAAACACAACCGTTCCTAACTCTTCTGCTTCCCCGGGAGTAAGTTTTTATGATTGCCTGTGTCACAGACCTCTCTTTTTATTGTCTTATTGTCTAAAAAATATTTTATTTCAGCATTTCCCTCACTTTTGTGGAAAAAAATTCATCTTTCCTACATTGGTGTTTCTAGGCTCACTTTAACTCTCAATCCCTTGGGGGAAGAGCTTTGCATATTTGCCAATGAATTACTCTATTGATAAGCAAAAATATGTAAATACTAAACATGCAAATTAAAATTGGTTCAGATTTATAATAAGGATTAAGGTTGTGGTGAAAACATACACAAATATTGAGGAAGAAAACATCCTTTGACTAGAACACAGCTGAATACTGTTTGATAGCATTTCTGACAATTCACAGACACCCAAAGGACATGCTTTCTCACATCCTATCAACTGTACTGAGCTCTCTCTCTCTCCTCTCTCTCTCTCTCACTCTCTCTCTCTTTTTACTATCTTTCTATCTCTCTCTCTCTTGTTTTTGTTTTTGTTTTTTTCCAGACAGGGTTTTCCTGTAGTTTTAGAGCTTTTCCTGGAACTAGTTCTTGTAGAACAAGCTGGCCTCGAACTCATAGAAAACCACCTGCCTCTGCCTCCCGAGTGCTGGGATTAAAAGTGTGTACTCTCTCTTTAATACAACCTGCTTACATAGTTTTTGTTAACCTTTCGATCTTATTTCATTACTCACTCAGTGACTGTACTGTATAGTCGAGGTTAAAAGACAAATAGGTACAATCCAGAAAAAAGATTGGAATGCACCTTAGGATTGTTGAGAATAGACAGCTTCTAAGCCACAGTTAACTGGTGCAGCATTTACTAAATGTAACCAGAGGCAAGCAACCCAAAACTGAATCCTTTGCTGTGTAGTTGGTGTTTTCTTTGGAATGCTAACTCACAAATAATGACACAGAGAATTTTCATTTAGTATGAAAGTTCAGACTTTAGCTTATGCTTGCCCCTCTTGACTCTTATAACTTAAATTAACCCATTTATATTAATCTACATTCAGTCACAAGGCTTGTTATCTCCATACTGTCCATTCTGCTTTCTTTGTAGCTGGTGACTCTGTCTTTCTTCTTCCTAGTGTTTCTCTCTCTGCCAACATGTACCACCTATACCTCCTGTCTAGCTATTGTTTATTGGTGTGGGAGAATTATCTGTATTCTGTCAATCATATTTTAATAAAACGCTGATTGGCCAGGCAGGCAGTATAGGCAGGAAAGCCAGACAGGAAGTAGGGGTGGAGCAAAGAGACTGGGAGTATTCTGGAAGCAGAACCTCCCTAGCCACTCTCCTGCGCAGATCACCGAAGAGGCAGCATGTAACGTGCCCAGCTGAGAAAGGTATGGAGCCATTATGGCTAACATAGATGAGAATAATGGGTTAATATAAGTTATAAGAGTTAACAAGAAGCCTGACCTAATGAGCCAATCAGTTTATAACCTAATGTAGACTCCGTGTGATTTTCTTTGGGACTTGCTGGCTTGTTGGGGTACTGGGTGGGACAGAAACCCCAACAAGCTGGCCCTCATGTTACAGTTTATTTAGCTTTTTATTACATCTATCACAGTAATACATCTTCACCTAGTGCACAAATATCCTACAAGATTGCAGTGTGCTGATCTCATGACAAATCTACATACATACATACATTGCACTCTACAATAGTATAGAGAATCATCTTTTTTCCACTATGAGGTATGAAATAAGGAAATTTAGTGTCATATCTTCGGTTACTTAGTACTGTGCCTACACAAAGCATAGAGGTGCAAGAAGAGTACAGAACAAGGACATACATATGCTTGTATAATGTGCCAACACATACTGGTAAGGCTCTTTAGCATCCAGTAAGGCAATATAATAAGTCAAAGCTATTCATTTTTTGGACAAGTAGGGAAATAAGAAGGCATACATGATTGGCATCCTCAACATACACTTATGCCTAAAACACAATATTATGTTATATTGGTGCTATCACACTGCCTTAACAAGGTACTATTAACTGTGTGTCTTAATGAAAACAGATTGGCCATGGTGTTACTGACATTAACTATAACTCTGGGAGACAGAGACAGATGAACTCGGTAAGTTCTACGTCAGTGTTATCTGCATAGTGTGTTCCAGGCTGGCAATGGCTACAACGAGAGACCCTGTGCCAGAAATTTAAACCATCATAAATGTACATTTCATAGTTACAGATATAAAATGTTCAAAATCACGGGAGTGCCACGTAGTTCCTGCTGAGGACTGTGGTTGAACATCTCTCTTGTGAATTTTGACTACTCAGAACTTTAGGTATTCATGTTTAAGTATATTAATTCCTCAATGCTTTCATCATCCTGCTGTATGTGTTTTTGTGAACCACCATCAAGTACAAAAACAAACAAACAAAAACCAAAACAAGCAGTTCTATTGTCCCCCAAGAAAACCAATATTGCCTGCTATTTGTATGACAATTTCATGCCTGAAGAGTGCAAACATCATCATTGTCATTCTTATTTATGATTCCAGCAAGTTTAAAGGTTAAGTCTAATACTTGGCTTTCCATGTTATCTTCATGTAAACATGCAAAGCTTTCCTCTACAAAAAGGGTGAGTTTTATTTCATCCTTAGTTTGGCCCAAGAGTAAGAAAGTTTAGAGGTTCCTCCATCTTGTATTCCTGTTGAAGCCCTTTCAGATTTAACTAGAATTTGATCTCAGTATAGAGAATTCCAAGGCAAATTATTCATCTGTCTTCTAGGAATCCAAGGTAAGATGCTCCAGATAACTTGGCTTCTATTTATTGCTTGCTGTACAGAATCCACTCCAGGTAATAGCTTATCTTAGTCCCTTAAATTTCTTGCTTATTTGTAGGGAACACATTTTTCCAGTATGTCTTTCTGTCTTCTTTATCAAAATCAGGTATACCTATGTTTGTGGATTTATGACTGCACCTTCAAATCTATTCCATTGATCAATGTGTCTGCTTTTGTGCCAATAACATGCTGTTTTTATTCCTTTAGGTCTAGAGTACAGTTTGAAATTGGAAATGGTGATACCTAAATAAGTTCTTTTATTTTTCAGGATTGTTTGTCATTTGTATATGGCAAGCCTACTGATTTTTTGTGAGTCAATTCCAATTTTAATCCCTGGTAGTAAGATAGGATACAAAGTGTTATTTTTTATTTTATTATATCTATTGATACTTGCTTTGTATCTGAGTATGGGCTTAATTTTAGAGAAAATTCCATGAGGTGTTAAGTAGATGGTACATTCTTTAGTGTTTGGGTGAAGAATGTTCTGTTAATATCTGGGATAAAGGGATGAGTTGGAGGAGGCATGTTGGATAAAAAGAGCTATATGATCAGCAAGAGAAGGGGGCAGAAAAAGAACAGAGGCTACAGCTTGCTTTTGGCTACAGAACTTGGAGGTATAACTGGGTGATTGTATAGCGAAGGTTTTGTAACTAGGTTTGTGTCCTCTCCCATCCACTGGGCACATTGCCTTGTTATAGAAGATGACTGGTTCCAACTATCTGCTCCTCATATTGAAAGCAGCTAATCAATATTAGCTTCTCTTGCCACCGCTGGTTAGGTCATTTGGAATCCGTTCATCTTCTAAATTTTCTGGAAAATAATGTGTGGAGTGAGTGAAATGTAATGATACCTACAGCTGAAGCAAGCCTGTAGTGGAATCCAGTACTGTGCTCTCATACCGGGAGAGAGTAACGTGTCAGCAGCCTGTGCTGCTGTTTAGTTACAGAATTGAAACTGCCATGTCAAATGGATGTTTTACCAAACTAACACTAAAAACTGTGGGGAAATTAAATTCTATATACACAACTTATGGAATGGTTTGGATACATGCTGTTTTAAACATGAATTAAAAACTAATAGTTGGGTGATGATTCCTTGACTTTATATTTTAGTATGTCAAAGTTGATTTGTAGTAAAGAGTTATTCAAAGTACTTTTAAGCCTAGCATCATACAGGCAGCAACTTATAATGAGAACAATAATGGATCAGGTGTGTGTTTGTGTGTGTGTGTGTGTGTGTGCGCGCATGCATGTGTAAGGTTGCCATGATGTATGTGTGGACATAAGAGACAAATCAATAGATTTGGTTCTCGCCTTCCAGTTTTGGATGGGTTTCCATTTTTCTGTGATCAACAACTTCCTCACTGAACCATGTAAGTAGACCTTCATATAGTATTCAGTTTTGAGAATCATCAGAATTGAGTGGAATTTCTACCTGTTTATCTTTGTCCCTAAATTATGAATCTTTCACTGGAAGTTTTGCCATTATGTGTAACTGTCATATTTTAATAGGGTATAAAAATTAGATTCAGAGCTGGGGAACAATCCAAGCTGGTAATGTGGTACTTAGCTTGAGCCTTGCAGCAGTTTTTACTAATTTTTTTATGAATAATATATTTTAATTATTTTCCCCTACGCAACCTTTCCCAGAGCCTTATGACTTCTGTATCACACAACTTTATACTTGCTGCTTCATATTCTCTCTGTCTCTTTCCAAAACAATACCAAATGTAACAAAAGCTAAAAACGAAGAATAAAATCCTACCAAACCAAAATAAAAAAAAAACTCAACAAAAACAAAACACAGGGATATAGAGTTTGTTTGGAGTTGGCCAAAGACTCCTGAGAATGGGACCGACCTGAAATGTGTTTAATATATCCAATGACACTACGTTTGAGAAAACTGGTTTCTCTTTGTCAGTGGTTTCCAAATGCAAATAGCTTCTTGGTTAGGGATGGGATACCAGAAGCATGTTCCTGTCTCAGCACCGTGATTTTGTCTGGTGTGAACCTGAGCAGGTTCTGTCTGTACTGTCACAGTCTCTGTGAATTCCTATGTGTATTAGTCCTGTTTTATCTCTGGTTTACACTGTATCCTTGGAGTTGTCTTTAACACATGACTCTTACAATCTTTTTGATCCTTCTTCTATTATTATTTCTGAGATTTAAGGGGAGGTTGTTGACTGAGCTATCCCATTGAAGGCTAAGTGCTCCAAAGTTTCATTTTTTGTGGAACCTCATGTTAAAACCCACCCACCGCAAGAAAAAAGCTTCTCTAATGAGGTCTGGTCTAAAGAAATAGCAATGTGCCATTTGGAGTGATTTTCTTTCTATGCTCCTTCAGCAGAATAATAGTAGAAGATTCTTCCCTAGGGTTTTGACTTGTAGAGACTCAGGCTATTGGACAATTGAGTTATGGCTCTCAAGGAAGTCATTTAATTACTTTATAACTGAACAGTGGAAAAATCATCTATCCCAATATAAATTTAATGTAGAGATCAAACTTAAAAATTAAAATTGTTAGCAAAAGTTCCTTCACTATATCGTGATAAGTTTATGTGTGTAGTTGTATGTGTGAGTGCATGTGATATGCTCCTATGACTTGGATTCCCATGTTTTAAAAAGTCAAATCTATTATTCTTTGTTTCATTTCCTTGAATATGAGAGTTTTGTTTGAAATATTCAGAATAATATAGTTTTATCTGAGAAAGAAATATTTTAAATGTTTGTCTTGGTATCTTAAAACCCAATTTTATTTCTTCTTAATATGAAAAACTTTTAAAAACAAGCTACAAAAATATAATGAGCATTTGTAGCAGTCGTATTCAGGCAGCAATGGATGACTTAAATGGAACTTACTTAACCTAGTAATTGTTTTTGCATATCAACAGAGTCAAATATGTCATCTCATTATTTGCTCTCCAAATCTCTGCTTGAAATAATAATACTCCAGAAACACTAGGTACATAAATTTATTCAGAAAGACTATAATTTAACAACAAATAAAAAACAAACAAGGCATATCTGTGTATGAATATCAGAGAATATATCTGTTCTAAAAGAAAAACAAGACCAGCATAAGCCACTGGCATGCTTTATGACCAGAAGAGAAGAAAGAAAAATAGCAGACACTGCTGAGGTGGGCTCAGGGTGGGAGAGAAAAGTAAGAGATATGCAAAGAGCTTGAGATACCTCTGAAAAGGGCAAGATTCCATCTGTGGAGCAGAACTGAGCAGTAGGCCCAGTCTGAGTCCAGGAACTGCAATCAGGCAATGACCTCACAATCACTTGATGGGAAGACTGGACAATGTGTGCAAAGCTGTTCAGAGCTGACCTATTTAATACTCTTGGACATTTAATGACATCTGTGTGAATGAGAAAATATAAATCAAACATGTTGCCTCTTTTTGTTACATAATTGCATACTAATTACAAAGAAAATGAGGTGGCAGTTGGTAAGTAATGCTAACGAAAACTTTATAGAGAAGTTGAGAGAACTCAAGAGTTAGGTGAATGACATATAGGAACCATAAAAAACAGTTATAAGGTCTTCCCAGGAAACCTAAGTCTATTTAGAAATATGATTTTCTCTCAGAATATGAATCCCAATTTTTTATTAGAATACTCATCCCGGCCTATATAATTTCCAGGACAATTAGTCAGGCATGGGTATTCCTTTTTAAGATTGAGTCTATTATTTATGTATGCATAAATATGTCTATACACATGCTTAATGGTCCCCTTGGAAGTGAGACAAGGGCGTCAGATGTCCTGGAACTGGAGCGACAACAGTATATGCTGCCTAATATAGGTGCTGAGAACTGAATCCGGTTGCTGAAAAAGCAACAAGTTCTCTTAACCACTGAGTGATTTCTCCAACCCTAAAGCACAGATTATTCCATATGTAAGTAATATGAAATAAATTTATTTTCTCTTTTCTTTTCATTTTTTAATTTTAGTGAGCTCTTTATTTTTCTCTGCTCCCCTCCCTCCCCTTCAACACTCTCCCAAGGTTCCCATGATCCCAACTTACTCAGGAGATCTTGTCTTTTTCTATTTCCCATTTTGATTAGATCTATGTATGACTCTCTCAGGGTCCTCATTGTTGTCTAGGTTCTCTG
Source organism: Myodes glareolus (assembly GCF_982192425.1). Lineage (NCBI taxonomy): Eukaryota > Metazoa > Chordata > Mammalia > Rodentia > Cricetidae > Myodes > Myodes glareolus. Next base: position 35,310,413 of record NC_142041.1, read on the forward strand.
AGATTGTAATTTCTGGGCTATTTTACTTAAATAATCCAAAAAAATGGAGTACAGACCTAAACAGAGAACTCTCAACAGCGAAATCTAAAATGGCTGAAAGACACTTTAGAAAATGTTCAACATCCATATTCATCAGAGAAATCCAAATCAAAACAACACTGAGATTCCATCTTACACCTGTAAGAATGGCCAAGATCAAAAACACTGATGACAGCTTGTGCTGGATAAGTTGTGGGGTAAAGGGAACACTTCTGCATCGCTGGTGGGAATGGAAGCTGGTAAAGCCCCTTTTGATGTCGGTGTGGCAATTTCTCAGAAAATTAGGAAATAACCTTTCTCAAGATGCAGCAATACCCAAAGGATGCTCAATTGTGCCACAAAGTCATGTGCTCAACTATGTTCATAGCAGCATTGTTTGTCATAGCTAGAACCAGGAAACAACCTAAATGCCCTTCACTCAAAGAATGGATAAGGAAAATATAGTACATTTACATATCTGCTACAGAGCAGAAAAAATAACGACAGCTTGAATTTTGCAGGCAAATGGATGGAGCTAGAAAAGACCATTTTGAGTGAGGTATCCCAGACCCAGAAAGACAATTATCATATGTACATACTCATAAGTGGTTTTTAAACAGAAATAATTTTCTGATCATATTAAAAGTTGTTCAAAGTAATTTATATTTATATTTTGCATAAATATGTCTCAAAACTCAGAATTAAAAATAAATTTCCTCAAAAGTTCAAAAGAAATAGAGTTTTTGTTTGTTTGATTGATTGATTGGTTTGTTTTAAAGCTAATACTTATTTTACACATGTAATTCCTATCCCGTTTGATCTTAGCTCATTTTTGATATTTAAAGTGTTGTGCAAAAGTTCCTAATAGTGAGTATGAGCACACTATTATTGGTGAGTAATGTTTTCTGTCCATGAATGTTTTGCAACTTTGAGGCACCTTAAAAACAGTAGTAGTCTAAATGATGTTGCTTCCTTCAGGTTGTCTTTTAACATGCTTGAGAAATGGGGTAAGTGAAAAATGGCTCATTGTATGTAGACTTTTTACTATTCATGTTCTACAGATAACAGAAGCATAGATGTAAGAATGCAGCTGGAACTCAAAGCATGGAAGTGGCAGGTGAAGTTTACAGTCTCCACTCAAAATTTTTGAGGACTGTCGAAATGGCAACTTGATAAGGTAGCAATGCAGAGAGAGGCCATCTACTCTAGCACATCTGGTGTCTGTATCTCGAACCATTGTGGGTTCAGACATGTAGACAGAAGCATAGTGTTCAGCACCATCAAATAATAAGAATAAGATTATTGATTCAACTGCTTTATATTTGATAATTGTGAGATAGCAAATGAGTTATTTGTTTTTGTGTTTTAGAGTTTTATAGGTAAAATAGGAAATAATAGACACATTTTCCTTTCATAAATATTTTCTTCCTTAAACATTAGCTTAAAACAAGTGAGAGGTTTGCCTGCCAGCTAGACCACCAGCACAGATTATCACTGGCCCCTGTTCCCCTGAGACCCACTCTGATGCCCAACTCTACTCATGCTACCATTCTCCATATTTCATTCCCTTCTCCATAAACCCAGCAGACACCATAGGAACAGGTACAACCCACACCAGTCAAAGAATAGGTAAGTTACTGTTCTCCCATCTGAGCAGACTCAATCTGCAGACCCTAAGCCCCAGGGCACATCCCTTGCCTCTTTCACTCTCATGTCAGCATCAGCAAGGTGGCTGGGCACAGTCCCTAACGTTGGTGGAACTCCATTGCTCCAGTACACTGCCCACCAGCCAACAAGCAATTGAGAGATCTTTTGGCCAGTCAGACTGACACCACTCACTGAATTCTGTTCCCTCCAAGACCCACTCCACCACTCAACCCCACTGATCTCATCATAGTCCCTGTGATCAGACCATCCACACATCTCCAGGATTGTCCATGGTCCCATGAAGCCAGGCTGTCCCTGGGCACCTAGGTCCCCACAAACCTCAGCTGAGACACCCTACTGAACGTGACGACCTGCCAGACACTTGAAACTTTGGTTATTTAGGTCAGAAAAGAACCAAGGAAATAGAAAACCAAGAAACAGAACAACAATCCAACAAAGGCAAACACAAGAATCAATATCCAGATCTATAATCATCACAAATCTAGTGTAAATGCCGTATAAGAACACATTCAAAAACAGCGCAGTAGACACCATCAGAACACAGGAATCCTATGAGACCAAGACAAAGGCATTGTAACCTAGTCAAAGCAAAATTAAACAATCTTAAAAATACCTTTCTAAAGATTATAAAGGCACTTAAAGAGGAAATGAAAAAATTCCTTTAAAGAAGAGAAGAAAAAGGACAAGCAAAAATAGAAAGAAATCAAGAAATCCTTCAAAGAATCCCAAGAAAGCTAGAAAAAATATCCAAAAGGTGGATGAAACCATTCAAAACCTGAAAATTAAAATAACATCAATAAAGAAAACACAAACTGAGAGAATTCTGAAAATGGGAAGTCTGGTTCAGTGAACAGGAACTGCAGATGCAACAGACTAGAAGAGATGGAAGAAAGAATACCAGGCGCTGGAGATACAGTAGAGGAAATAGATTCATCAGCCCAATAAAATGTTAAATCTGATTTACTTCTAACACAGAACACCCAGGGATGCTATGAAAAGGCAAAACCTAAGAATAATAGGGATAGAAGAAGGAGAACTCCATCTCTATGGCACAAAAAATATATTCAACAAAAGCATGGAAGAAAACTTTCCCAACCTAAAGAAAGATATGGTTACGAAGGTACAAGAATCCTAAAGAACACCAATTACACTGGACTAAAAAAAAAATGTATCCTCATCATATAGTAATCAAAATACTAAGCATACAGAATAAAGTATATTAGTAGCTGCAAAGGAAAAATTATAAAGGCAGACCTGTTAGAATTACAACTGTAGTTTCTTAGCATTTATAGCACATCTGTCCAGGACCTTCTGACTTTCAAAGTTTCCATTGATAAGTTGGGTGTAATTCTGATAGGTTTGCCTTCACATGTTACTTGGCCTTTTTCCACATGCTAACAGAATGGATATGAAAGCAGTATCTATTATTCTGCTACAAAAAATACATCCCAACTTCAAAGGCAGACATTTTTTCAGAGTAAAGAGTTGGGAAAATATTTTCCAACCAAATGGATCAAGAAGAAAACTGGTGCAACTATCCTAAAATATAACAAAATAGACTTCAAACTAAAATTAATCAAAGTTGATGGGGAGGGACATTTCATATCCATCAAGGGAAAAATCCATCAAGATGAAATCTTGAACACTTATGCCCCAAATACCAGAGCACCTACATTTGTAAAAGAAGCATCATTAAAGCTTACATTCCACGTAAATCCCACACACTTCAAACCCCACTATCACCAAAAGATAGGTTTTTTTTTTTTTTGCTTTTTCAATAAAGGGTTTCTCTGTGGCTTTGGAGCCTGTCCTGAAACTAGCTCTTGTAGACCAGGCTGGCCTCGAACTCACAGAGATCCGCCTGCCTCTGCCTCCCAAGTGCTGGGATTAAAGGTGCACACCACCACCGCCCAGCTAAGATAGGTCTTTTAGATGTAATCTAAACAGGGAAATAAGAGAGCTAACAGATGGTATGACTTAAATGGTCCCAACAGATATATACAGAACATTTCACACAAACACAAGAAGAATATATGTTCTTCTCAGCACCTCATAGAACCTTCTCTAAAACTGACCATATACTTGGTCACAAAACAAATCTCAATGGATATTAAAAAAGAAAAAACAAATTGAATAACCTCCTGTATCTTATAAGATCACCATAGGTTAAAATTGAAGATCAACAATACACAAACTACAGACATCCTACAAATTTAAGGAATCTAAACAATTCTCAGCTGAATTTCTGTTAGGTCATACTTCAAAAACCTGTACTCCACAAAGTTGAAAAATCTAAAAGAAATGGACCATTTTTCTGATAGTTATGACATATCAAATCAAGACCACATAAACATTTTAAATAGACCTATAACCCATAAGGAAATAGAAACAGTATTAAAAATATGCCAAACAAAAAAAAAAACCCAACAACAACAACAACACAACACAAGGACCGAAGGCTTCACAATTCTACCAGGGATTTCAAAGAAGAGCTAATACCAATACTCCTCAAATTGTTCAAACACAATAGAAATAGAAGAAACATGGCCAAATTCTTTTTATGAGGCAACAGTAGAACAGATGTGCAAAGCACATAAAGATTCAACATAGAAAAAGAATTACAGACCAATTTCCATCCTTAACATTGATGCAAAAATCATCAACAAAATGCTAGCAAATCCAATCCCAGAACACATAAAAGAGTTCATTCAATAATCAAGTAGGCTTCATCCCAGAGATGCAGGGATGGTTCAACACACGAAAATCTCTCAATATAATCCATCATATTAAAAAACCGAACGAAAAATAATATGTTCATCCCAGTAGATGCTGAAAATGCTTTCACAAAATCCGACACCACTTCATGATAAATTTCTTGGAGATATCAGAGAAAGAGTGATCATACATAAGTTTAATAAATGCCATATACAGCAAGTTGACAGTCATCACCAAAGTAAATGGAGAGAAGCTCATATCAATTCTACTAAAATCAGGAACAAGACAAGGCTGTCCACTATATCCATACATATTCAATATAGTAGTCAGAGTTCCAGCTAGAGCGATAAGACAACAAAAGAAGGTCAAGGGGATAGAAATTGAAAGGAAGAAGTCAGACTCTAGCTATTTGCAGACGGTATGAAAGTATATAAGCGACCTCAAAAATTATACCAGGGAACTTCTAGAACTGATAAACATCTTAAGTAATGTAGTAGAATCCACACTCTAATAGTAGGAGATTTCAACACTCCTCTCTCACCAATGGACAGGTCAACCAGACAGAAACTTAAACAGAGAAATAAGAGAACTAACAGATGTAATGAACCAAATGGACTTAACAGACATCTATAGAACATTCCACCCAAACAGAAAAGAATATACTTCTTCTCAGCATCTCATGGAACCTTCTCAAAAATTGATCACATAATTGGTAACAAAGCAAACATCCATAGGTACTAAGAAATTTGAGTAACCACCTGTGTACTATCGGATCACCATGGAATAAAGTTAGAATTCAACAACAATTCTAACCCCAGAAAGCCTAAAAACTCATGGAAACTGAACAGTCACATACTGAACCACCCCTGGGTCAAAGAAGAAATAAAGAAAGAAATTAAAGTCTTCCTTGAATTCAATGAAAATAAAGACACAACATACCTAAACCAATGGGACACTATGAAAGCAGTGCTAAGAGGAAAGTTCATAGCACTAAGCATCCACATAAAGAAAACGGAGAAAGCACACATTAGAGACTAAACAGCACACCTGAAAGCTCTAGGAAGAAAAAGAAGCAGATTCAACCAGGAGGAGTAGAAGACAGGAAATAATCAAACTGAGGGCTGAAATCAACAAAATAGAAACACAGGAAACAATCCAAAGAATCAATGAAACAAAAAGCTGGTTCCTGGAGAAAATCAACAAGATTGCCACACCCCTATCCAAACTAATCAAACAGCAGAGAGAGAACATGCAAATTATCAAGATCAGAAATGAAAAGGGGGGCATAACTACAGACACAGAGGAAATTCAAAGAATCATTACATATTACTACAAAAGTCTGTATGCCACAAAATTGGAAAATGTAAAAGAAATGGACGTTTTTAAAGATAAGTACCATATACCAAAATTAAATCAAGACCAGGTGATCAATTTTAATAGACCTTTAATTCTCGAGGAATTAGAAGCTTTCATCAGAAACCTCCCTACCAAAAAAGCCCAGGACCAGATGGTTTCAATGCAGAATTCTAATAGAACTTCCAGGAAGAGCTAATACCTATACTCCTTAATGTATTTCACAAAATAGAAACAGAAGAGTCATTGCCAAACTCCTTTTATGAAGCTACAGTTACTCTGATAACAAAACCACACAAAGACTTAACCAAGAAAGAGAATTACAGACTAATCTCACTCATGAACATTGATGCAAAAATTCTCAATAAAGTACAGGCAAACTGAATCCAAGAACATGTCCAAAAAATTATACATTATGATCAACTTAATTCTTTATACATCTCAAAGAGCAGTACTCAACTTCATATGGAAGAACAAAAAGCCTAGAATAGCTAAAAAGAATCCTGTATCACAAAAGAAATTCCAGAGGTATCACCACTACTGATTTCAAGCCCTACTACAGAGCTACCGTAATAAAAAAATGATATGGACATAAAAACTGACCTGTGGGTTAATTAAATCAAATCAAAAAGCAAAGAAAAATCCACAGACTCTGGACTCTAGGTGACCACAAGAACCAAGCATAGGTCCTCTATATTAGTGTGGATTGTAGCTTGGTCTATTGTGGGGCTCCTAGCAGTGGGAGGTGCACCTGTGTTTGAAGGTTTAGCGAGATTTTGATAACCTATTCTTCATTCTGGGTGCCTTACCAAGCTTTAGTATAAGGGGAAGAGCTTAGTCCTACCTCACCTTTTTAAGCCATGTGTTTTTGAAACCAATGGGAAGCCTGCCTCTTTATAAACAGAAACAGGAAGAGGGGTTGGAAGAGGTGTGGGTGGGGGTGGTAATGGGAGGAGAGGTGGGAGGGGAAACTTCAGTTGGGATGTAAAATAAATGAATAAATTTAGTTAATAAAAATCACTAGAACAGTGACTATACATTTATATCCTCGTGTTATCCTCATAAAACACTAGAACTATGTGTGTGTGTGTGTGTGTGTATGTGTGTGTGTGTGTGTGTGTGTGTGTGTGTGACATTTTCAAAATGATAGCTATTGGTTTAGGTTTAACATTTTCTGAGAGGAATTTACAGAAACTATTATCTAATTTCAGAATTATTTTGATTTGAGATGAGTTTTTGGGAGGCCAACTAAAATTATGAATTGTGTGAGGACTGTTTCAGATAAAGCCTGAGTGAAGAAGTGTGTACTGGTAAGCTGGATGACCAACAGGAGAACATGCTAGGGAAGACTTTAAACCCAAAAGTAACCAACAGCTTGTGTCAATGTAGTGGTTGATTAGCTCCTTATTAACAATACTGCACACAGACTTGCCGACACCACAAAGCACATCCTACTTAAGGGGTTAGATGTTAGAGATTTATTTTTAATCATTTTATTCTAGATCACCATTGACACATCATGACAAATGACTGTTGCAGTTCTAGGGTAGAGACAGGCATGTTGGCACATGCCTGTAGTCCCATCACTTTGGAGGTGGCGATAAGAATAATAGAATTTCACTTCACCCTAAAAACATAGATAATCAGTGGCTAGCCAAGATGGGATAAGACCCTGTGTCAGCAAAACAATTAGATACTGATGTGACCATCTCACAAGAGAGACTGTACATAGTTTATGAACCATATTAATATAGCTTGGATAAATTAAGGTAATGTAGTTTTACTCATAAGAATCATTTTAAATTCTCTGTAGTATTTATTATATGACTCCATTTAATTTTCAAATAATTAACACCTGCTGTGTGTAGCCACTCTACTAGAAAAAGCACCATAATGTACCTAATCCTGAAGAGCTTGTAGTCTGTAGTGGAATAATAAATGTACAACAGGTTAGATATTTATTAGTTAGTAAGAAAAAAAACAGTAAAATCAAAGTCTTACAGCACATTCCTTTAGTGCTTGGATTGCAGACAGTAACAAGAGTGAGCAAGGATTAATAAAAACCAATGCCCTTAGGTTATGCTTATATAAAACACTGAAAGCACTTTGGAAAACATGTTGGTATTATTTTAGAAATGAAAAATACATATTTGCTATTTATTTTCACTTGTAGATTACTAGAAAATTAGGAACACATGTATACATAAGGACTCATGTGCTAATTTTCACATTATTCCAAATAGCTAAAAATTGGGAAAACTTCCAAATGTCTATCAAATGGATAAAACATAGAAGAAATATATAATGAAAAATGCTTCAAAAATAAAAGATAATAGCAAAACAGTTCATGCTAAAGATAAATGACTAGATTTAAATTACACATGATTCTATACACATGAAACAAAGAAATGATCAAAAAGTTACAAGTATATGTATGTAGTAACTGATTAGCATCTTATTAACACATACTACACATTGGCTTGATGATGCCACAGAGAATATCCTGTTTAAAGGGGTGGATGTTAGAGAATATTTTTATGTATGTATGTATGTATGTATGTATATATATATATATATATATATACAGTGACTTTGTGAAACACAGTTGTGATTTATGATGAAAAACAAATTTCTTCAATTAAAAACTGCTGAGGTAAAAGAAATATTTTAAATTGAGTTAGTGGTGATTGCTATAAGCTACCAATTTACTAAAAATAGTTCATTGGTATAGTTTGGATATCTGAATAACATCAAACTCTAAAAAAGACAAATATATTCTGATAGATGCATGACGAAAACAGACTATTGGATAAAGAGCAAAGGTGTGTACTGGGGAAGTGGTAAATACAGCTCTCTGAAGAGGCACATTTGCTGAGAATATAGATTGTTGCCTCCCCAGGACAAGAGAGAGGTGCCCTCGTGAGAACAGTAGGTAGTAAGATTTGTGCTATGTAACCATACTGGTTTAAGGATGCAAAAGTGTCCTATATCCAGAGGAAACAGGGTGGTGTTTCCTATCTCTTAAGATACAAGCAAAGTCAAACAGATTGATATTTATTAATGAGTTCATGACTGACTGGATAACAGGCATGCTTAGGTTTTAATCAGTACAATCATGTTATAACTATATAGGTATAAATTTTTCTGATACATTTCTAAGGATAAATACATGGAAGAGAATTTTTAGATATAAAGATCTGTACATTGTCAAAGAACTTGACATCTTTAACAAGATAGAATATAAAACTTCATATTACTTGAGTGTAGGCAGACTCAGATGAATCAAGATCACCTTTCAACTGAAGGTCTCTTTTGACCTCTGCTGGAAGGCATGTCATTTGCTTCATCTTTGCAAAGTCAAAGTGCCTACAAATTGCTTTGCACACCGTGAGGAACCTTTCTTAAGTGAGTTGTTGAATAAGTAGCTGACTGAACCTTTCAGAGAGATTGACCAGGTAATTTGGAATTTCTCTGGTGACAGAAATCATATAGACAGCTTGATCAGCAAGGTCAAGATTCTTTCTTGAAGGTTTTATCCGTGAAGCAGAAGGGGAAGGTGAGACTGTCAGATTCTGACACCAGAGTGAAAATATTGAGATGGAAACTATAGTTGAGTGATTATGAACGATCAGGTGTTGCCTCCTAAAAGAAGCCTCTTTCATCCTTTAGGCCTTTTTGTTAATAGTGAAAATATAGAGATGTTTTATGATGTTGAGTTAGTTTTGCAATAGGAAAGTGACGTATGTAAATTATAACTAAAGTCATACTGGCTTTGGTTGATAATATGAGAACTGTCCAAGGGATACTAGACACAAGTTTAAAGGTGAATGAATATATGTTGATATAATTACTCAGTTTTTCTGGTATCACATAGTATGTTATCTAAAAGCATAGTAGTGAATTAGTAGGCAGTGTTCCTTTGTCTTCCAGAGAAAATTTAATTATATTCAGTCACTTGTGAACCCTTTCCTACACAGATGTATCTGGTCTCTTCCTTACCTCAGTTCCCATGCTTTCCATCACAAGCCTCAGACATGCAATGCTTACTCTTTCTCTAATATAGTATTAAATGTCACCCATGCAAGGCTTCAGTCATGTTGTATGGGCTACCACCAGAAGTGTAGAGCAAATTTAGGATGGGTGTTCCTGTCTTAGTTAGGGTTTCTATTGCTTAGAAGAGACACCGTGATCATAGCAGCTCTTACAAAGGGAAACATTTGATAGAGGGGATGACTTACAGGTTCTGAGGTTTAGTCCATTAATATCATGGGATAGAGCACAGCAGTGTGCAGGCAGACTTGGTGCTGTAGAAGAAGCTGTGAGTCCTTACATTTTGCACAGGGGATGGAAAGGGAGTAATCTGAAACACTTGGAGTGGCCTGAGCATACATGAGACCTCAAAACCCACCTCCACAGTGGCACACGTTCTCTAAGAAGACCATACTTACTAATATTGCCACTTCCTTTGAAGGTCATTTTCATTCAAGCCACATTTTACCCCCTTTATTGATCTACTTTCCCAAGGAAATACCCAGTTGATTCTGCTTTTTTTTTGATTCTATATGTAGTCAAGTTGACAATTAAGATTATACATCACTTTTCCTTTTTTAACATAAACCGGAGGTTTCAATCATATTACTTCATCGATAGGTAAAAGAGCTCCAGCATAGCTCACTCTACTAGACACCACAAAATGTACAACCATTGGTACAACTGCATGGTAAGACTTCTCTACTTTCCTAAAAATATAAATTATGTGAAAAATACATTTTTTATTCCTTGCTGAGTATGGTATCCTGTCTTAAAATCTGAAGCCAAATTAGGAATGATGATTGGCTTCTTTAAGGTTTCTGTCAAAATTATATAAAAATGATTTATGAAATTCACATAACCTCTTAAGTGAGCTATATGTTCAATTTGCTACAATGAAATACAAAACTAATGATTATCAGTCATTACCAAATTACTAATAAAATACCATTTTATGTATAGAGAAAGTAGTTAAACTACCTAGGCAAGGTGTCAGACATGCTGTAAAATCTGGTATATCCACTTGTCTAGGAACACCTGAAGGTGTACTGACTGCTTATAATCTATATACGGTTTGTGGAAGGATACATGCATAATTAGGAATTTCATGTTTTGAAAATTTCATGTTTTGACTTCAGGCAGACATAGGATCAGATACAAGCTCTGATTAAAATCTGTTTATGAACACTCTATAAAGACTATGGGAGGATATGGCTAAATAATAACTACAATTAGTAAATAATAAATTTTCCCATGTGCTGCGGGAGTACCTTCCGCTGCTTCAGCCAATAGTCTCTGAAGCACGAGCCCACGGGAGCGCCTTCTGCTCCGTCAGCCAATAGCCGCTGAAATACCAACCCACTGGGGTGTGGTATTTTCTCTTTAAAAGAAGGGTGGCAAGCTCGGCTCGGCCTCTTGGTTCCAGTGCTTGGTTCCGGCTCCTGCTCCCAGCTCCTGCTCCAGCGACTAGGCTCCCTTCCTGACGGTTTATGGTATATGTAAGTTTTACCCCCCAAAATAAATACCCCTTTAAAACATAACTGGTGTGGGATTGATTTGGATTCGCCATTAGCCATGTTGCTACTTTAGTCTGCTTAGTGTTCTTATATCAAGATAATTGATGTACAGTGCTTTATAATAAAGATATATATATATATTTCTGTTCTCTGGAAGGCCCAAACAGCCAGCATCGTGTTGAGAGACTTCTGGGTACTTAAACCATGTCAGTTTCAGCTTATAGACAAAAAAACAAAGACTGGGGGCAAGCAGACTGTTTCATAACAACCATTATTATGCATTACCCCACCTGAGAGGGCTAAGTCCTTCTGTAAGATGCACTAATGCATTTACAAGCCCAGAATCTCCCATGACCCGGTTGGAATATGGACTCATTACCCTGGAGGCTAGCCCATTTCAACATTCCCAACCTTGGAGCTAAGTTGCAAGTGTATGAATCTTTCAAGAACAAGATTTACTTAAACCATAGTTACCCACAGAAATTCCTGACTCTTCCCAAATGCTTTGAAGTATAAATATGCTTTTCAGTTTTGATTTAAATCCTGGAGCTTTAATAGCAGCAAAGAGTGCAGCAGAAAACCGTGTTGAAAGCATACCTTAAAATACTTATATTATCACATAGAAATGAGTGCATTTTTTATAGAGATTCAAACCACAAAACACAAAATCTATCCTCAACAATTTTAAGCATAGATTTACTATTGTCAATCACATATTCATCCCTGTAGTTCTAAAAATATGGTTCTGCATAGAGTATCTCTAGGACATTGTGCTCATGAATAGAACTCCATTCCTAGTGAGTGGCAACAGTTCGTGATTTCATTTCTCTGAAGCCCTTTGAATATACCTTTCTACTTTGTCTCTGTAAATTTGATGAATTTACATGCTTCATTTGTTTAGACTTTTGTGTTGGGGGAAAGGCTGCTTCTTCGTCCTGGCTGCCCAGAACCAAAACAATCACACAGATACTGTACTAATTAAATCACTGCCTAACCCACTAGCTCTAACTTTTTATTGGATAACTCTTACATCTATGTTTTAACCATTTCTAATAATCTGTGTATCACCACTTGGCAGTGGCTTACCGGGTAAAATTTCCAACATCTGTCCCTGGTGGCTCCATGGCATTCCTCTAGCTCTGCTCTTCTTTCTCCCAGCATTCCGTTCTGTCTTTCCTGCCTACCTAAATTCTGCCCTATCAACAGCCCAAGGTAGTTTATTCATTTATTTTCCAAGACAGAAGGATCTCCCACATCACTCCTGAATCATTTGTCTTCTGTGACTCACTTAACTCATTAAGCAGTGTCCTCAAATTCATCCATATTGCAACATATGACAATGCATCTTTTTTATTTATTGGTTTGTTTTAAGCATTATTAATATATATATATATGTGTGTGTGTGTGTGTGTGACATATATGACATAATTTTTATTAATTCTTTCACATATAAACATTCATGTTACTCTCACTTGTTTTGTATCCATTTAAGTCACTGTGAAACTATCTGCTAGCTTTTCGAGAATGTATTTATATATTTCAGCAAAGTTTTTGACCTTTGGTTTAATTTTTACCAAAGGATCTTTGCCTTCTGTGGTAGTTTTTAATGAGTTGTCGCCATAGACTCATATATCTGAATAATTGGTTCCCAGTTGGTAGGAGTGTTTGGGAAAGATTTGGAGATGTGGCCTTGCTGGAGGAGGCATGCCACTGAGGGTGGGATTTGAGGTTTCAAATCTATGCCATTCCCAGTAAGTTTTCTCTTTCTGCCATCTGATTGTTATATCAACAGGTGAGCACTAAGCTACTTACTGCTCCAGCACCGTGCCTGCTCTGATACTTTCTCTCTCATGATTTTCATGGGCACTCTCTGAAACTGTAAGCCTGGCCAACTCTTTCTTCTGTAAGTTGCCGTGATCATAATGTCTTAGCACAGCAGTAGAAAATAAACTAGAACGCTGTCTTTTAGTGTTGCAAAAATACTGGCCTAAAAAAAAATAGAAGATGTGTTTAGACAAAAATTTTTGTGTACACATATATTTTAAAACACTGGAGGCAGACAGAGATTGCCATGAATTCAAAACCAGTCTTAACTCTTTGACAATCTCAAGGTCAGCCTGGGATATATGAGACCTGTTGTGGAATCATCCTTTTGTACATGTGAAGATTTGTTACTTGGATTGGTTTAAAAGAGAGCTGACTGGCTGGTAGGTAGACAGGAAGTATAGGAGGGATAGCCAGATGTAGAGGACTCTGGGGAAAAGGGCAGCGTGAAAGATGTCACCAACAAGACAGAAAGGAAGAAAGACATGCCAGAGAGGTCAATGTCACAAGCCTCAGGGCAGCACACTGATTAATAGAAATGGGTTAATTTAAGTTATAAGAGCTAGTGAGCTATGGCCCAAGCATTTATATTTAATAGTAAGCCTTTGTGTGCTTACTTGTGAGCTGCTGGTGGAATGAAACTTCTGCCTACAGAGACCTTATCTTAAAATACCAAAACAAGTACAAACACACACACACACACACACACACACACACACACACACACACACACGTACATGTGCGTGCACACGTACCCACACCCACACCCACCAATACTGCTAGTATCACCACCACCACTGCCAACAACAACAAACAACAACAAAATCTTAAAATATCACTTTAGAAGTTGATCTTCCTCTGTGAAATTTTGAGAATATTTGGCAAGGATTGTGATAATGCCTTTAATTGTTAGAATTCTCTAGTGAAGCCATTCAGATTTGAGCTTTCTTGGGCTGAGAGTCAGGCCAGCATCTGAAAATATAAAATGTCAATAAAATATCAGCCTGTTGTTGGTGTCTCCAAACTCATTCTAATTTTCATCAATGAAAAACAGGATAGACATTAGTATATCAAATAATCTCTACTACGAAAGAGTGAACAGTAGACCTATAGTTCATTTCATTTCTATCTAGAGAGAAATTATAAGCCAAGAGCTTCCTTCCACTGTCACTGAACTGTACAGAACAGTTAAGTCTATAGTAAGTAAGTGCAGAAATTTTCTGCAAATTTTGATGCAGCTGAAGTTTGTTTCCTTGGGATCCAGGAGACTCAATATATTTCTAGACTTCTTTTAATGGAAGAAATTGATCCATTTACTGATAGTAATCTTTATATATTTATAATGCATACATATAAGAACACATGAGTTTGAGACACTAGGTTAATGAGAAGTATATATGTGTATGTTTTTTATTGATTTTTATTGAGCTCTATATTTTACTCTGCTCCCCTCCCTGCCTCTCCCATCCCCTTCAACACTCCTCCAAGGTCTCCATGCTCCCAATTTACTTAAGATATACAACTGTGTTTATATAACAATGAATAATTAATAATATAAATTTGGTCATCGAACTCATATACATAAGTATATACATACATACCACACACACATATTTATATACATATGTATCACACACAGTTTCTTTCTGTATATCCATGTATTTAAGAGAATATATAATCAAGAAGATTCTTTTAATTTTCTTCTTATTTAAACATTCTGTTTACTAATACTTTTTAGTTATGTATTAATATTGCATAACATATTGTAAATGTTAAAACAATGGACAGTGTCTGCCCTACCATAATAGGCTGGTATTACTAATATTGCCCTCTACTTAATATTTTTATAAAGCTAAATATAGCAACTCAAAGATAAACCAGGAGGAAAATGAGATCCTGTATCAATATTTCATCTTGAGTTCACAAGCAAGGAGACATTGGTACCCCTCTTGAAATATGTCTTCTCCTAGAAGGTCAAAGAAAAATCAGTTTCTAAAAATCTTAATGTAATTTATGCATACAAGGAAGAAAAGATGACAGCCCAATGCTCTCATACTTTACTCTAAAAAAGAAGGGTAAGTGGCGGGCAGAAAGAATGCTGTCAAACCTTGGAGACCTGAGAGGAAAGTAAAATTCTCTGTGGGTCCTTAGAGCTTTGGAGATGCCCTCTTGATTGTCTCTACTTCCTGATGTCAAAATTACTTTGAACAAGTCTGAAAATTGGAGCTCAAATAGATGAGGAAAAACAGGTGAAATAATTTGAAACTGTAACCAGGCTCAGATTGTGGAATATTAATAACTGATTAAACATGGAGAAATTGAGTTGGTGTCTACATAGAACCTTGTACCTCTACCTATTAGCATCATTGCTGCAAAACAGTACTTGTCATCTTACTAAAGATGAAACGTAAACAACAATCTATCCACAAACACTTTTATCTACAAAGTTATCCCACCTGCAAGAGATGCTAGGTCAATGGTGGCACATAGCTTGTGAGAGTAACCAACCAATATCTGAATTGACTGAAGGCCAATTATACAAGATTGAACCCATACCTGATGCTGTTTTGGTAACTGAGATCCTGATATTCCTTAACCCAGGGACCTAGGGAAAAACCAAATACTACTGTGCTACCTAGAAAAGAAAAAGAAGTAACAATAACATGCATCCTAATGACATTCTGCTATACTCATAAGTGAATGAATGCCTTGCTTGGCCATCATCAGATAAGTTTCATCTTGTAGTAGATGGGAACAATAAAGAAATCCACAGCTAGACATTATGTAAAGAGCAAGGAACCTAGGAACACTCAGCCCAAATGTTGCCTCCATCAACTCTTTCCACTCAGGGCTTAAGGAAGAGGAGACAGAAAGAATGTAAGTTCCAGAGAGGACCAAGAAAACAAGGCTATCTAAATCAATATGACGGATGCACATATAAGCTCACAGAAACTGAGGCAGCATGCACAGAAGTTGAGCAGATTTGCACCAGATAGGGTCCTAGTTCAAAAAAAGTGGACACATGCCTGCATACATAATTCACAATCCATCTCCAATTGATAGCCACTTGGAAAACTAAGCTTTCCTTTAGAAAGCCTCAGGGAGGAAACAGACCACTCTTAATGTAGGCTACATACTCAACAGCAGAACAGAAAATAAACTCAGTGGCACCATTGGAGGTTCCTTGTTTTACCATGTGTCAGAGGTACCTCCATTTATCTCATTTTTTAGATATATAGTTTTACTTTTTGTGTATTTGTTATGTGTTCCTGTTTAGTGTTTCTTGTTGTTGTTTTATGGGATTCCTGTGTGTGCAAACAAGTGTGTCTCTTCATTTATATCTGTTATTTGTTTCTTATGTTGGACTCTTCTTTCTGTTTGCTTATTGTGTTAGTTTTAGTGTTTTCTTAATATATTATAATTTATTTTATTACTATTCCTTAGAAGCCTGTTTTCTAATGAAAGAGAGAAAAAGAATGGATACAGGTGGTAGGGGAGGTGATGAGAAAGTGGGAGGAGTAGGGGGAGGGGAAAATATAGTCAAGATTTAATGTGAGGAAAAAGCACTCTATTTTCAACAAATGGGGTTAAAAAGAAAAAGAAAAATATAAATATATTTTATTACCCACCTTTAACATTTTTATAAAAACATAATTGTTATAAAATTATCATTGTATATTTACTTATTCAAAACTATGCATTGACTATTCTCTGTTGTGTACTATCATGGGTCAAATGTCTTAACAGAACACAGTAGTCATACAGATAATCTCATAAACAAACATGTGTAGTAATGCATGTTGCGTCATGACTTGAACAGGCTCTGGAATAAAAACAGGCTGGTATCAGGGAAATAGTTTATTAGCAATAGATCACAACAATAAAAATAGTGTCGCTGGGATGAAGACAGAGTGCAAAAGATTGTTTCAAGTGCTGCCTGGGACACACCAGAATAAACCTTGAGAAGAAATTCACTGTTTTTGTCTAATTTCAAATCATGCAGAGGTGGGAAGATATGACATTTCTGCTATGTACCAAGAACACATTTGCATGAAAATGAAAAATCAAAAGAAAGGAAAATGAACAAATGAAAAACAAATTTGGGGTCGTCATAGGGTCATTTTTTTATTGGAACTTAGAGACTATAAAAGAAAATTTGCTGTAATCAAACTGAGTATTAGGGGCTACTTATTAACATTGTCTAGTATACCTATTAAATACAGCCTTTATAAACAATGGTGATAAAAAGTGAAAGTAAATGTGTGAAATTGATTTTATAACAGATCGTGACCACTAAAGGCAGAAGAGTGTATAATAGAAATTCAAGCATGACAGTCTTGGTGGATGGGCTTCCTAGGTAAGCAGGCATTACACAGGTCATTCATTTGAGTCCTTATAATATTATTCTTCATCATTTTTAATTTGAATCTTGTGTATTGTAATAAAATACTGTTTGCTGATCCACATCTAATTAAAAGACATGACTAAAATGCAGAAGAGTTTTGTTTCAGGAGGAGGTGTGATTGCCGATATAATTAAAACAAAATAGACTAACCGACTGACTCACTCACGTATGCCAAGATCCTTACCGCCTACTCCCTTTCCCTTCAATTCTACAAGCAGTGATAAGAATATTCAGTAATGAAAATCTCACTCCCAACACTTGCGGAGCCTCCTTCCTATCTGAAATTATTTGCTTTAATGTAATCTATCCTACATGTCCCCTGAATTATCGGATGCCTTGATGATTAAAAGGGTGGCATTCACAGAGCTGTCAAGCCTTTCAAGGAGCATATTTACAACATAGAGTACACACCTTCAAATTGGAAAACCAAGCTTTCTTACGTACATGCAGTTTTAAAAAATAAACACATTCCAACCCACCCCCAAGACATACCTGAGAACTGAAGTTATCTTTTTCACCATTCTGCTCCTCCAAATTCCTCTCTTAGGTAGAGACCATAGATTCTTGGTGCCAATTGCACACACCCTTGAGGCTTTCCTAAGGACAATGTGTTCCATGCTTTTTTTCCAACCCTCATGCCTGGTAGGGACCCTAGACTTCTTCCATCACTCCACCAACATTTGCTGCCTCAGGTTAAATCCTGGGTACCTCCTCCAAAGCCCTGTGAATTGATTGTAAGAATATAATATTACAGTTCTACCAAAGGACTTCTCCTAAACTTAGAAATGTCCCTGCTAGGGCTGAGCCAAGACTATTTTTGATACCACATTGGAACATCAACACCCAATTAACCCAAGACCTAAGCCGTGTTCAGTGACTGTAACCTGACAAACTGAGTAATCAGGAAACAGATATGAGCATCCACTCAATGAAGGGGAAGACAAGATTCTCCTGATAAGACACTTCCAGTGACTTAACTCCAGATGACTAGATTTCATCACAAAGTTACAAACAAAGTGAATAGCCAAGACAATAGATCTCTGCCCCTGATTAGTAGTACTATTGCCATGTTCCTTAAGAACAGCAACATACATGATGCAAAATGATTACAAAATAGCAAAAATTAATATTGTCAAAAGGCTCAAAGACTATATGAATAAAGTTAGTTATAAAGGTACAACTATATTTGGGTTCTTGGCTAAAGAGAGACCAAAGTCCATCATGATGGAGAAGTATGGCTACAAGCAATAGGCAAGGCAGCATGAGAAGCACAATGGGTGCTCCCATCTTTCATGGTAAACATAAAGTAGAGTGGACTGCTAATGGTATGAAGATTTAAATTCTGAAAGCCTTTCGCCACCAGCTTCCACCTCTGGGGCCATACCTCTTAAACCTCCCCAAACAGCACCACCACATAGGGATCAAGGGTTCAAATAACCAAGATTAAGGGAGAAGTTTCTCAATTAACAAACCCCCCACACTTTCTAAACAAATGCTTGTCGGTAGCATTCTTATTCTTACAGCAAAAATAATGTCTCTAACAGGATTTTACTGGTGATTCATCAATTATCAAATTTCAATTCATGTTTTTACATAACCTTTATGGTATAAAGTCCTCATTTTATTTACTGAGGAATGAAGTTAGAGAGTTACTCTTCAAAAAAAAAAAAAGCTTAAGCATCCTGAATTCTCATCTAGATTTGTCTCCTTTGGTCTACATATCCTGTTTAGATGAGAAAAGTTTTTGCCCTATTGTACTTTTCTGGAATGCTGCTGATCCACTTGCTTTTGATTAACTTTTTATTCCATCCCTTATGTACTGTATTTACTTTATATTTTGTCTCTTCCTCTGGGGATGAATAGTTCTGCTATGCTCAACCATCTCTATTAGGCATTATTATCATTATAAATTACTAAAGTGACGCTTCAGTTTTTTATTCACCTCTAACCTAATCTTGTTCATAGAGCTAATTCTTATGTGAAATAAATACTGACTCTGGGGACCATGCAACAATTCTAACATTTGCTACATTTCATTTAAGAATGAATAAATACATTCTTAAATTTTCTCTAAAGCATAAATATCATGATTTTATATAGACAACACTTAGTAATTTTAGAATATAGACAAAATCAAATAGTTTGATTTATGGAGACTGGATTAAATTCTAAACATGGATCACTGGGTAATTATAAGAACTAGTATTTCCAAAAATCCATTTAATCAAACAATAACCAAGTGAATATTTCTTTGAAAATGAAGTACCAAAAATCAATTAAGTGGGACATTCTGAATCTACTATTATGTTCTTCATGTTTAAATTTTTTCAATAAACTGTAGCAGGTTAAGTTGATATAGATATGATATAATAAATAATGAATACTTAGTACAGATTTCTTAAAAGCCTTTTCAGTACTTGTGCATGTTAGGCAAATACTCCAGCACTGACATATATCCCTGTCTTCCTACACTACCTTTGATTTTTACAGAGTCTCATGGGAGTGTTCCACGTGAGTTGAACTCACTGAAGTCCATAAAGACCTTGAATTTACGATCCTTGTGCCACAGTCCCCAAAGCAGCTGGATTACAGGTCTATTTCAAAAGATCTATCTTTCAGCCAGCAATCATAAAAAATAATCTTTTGCTATGAATAAACGTTCATATTAGAAACTTTATCCCTAGATGCTATGATTCTTCTATTTACTGGACCTTCTTTGCAGCATGTTCAGGGTTCATAGAGTTCATATTACTACATGAGTTCAAGGAGATTATAGATGTTTGCTTTTAATAATATATTCATATTCTATTCCATATATTGGCATAACTTACATAGTCATGTAACCCTAGAAACCAAATGTTTAACATTCTTTGAATTGTATGGACGTGCACTATCTATATTCAAGTAACACTGGGATTTTAAGTGCTACATTCAAGTTTCAAGTCAATTTTACTTTTATTGTGCATGCTTTGAAATGAAAGATACATATATGTAGACATTATAATGTATTGTGAATAAATGTGGTTAATGAATGGGTATACAATATATTTTTTGCAATATGGGTAATGTACTTAACAGCTACCTATGAAATGGAAAAATTCTCAGAGAGTAAAATGAACAAGTGTAAATTTATCAGGTCCATTTAACTTCTGTAAATCATAGCCATCAGGATAAAATCCATCCTGAAAACAGCATCAGAATATTTATTACCTTTTTATATTTCTGCTCTGATTTAACAGGAAAACAAAGGCTCAAAAATCAATAAATAAACCAGCAATCTAGATGTTGATTGATTCAAAATCTGTTTACCTCTTTGCATAATTCTGCTACACAGACAATTATTGTCTAAACATATTCAAACTCAAATCCAGGATCCCACAGAGGCCATTATTGATTTCCATGGGGGGAAAAGATTATGTTCAGCAGTGCATGACAATTAGATGCACTTCTAGACAACTGATAGGCACAATCATTCTCTACGGAGAACTGTGCAGAACATTCCTGTATACACTTTTGAATCTGTGACCAATCACCCATGAAAGATAATTGTGTATGTCTGCATACGAGGTGACCTGATAGTCCTTCCAAACATGGCCGTATTAGCAAACTGCAATAATAAGGAAGTACTCTTCACAGAAAGATGTACAAATATGAGTGTGTATGCTTATATACATTGCTTGGGTGTGTATATATATAGAGATGTGTGTGTGTATGTGTGTGTGTGTGTTTATAGATATTCAAATATAGAATGTGAATCAAATTTATAACCATACAGGAATGCTCAAAGCAATTTATTCTTAAAGACAATGATATTGCTGATACAATTCATCTTTGGAAATAATATTTAAGGAGACATATACTTATCATAAAGTGACAAATAATGTCTCTTGATGCATAAAAACAGGGAGACAGCTATTTTCAAGTAAAGCTAATACAGTAGAGAGGTCTGTTGTAGGATGTGGGTCAAAGAATCCCAGGCAAACTCCATGATAAACCCATTATATTTTCTTTGTTATAAGGGGCTAACTCACAAAACAGGAATGAAAAGTACAAACTCAGTTGTGTAGTGTGGGAACCATAGAAAGAGGGAATACTGGGCTGGCCGGCATTTTACTCGGGTACCCAAAATGTCATGCCCGAACCTGATCCAACCTCTTAAAGATGATTGACTGACAGATTCCCCATCAGAGGTCTACAAAGTCTAATGCAGGGTGATTATATAAAAATGCTACTAGAGATTGTACCAC
This sequence comes from Myodes glareolus, assembly GCF_982192425.1. Taxonomy (NCBI): domain Eukaryota; kingdom Metazoa; phylum Chordata; class Mammalia; order Rodentia; family Cricetidae; genus Myodes; species Myodes glareolus. The sequence goes on from NC_142041.1 coordinate 35,332,189, forward strand.
CCCCTTTCTGTTGGGATGGTGAGAAAATTGACATGTGTAATTTTATATGAATATTGCTATCTTGTTTACTATATATCACCTTTAAAACAAAATAGTGTGACCAAAAGTTGATTTGATATAGAGAATTCCAATTTTGTATTGAGTTATTATATACATACATAAATCTATATGCATGTTAATGTGTATGTATTTTGGTTATCTGACTACTTCAGCTATTAGCAGCATCTTTTTCACATAAAATAATATATTTTAATGTAGTTATTGAGATGAATAAGACTGGCCTTGTAGTATTTATAAACTTAGTCAATATAATCTTTACATTTCACACTAATTTAAATAATTATTAATTGTCCCTCAGTTAACCACAGCATATTTATTTTAAGATTTAATTAATTTAAGTGTGTGTGTGTGTGTGTGTGCGCGCGCGTGCATGTGTGTGTGTGTGTGTGTGTTTGTATGGCTATAGATATATGTTCACCACATGTGTGCCGATAATTATAGGAGACAGAAGGGAGAGTCAGACCCGAGGACCTGAAGTTACATGAGTTATGAACTGCCAGATGTGAGTGTTTGTAGCTGAACTTAGGCCCTTTGCAAGAGAAGTACTCCTAACCCCTGAGTCATCCATCTCTTGGTTCGAACCAAGGCAGCATTTTATTTTATGAATTAACATCATGGTCTTCATAGTCTTCATACTGTTCCATATATTAGGAAGAAATAGCACTACCAAAGTTATTCTTGGAACTATTATTTGGTGCATTAAATGTTTAGTTATAAACTGTTACCTATAAATCAAATTATACTTTATTTGAAATTGTCTGAGGAAATATTGAAGTAAAAAGTTGAATAAATGTTTATGTAAAACATAAAGAAAGGAAAATATAAAACATTTTCATACCTTATGAAACAACGTTGTAAAGGTATAATTTAGCAATTCTGTATTTGAATGTTATTTGTAACTATTGAGATTAATTTTTATGTGTGCTGTAGAATTAACAAGCTGCTGAAATCAATTACACTAAAGAAATTTAAAATAGCACATGTGTACTTTTCTATAAGCATATCATTTAAGAATTATATAGATTATTCTATGTCAACTGACAAAAAACTGAAATATGTCATATGAGTAAAATGAATGAAGACAACTTGAAATTGGATAGGAATTAAGCAGAGGACATAAGCTCTTTTTCAGATACATGTAGACTAGTGGTGAGCTTTCATCTTTATTGACTGTGTTTATGGACTTTAGTTAAAGTTTCCTCTTTAATTATGGATATTATATCAAATACTTCTATGGAAATAAATGATAAAAAGGATGTCACTTGAATAATGGAACAATTGTAGTTCAATAGACAAAAACTATGTATTTGCCCATTTAGAAATATTTCATACAGAAGAAGATATTTCTATCTGTACTATCATGGACTTCTAAAATATTTTGGTATACTCTAATTGATAAGTATATTTATTTAAAAAAATTGAAGGAATTATTCTGATTATTTATCATTATTATGTGACTTTTAATCAGAACTGAGTGGTAAGAATCACTCCTAAGAGAAGACAGCATTTACTAACAACCTTTGGGAAAAGCCTAGATATGAAGACGCAGACAATGAGCAAGCAGAGGCTCTCATTTCTATTTCCAATGGTTGGAAATAAGCTTTTGCTTGTTGTTACTGTGATGTAATGCCCTATGATTGATCTGACATTTGTATCTAATATGGTGCTTGAGGCTGATCAGATTATGACTCTCATCAAAGAGGAATATGGATACCTATATACAAAATAATGCTCAAAAACACTTGCTACAATCTAGCCCTATCTTCCTTTAAAGTATCTAAATACAACAGAAGGAGGAAGAACATGAGCAAAGAAATCAGGACCGCGAGGATCATCCACTCATGGAGACAGTAGGACTGATCTAATGGGAGCTCACCAAGGCCAGATGAACTGGTATTGAATGAGTATGTGATCAAACCGTACTCTCTGAATGTGTCTGACAATGAGGGCAGACTGAGAAGCCAATGATAATGACATTGGGTTTTGATTCTACTACATGTACTGTCTTTTTGGGATCCTAGTCTGTTTGGAAGCACACCTTCCTAGACCTGGATGGAGGGGGAAGGGCCTTGGACTTCCCACAGGGCAGAGCACCCTGACTTCTCTTAGGACTGGAGAGGGAGTGGGGATTAAGGAGAGTTGGAGGATGGGAGGAGGTGAAAATTTTTAATAAATAAATAAATTTAAAAAATAAATACATATAGGAATATATATAGTTATATTAACTAGAAATACAACTTATTGGCAGTAAATGTATTCGTGAAAAACAGAAGTTCCTACTGGGGCTTCATTAGCAAATTCTGAGTTTTAAAAAAAAATCACTCCACTCGTATAGAAAAGACAAGATACAGGAGATTGGAAGAGGGGCATCAAAGGAAGCCTGTGTTGTGATTGCGTGAAAGCCTAGGTGTCAGACATCATGTTTCAAATGATTTATAAGAAGTAAGAATATTTTCCTGATGACAAATTATGGAAAAGCTTTCACTTGAAACAATCTGTCAGGGTGGGGCAGGGAGGCAGGGGTGTTGAGTGGGATGTTAACGCTGACATTTTAGTTGGCTTCAACTAGAGTCACATGGAGCACAGCGGTGGTTTGTTTTCCCCCCAAAGATACCCATCTGCAGTTCTGCATGGGGTATCCGTGCACCTAAAAGAGTAGCTTCAGATGTCATAGGAACCTGGGAGGAAAATAATGCCAATAAAGGATGCAGCATCGGAAAAACTGTTTCTGAATAACAAATTACCTTTTGAAACATAGTGGCACAAAACGAAGCATGCGTATTATTTTCAGGAGTTTAAAACATCTTGAGGAATGTCCACTCCCTTGACTGTTAACATGAGGCCCCTGCTACTTGACACTGATAGGGGGCTTTGTTTCTTTTGCCATTTGAATCTGTTCATGAGACTTCTTACACTCATGGCAACATGTTTATCAGCTGTCCCTAGAACACACCATTCAAAAAAGAGGAAGATGAAAGCTACCGTGTCCCCTATGCTCTAACCATAGAACCAGGTTTGCCATTTCTATTATTCAGAGAGATTCTGTTAATGAGAAAATAGTCATTAGGCCTATTAACACTTAAGGGTAAGATCATTAACTAATGGAAATACATATTTTGTCAAACATACTACAAAACTATAATGAAGCGAGTTCGAATCTATGCATCTTATTATGTTGTAACACATTACTCTCCACAGCAATTTATATTACTAAAAATGAAGCTACCTTAATTTTATCTTTGAGAAAAGCATCATTTGAAAATATGTGCTACTTTGTGAACTGCTAATCGAAATTATTAGCCCTGTTAACACTGGCAATCTGTCAATTGATCAACTTCCTGGGATCATGAACTTATCCCAATTCACATAACAGTACAGCCAAGCTCAACGTCCAAGGAAAGAAAATTATTAGGACTCTGTATGCATACAGACTTTCCACATACATTAAGATCTGAAACGACAGAGAAAGAGAAAGGCTACAACTCTATGAGCATGTAGTTACAAACCATCCAATTTCTAGTTTTCAGAATGTAGAGTTTAGAAATCTAATCTAATCAGTGAAACTAGGTCACTTCATGTTCAAATACTCATTGGGCAATACTGAAATCTATTAGCATGAGAGTTTCAAATCTTTAAAATGTACAAGATTTGCACAGGTCACGGCATTAACCATATGAATCAGAACTGTCCCTGTCATTGAAGAAGCAAGGAAGAAAAAGAAATTTTCTCCTTTTCAATGTAATTGACAAGGAATACAAGCCAAGGTCTTCAGGATATGAAGGAATCTGAAGACACCATTTCTTCATTGTAGATAACAGAATCTCAATGCATACAGATCTGTGATCAGCAAATGAGAGTCTTAGAAACTTCTTTGTTTTGGTTTGACTGTCAGCTCAGATTTGTGGAGCATTGTCCTTTGCTAAAGTGCTTTTCACGGAGAAGTTTTCTGTTCATTCAAATCCTTCTGGTTGTAGAATTGAAATGAGCTTCTATTATGAAAATGAAGTGTCATAATTTTTAATCAGCATGGATCACCTTTGGGGCTATTCTAATGAAAGCCAATAAAATGGGCAGGGTGGATAACAGAAAAGCATTCATTAAAATCCAGATTATATTTTAAAGGCTTCAGTTTAAAATCTGAATAGTCATGAGTCACCTTTTGACACTTGTCATTCCATATTCTGAAAGCATTTGCCTTTGTAAAAGTCAAATTTGCAGTCACAGCAGTTGTGATAATGTCATGTCAGTAACAAAGCAGTTTTACTTGTTAATCCTACTGGGTTCTCTACAACATAGCAAATTCAATAATACCAATGGTAGAATTAGTCAGACATGATTAGCTGAAAAACTTCCAAACCAACAGCAAGGAGAAACATGATGATGATGATAGTTGTAGCTTACTAGGGACCATATTTTACACAAAATAAAAAAAATATTTATCTTTCTAAGAAAAATCACAGAAGTAAATCAATAGAATAAGTAATCATATTAGAGACATACTGGTGCAAGTTTCACAGCTTTGTTATTTTGAAATTTCATCCATGGGATGATCCTGATTCATAATGAACTATTTCTTCCAATTCCCCCTTCACAAAGTCCCTGTTAATGTGTGTTGTGAAAACATTAATTTCCAGCCCTGGCAGAGTAGAGAAATCAATGCCACATTTATTAATGTCATTGTCACTAGCCATAAGACTATTTAATAAAAAAATTCACAATTGCTATCATGAATTATTCAAAACAATAAAATAATGATGCTTTATTATCCATAAATGCTCTTCTGATTAAACAGTTTTAATATTTACAGTTAGAAACATCCTGACTGAGACAGTTCAGCACAGAATAAGTGGTTTTATAAATACAAAAGTCATTGACAAATTCAGAAATAATAAATATCCCAGGCTTATTGTTTTATTTATATATACACTCATAATCACAACTCCAGATAGCTTAAGTTAAATGAATTCTTTACCTAGAACTCTATTTTCATGCCTATGTAAAATAAAAATTGTATGATGTTGTTAAATTCTTCTTGCACACAGATTTTTGTAAAGCTTACATAATATCCTTTTTTACATAAGCAGACAAAGCTACTTAAAATTTTACAGTGTAAACAGTTTAAAGAGTGTTTTCATAAACGAGACTGGAAGATTGACAAATATATGATACAACTCTAAAATGAGCCTCTATAAAGGAAGAGAGTATTGCCATTAGCTTCTGGAGCTAAGGAAACCATATAGAAAAAAATAGAAGAAACTGAATCTTTATGATAGATTAGACAACTAAATGGCACAAAATTTTAAATTAAGTAGCTAAATCAATACTCTAAGTGAATCAATAATCAGTCAGCAATAGTATAATAGGGGAAATATAGTATCAAACATCAGAACAAATATAAAACCTCAATTTTAGTATAAAAATAATGGCTTTGTTGCAAGTAATGAATAATATTTATATTAAAATTTGTTAAATAGATAATTAAAAAATAAAATCTACTTCATAGTTATAAAAGCCATAGTTTCATATTGATTTAAATATGGAGTGCCATACCTGGAGTTTAAGAAAAAGGACACATACATGGAAAAAGAGAGGGTTTTTAAAGGGAAGAACAGGATAGCAAGAGAGGATATTTGGGGCAGGTGAGATGAAGACAAATGGTCTAATGCCACACAGTCTGTTATATGTGAAACCTGTGTGCTTACATATGTATATCTGTGTTTACATATGTACGTATACATATTACATTGGAGCAGATGCAGGGATACTTTGTGAGCAGATAAGGGTCATGGAGCAAGATAGCATGGTAGTGAGCAATACAAGTGAAGCAGTCACCTTCATGGAAGATGTCATGAACATCAATTTTATTAAGAAAGGAGAAAAAATACTAAAATGTCTGTTCCTCTAAAAAATAATTTATTATGATTACAGTTATCAGCTAATCTGTTTATACTGTTCATAATAGTTATGAAAGATCCGTATAGAAAAAAATAATCTCATTGATATAAACAAATAATGTTACTGACTTATTATGAAATTAAAATAGTATGTCCCCACGGTCGCCCTTTTGTCTCCTGTGTCCTTGGAATACCAACTCTCCCTACTTCAGTGTTGAGGAGTTCCATCCAGAGAGGTGAGTGTATGCTATCCAGGGCGAACTGTCCCAGAACAGAACATAGCCTCCCCCTCCCCCCCCGAGATTAAAGAAATGAGTAAAGAAATGGAAGAGAAGTATAACAAAAAGTTTGAAGAAATGAGTAAATCTGTAAATGACACCCTGGGAAACCAAGAAAAAACAGTCAAACAGGTAATGGAAACAGTTCAAGAATTGAAAACTGAAATGGAGGCAATGAAGAAAACACAAACCGAGGGCAGGCTGGCTATGGAAAATCTAGGTAAACAAACAGACACTTCAGAAACAAACATAACCAATAGAATACAAGAGATAGAAGAACGAATCTCAGATTATGAAGACACCATAGAGAAAATAAATGCTCTGACCAAAGAAAACAGCAAATCCAACAAATTCTCATTAAAAACATTCAGGAAATCTGGGACACAATAAAAAAAAACCAAATCTAAGAATAATACAGGTAGAAGAAGGAGAAGAATTGCAGATAAAAGGCCCAGAAAATATATTCAACAAAATTATAGAAGAAAACTTTCCCAACCTAAAGAACGATATCCCTATGAAGGTTCAAGAAGTATACAGAACACTGAATAGACTGGATCAGAAAAAAATCCCCTCACCATATAATAATTAAAACACAAAACATTCAGATTAAAGAAAGAATATTAAGAGCTGCAAAGAAAAAAGGTCAAGTAACTTATAAAGGTAAACCAATCAGACTTACACTGGACTTCTCTATGGAAACCATAAAAAGCATAAGGTCCTGGATAGAGGTACTGCAGAAACTAGGAGACCATAGCTGCAAGCACAGACTATTATATCCAGCCAAACTATTGTTCACTGTCAACGGAGAAAATAAAATATTCCAGGATAAAAACAAATTTAAACAATACGTAGCCACAAATCCAGACTTACAGAAAGTATTAGAAGAAAAATCACAACCCAAGGAATCCAACATGGCCAACACTGCCTACAATACCTCAGACATCTAGTGACCCTTCACAAGCACAACTCAAAGAAGGGAAACACACACACACTACTATCCCCCCCCCAAAAAAGGGAAAATAACCGGAGACAACAATCACTGGTCATTAATATCACTTATTATCAATGGACTCCTACAACTGATAAACACCTTTAGTAATGTGGCAGGATACAAGATCAATTCCAAAAAATCAGTTGCCCTCTTATACACAAAGGATAAAGAAGCAGCTAGGGAAATCAGAGAAACTTCACCTTTCACGATAGCCACAAATAGCATAAAATATCTTGGGGTAACTCTAACCAAGGAAGTGAAAGACCTATTTGACAAGAACTTTAAGTCTTTGAAGAAAGAAATTGAGGAGGATAACAGAAAATGAAAAGATCTCCCTTGCTCTTGGATTGGGAGGATCATCATAGTAAAAATGGCAATTCTATCAGAAGCAATCTATAGATTCAATGCAATACCCATCAAAATTCTTCACAGATCTTGAGAGAATGATAATCAAGGTTATATGGCAAAACAAAAAACCCAGGATAGCCAAAACAATCTTATACAAAAAAGGAACTTCTGGAGGCATTACCATCCCTGACTTCAAACTCTATTACAGAGCTACAGTATTGAAAACAGCTTGATATTGGCAAAAGAACAGAAGTTGACATATGGAATTGAATAGAAGACCCGAATATTAACCCACAAACCTATGAACACCTGATTTTCGACAAGGGAGCTAAAGGTATACAATGGAAGAAGGAAAGTATCTTTAACAAATGGTGCTGGCATAACTGGATGTCAACCAGTAGAAGAATGAAAGTAGATCCATATCTATCACCATGCACAAAACTCAAGTCTAAATGAATTAAAGACCTCTATTAATCTGACCACATTGAACCTGATAGAAGAGAAAGTGGGAAGTAGTCTATAAGACATGGACACAGGAGACCACTTCCTAGGTAGAACCCCAGTACACAGACAGTAAGAGAAACAATGAATAAATGGGACCTCCTGAAACTGAGAAGCTTCTGTAAAGCAAAGGACACTGTCAGTAAGACAAAAAGGCTACCTTCTGACTGGGAGAAGATCTTTACCAACCCCTCATCAGACAAAGGTCTGATCTCCAAATATACAAAGAACTCAAGAAACTAGACACTAAAACCCTAATTAACCCAATTAAAAAATGGGGTACTGAACTGAACAGAGAATTATCAACAGAAGAACTTTGAATGGCCAAAAGACACTTAAGGTCATGCTCAACCTCCTTAGCGATCAGGGAAATGCAAATCAAAACAACATTGATATACCATCTTACACCTGTCAGAATAGCTAAACTCAAAAATACCAATTAAAGCCTATGCTGGAGAGGAAGTGAAGTGAGGGGAACACTCATCCATTGTTGGTGGGAATGCAAACTTGTGCAGTCACTGTGGAAATCAGTGTGGCGGTTCCTCAGGAAACTGGGAGTCAACCTCCCTCAGGACCCAGAATTCCACTCTTGGCAATATTCCCCTGATATGCCCTATCATACTACAAAAGCATGTGTTCAACTATGTTCATAGCAGCACTATTTGTAATAGTTCTAATAGCCAGAACCTGGAAACAACTTAGGTACCTCTCAATAGAAGAATGGTTAAAGAAGATGTGGAACATATAAACATTAGAGTTTTACTCAGCGGTAAAAAACAATGACATCTTGAATTTTACATGCAAATGGATGGAAATAGAAAACGCTTTACTGAGTGAGGTAACCCAGACCCAAAAAGAGGAATATGGTATGTACTCACTCATAAGTGGATTCTAGCCATAATTAAAGGTCCTTGAGCCTATTATTCGCGATCCTAGAGAAGCTAAATAAGAAAGTGAACCTGTAGAAAATCATATAGTTATCCTCCTCGATATTGGAAGTAAACAAGATTGCCAGGCAAACTTGGTGCCACGGGGCGGGGGAGAGGGTTGGGGGGTGGATGTTATGGGAGTTGGGTAGAGAGAAAGGAGAAGGGAGGATTCGGGATAGTTTGGCGGAATGGGATTGGTGGAATGGAGGAAAGATGGATATGGGAGCAGGGAAGTAAATCTCTCAACTAAGGGAGCCATTTTAGGGTTTGTAAGAGACTTGATTCTAGAGGGGGTCCCACGTCCAAGGACAGATCCCAAGATTGTTCCTTGTGCAGCAGAGGAGAGGGTGCATGAACTGGTCTCGTCCCATAACCATACTGATGAACATTTTGCATATCACCATAGAACCTTCAACTGGAGATGGATGGAAATAGAGACAAAGTCCCACATTGGAGCGCTGGACTTAGCTCCCTAGGTCCAAATGAGGAGCAGAAGGAGGGAGAACGTGAGCAAGGAAGTCAGGATCACAAGTGCTGCGTCCACCCACTGAGACGGTAGAACTGATCTAATGGGAGCTCACCAAGACCAGCTGGACTGGGAGCGATGGAGCAGTTGATCAAAATAAACACTCTGAACGTGGCGGGCAATGAAGGCTGACTGAGAAGCCAAGGACAATGGCATTGGTATTTAATTCTGCTGCATGGTCTAACTTTGTGGGAGCCTGGTTTGTTTGGCTGTTCACCTTTAAAGTCCTGTATGGATGGGGGAGGACCTTGGACTTCACATGGGGCAGGGAACCCTGACTGCTCTTAAGACTGGAGAGGTGGGGAGGTGAAGGTGGGGAGGGAGAGGTGGGGAGGGGGAGGGAAAAGGGAAGCGGGGAAGAGGTGCAAATTTTTAATAAATAAATAAATAAATAAAATTAAAATAGTATGTAGCTATATATTGATCTAGAAATATTGTTAAAAGATAATAGTTGGATATTTAAGATTATTACGTAGTCTGGCTTTTAGATTTTGTGAGAGAACTATGAATTATTCAACATCCAATTAAAATGTGCCTATTTTTATTTGCAGTCTTTGTTATCTTGTTACATCAATTTCTTTTTCTGTGCTCTATGTATCTTACCCTTCTGGAAGACAAATGATGCTCCTGAACTGGCTGTAAGAGGAGATAGGAACATCCAAGTTTTCCCCAAAAGAACAGACTCAGGGCTTGCCTGAGGCACTGTTACCTTGCTTTCTGCAATATCTTTAGAGCCTGGCCTTCCATAATCTTCTATGAACAAATCACACTGTTGTAACTATCACACATGGACTTCCCAACCCACAAAACAATCTACACAGACTATTTCGTGAGCCCCTATAGTTTCCAGGTCTATACTCTTTCTATCTTTGCCTTGAGGACAGGGCATAAAAAATTTTTGTTTATACAGGATGTTATGTAGTTATATTAGACATGCCTACTGATATTGACCTGGGCATTTATTTTCGTCCAGTAGGCAAGCTATTTTTCATGAAGAGGTGCCTCAAAGGAACCTGAATAACTTCTAAAAGCTCCCAATGTACTTGTTGACTGTTCACTGGTGCAATCAACTTTGAAGTCTTTTAGGATCTAGGCACAGCATGCTAACTAGGTAGACATAACCTGAGTACTGACTCTGATATCCGGTCTCTGTGTCAAGAAATAGGATGAACTGGTGTCTACTAACTGCAAGTACAGGGGCAAATTCTTGCAAAAATATTTTCTAACTAGGAAATTCATAAAACACATTGGCATAATATTAAATCAAAATTTCTAAATAATATAATAGATATATAGACATTATATCTAAAATTATAATCTATAGATCATATATAATGAGAACTATAACATTTTAATGTAGTTTAAATTTCAAAACATTTTAATGTACTTATTTGTGTATCAAAGATTAAATATAAATAAATGTTTTGGCATAATTCCAATAAGAAACTCAGAAATATTTTTGTAGGTTTAAAATTTTAAGTTCTAGTTGATAAAACAAAATTATAACATTGCTGCATCTTTATTAAGTGTTTGAAAAGTTTCTAGTTGTTAACAAAAATTAAGGTTTTTATGTATGAAAAATATTTCCAATTTAACTTGCAAAATATGTCTGAGTGTGCCAAACAAAAGTTGACACACAAATCAAATCAACATGGAAAGTTGAGGAATACATACGAGAATGGAAAATCAGCACGTTTCCTAGCTTTCTTTTAAATAACAACAATTATTGAGAATTAGAAGAAATTACAAGGAGAACATAATTGTAAGTTAGAATTTGTGGCTTATTACGTATATCTCATGAATGAGATGACAATCATTTTAAATAAAAAAAGCCTTTATGCTACAGTTATATCTTTGACTAGATATATATTTGCAGCTGAAAGCTCTAGAAACATGTCAAAGTAATCATAGTGCACTTACCTCCTGGACTTCATGACCACATAGATAAATAATTTTTAATGAAGACTAAATTACAAGCAGATGGCTGGTATAGAAATAAAATTCAAAATTTTCTAATGGTCTGAGTAAATGATAGTTCCAAAACTATCCCTGATTAGAGAAATGTTCAGAGGTAGCACATAACAAGTATAGCTGCAACACAAACAGTCACCTTCTCTCTTGGTTTCTCAATTAATATGTATATTCTAATGACAGTTTTCTTGCAGAACGGGAGAATAAAGAGCTTTGTACCTCGTAAACAAGTGTTTCTATATTTCAATATCTATTATACCTATTGTTGTCTCTGTAACTAGAGAATTGAGATATAGTTCTCGATTTATCTTGAGCCATGATTACTCTAAGTTGCCTAAAATGATCTTGAACTTACTCTAGTAGGCCTTGAATTTATAATTCTGTCTCAGTCCCTTACACAACTGTGCCTTTGTATATGATGCAATGTATATGTAGACAAATTTTATGTATGTATAATTTAGGATATGTGGTATATGAATATGCACATATATGTATAAGTATATGCATGCATATGTATACATGATGTATATGTATGTTTTCTCTTGGAAAATATCATTTTAAGATTTGTGACTTTTATTTATGCTGTATTTGTTTAACTATGTGAAGCTGTGATTCTTTGCCTGTCTGAAACACCTGATGGTCCTAATAAAGAGCTGAATGGCCAATAGCAAAACAAGAGAAGGATAGGTGGGGCAGGCAGGCAGAGAATATAAACAGAAGAAGAAATCTGGAAGAGGAGGAGGAGCTAGGGAATAAAGGGAGGCAAATACCAGGGGCCATTCCCTCAGTCAGCCAGTCACAAAGTAAGAGTAAAAGTAATATATACAGAAGTAGCAAAGGAAAAGGCCCAGAGGCAAAAACTAGATGGGATAATTAAAGAGAGCTGGCTAGAAACAAGACAACTAAGGCTGGGCAATTATAAAAACGAATAAGACTCCACATGAATGATTTATTTGGGAGATGGGTGGCAGCTTCCCCCTCCCAGAAAAAAATCAAAATATTAAAATGTCACATACCATTTTCCCAGAGCAGGTCATATGTTACAGATAAGACAGCCTTGTAAGAATTCTCATATCCTTGGCTGATCTTAAAGTAATAACAATCCTGTTGTCTTAGTGTGCCAAGTGCTAGGATTAAAGTGGAGTGCTACAATTCTCAACAATTTTCCCTTTTAATATATAGCAATTTGAATTTATTTCTTGAGAATTTCACACATGAATATGAAGACACACATATGTGTGTGTGCACATTTTTATTAACCTCCTCACCTTATCTTTAACTCCTTCATGGTCTTCTCCCATACTCCACCCCATCACATGATTGTGTATAATTCATTAAGTACGCCTAGTGTTATCCACATGCCCTTGAGTATGCTCAACTACCAGGTGTCATATTCCAAAGCAAAATTGACTCCTCCAGCAGTAATTAAGTGTCCATAGAGTTTTGACTAAGATGAGGCCTCCCAGGTTCCTTCCCTATCTATACAATAATGTTGACTGGTTTGTTCTTGTGCAAGTCTGATTAGAAAACCACTGCTTTTGTGAGATCATAAGTGCATAGCTCCAGTCATATCCAAAGACATGTTTGCTCATAACTTTCCTGACTTCTGCATTTTACTGTATTTCTGCACCAACTTTCACAATGTTTCCTGAGAAGATGCCCCTTATTTGGTTGAGCACACTAGACATTAATTCTATGCCATTTGACCAATTGTGAGTTATTACATTAACTGATGTCTACTTTTCAGAGACTTCTCTGATGAGGATTGACAATCACACTAATCTATGAATATAGAGTAAATTGTAGCTCTATTAATAAAAACCAAGAGATGGAAATTGAAGTTCAACCTGAAGGTCAAAAAAGCAAAATAGCCAGCCACTGGTTCTTACCTCTGCCTCAGTCTGAAATAGTGATGCTGCCTCCAGGAATCTCAGAATGAGACTGTGTAAAAGCTGTGTCCTCCTGTCTTATATTCCTCTCTAGAGCTGGAATTAGAGGTGTACACCCCTGCTGCCTCATTTTTATGGTAAACTAGCTTGGCTACTGGGATTAAAGGTGTATTTTAAGATTGATGGTCTGTAAAGTTGATAGTACAACTGTTTTACTCTCTAAACTTTGGGCAAGCTCCATTTGCTAAAATACAAATGAAATATCACTACAATAAATATTTAGAAGACAATTTGATTCTGTTTTCATTTAGCAAAATACAAGAGTAGATTCTTCCTGGGGACTATGGGTGCCTCAATTATGGGTAATTTGGTAGAGTTAAAGTAGTAATAATGCGTGTCTTCATCAGGAGTAGTTTGTTGCCTACATAACATTTTTTAAACTCTTTACCCATGGACATTTCCTGATAGGCCTGTCATTTTATTCTACAGGGTTCACATCTAGGTAAGTCAAGACTGCATCCCTAACTGATTGTCAAATTTTGCAAGCTGTAAGAGTTACTCACACAGTACTGGTTTTGAAAGCATGAAGTATGTAAGAATGAGTGGTCATGGAGGTGGTTGCAGCCTGGTGCTATGTGGCTGGTCCAACATCCTTAAAGTGAGTCCAAGAGAGACCAATGAAGTGTGGCTTCAGATGCAGTGGAGATTGCATAGTGTTTGAAATTCCAGCACCGCAAGATATCCATCAAATACAATGACAATTATGAGGTAGAGCTCTCCTACCCTAGGAAACCATCTCTGTGTGCTACAGATGGCAGAGCTTGAAGATTGGGCTTTCTGGGCATCAAAAGATTATAAAAGATGTCTGTGATATGCTGGACATTGAGCTCATTGAGCTATGAGATTTGATTTACACTACTGAATTCATCGTTTTGCTTTGATTTTTTTTTTCCTTGTAGGACATGAAAGAGCTAGGAGCCCTTCCTGTTTGGAAGAAGACATATTTAATTCCGTTTGTCCTCTACAGGAATGCATAGGTAAAGACTACATTTTGAAAAGATTTTGAACTTTAAAAGTGGTGAAATTTTTTAAGATTATGAAAATTATCTTGGGATCTCTCCTTGGACCTGGGATCCCCTTTATAATCAAGTCTCTTGTAAACCCTAAAATGGCTCCCTTAGTTGAGATATATACTTTCCTGCTCCCATATCCGTCCTTCCTCCCTCCCCCCAATCCCAATCCCCCGAAATTTCCCCATTCCTCCCTTACTCCCTTCTCTCTGACCCTCTCCCCTTCCAACAAGCCCCCACCCCGTCATGCACCCAAGGTTGCCTGGCACTCTTGTCTACTTCCAATCTCCAGGAGGATAACTCAAGATTTTCTTCAGGTTCACCTTCTTATTTAGCTTCTCTAGGATCACGAATTATATGCTCAAAGACCTTTAATTATGGCTAGAATCCACTTATGAGTGAATACATACCATATTCCTCTTTTTGGGTCTGGGTTACCTCACTCAGTAAAGCGTTTTCTATGCCCATCCATTTGCATGCAAAATTCAAGATGTTATTGTTTTTTACCTCTGAGTAATACTTTAATGTATAGATGTTCCACACTTTTTTTAACCATTCTTCTATTGAGGGGCGCCTAGGTTGTTTCCAGGTTCTGGCTATTACAAATAGTGCTGCTATGAACATAGTTGAACAAATGCTTTTGTGGTATGATAGGGCATCTCTTGGGTATATTCCCAAGAGTAGAATGGCTGGGTCTTGAGGGAGGTTGACTCCCAGTTTCCTGAGGAAACGCCACACTGATTTCCACAGTGACTGCACGAGTTTGCATTCCCACCAACAATGGATGAGAGTTCCCCTCTCTCCACATCCTCTCCAGCATAGGCTATTATTGGTGTTTTTGAGTTTAGCTAATCTGACCGGTGTAAAATGGTATATCAATGTTGTTTTGATTTGCATTTCCCTGATCGCTAAGGAGGTTGAGCGTGACCTTAAGTGTCTTTTGGCCATTCAAAGTTCTTCTGTTGAGAATTCTCTGTTCAGATCAGCACCCCATTTTTTAATTTGGTTAATTAGAGTTTTAGTGTCTAGTTTCTTGAGTTCTTTGTATATTTTGGAGATCAGACCTTTGTCTGATGAGGGGTTGGTGAAGATCTTCTCCCAGTCAGAAGGTAGCCTTTTTGTCTTACTGACAGTGTCCTTTGCTTTACAGAAGCTTCTCAGTTTCAGGAGGTCCCATTTATTCATTGATTCTCTTATTGTCTGTGTTATTGGGGTTCTACCTAGGAAGTGGTCTCCTGTGCCTATATCTTATAGACTACTTCCCACTTTCTCTTCTATCTGGTTCAAAGTGGTCAGATTAATGTTGAGGTCCTTAATCCATTTGAACTTGAGTTTTGTGCATGGTGTTAGATATGGATCTACTTTCATTCTTCTACAGGTTGACATCCAGTTATGCCAGCACCATTTGTTAGAGATACTTTCCTTCTTCCATTGTATACCTTTAGCTCCCTTGTCGAAAATCAAGTGTTCATAGGTTTGTGGGTTAATATCTAGGTCTTCTATTCGATTCCATAGATCGACTTCTCTGTTCTTATGCCAGTACCAAGCTGTTTTCAATACTGTAGCTGTGTAATAGAGTTTGAAGTCAGGGATGGTTATACCTCCAGAAGTTACTTATTTATATATGATTGTTTTGGCTATCCTGGGTTTTTTGTTTTTTCATATAAAATTGATTATTATTCTCTCAAGGTCTGTGAAGAAGTTTGATGGGATTTTGATGGGGATTGCACCAAGCAGAGATCCCCAGATTGTTCTCTGGACACAGGAGAGGGTGCCTGAACCGGACTTGGCCCATAACCATACTGATGAATATTTTGCTTATCACCATAAAACCTTCATCTGGCGATGGATGGAGATAGAGACAGAGACCCACACTGGAACACTGGACTTAACTCCCTAGATCCAAACAAGAAGCAGAAGGAAAGAGAACGTGAGCAAAGAAGGCAAGATCAGAGGGAACCTTCACCCGTTGATGGATGAAGTTTGAGACAGAGACCCACATTGGAGTACTGGACTGTGCCCCCAAAGTCTAAATGAGGGGAGAAAGAGGGAGAACATGAACAAGAAAGGCAAGACCGTGAGGAGTGCGTTCACCCACTGATACAAGGGGACTGCTCTAATGAGAGTTCACCAAGGTCAGTTGGACTGGGACTGAACGAGCACGTGATCCAACCAGAGTCTCTGAATGTGGCCGGATTCTCTGAATGTGGCTGGCACGGGGTCTTTCTGAAAAGCCATTGACAATGACACTAGGACTTGTTTCCTCTGCATATACTGGAATTTTGGGATCCAGTCTGTTTGGATGCTCACCTTCCTGGACCTGGAGGGAGGGGGGAGGAACTTGAACTTCCCACAGGGCAGGGAACCCTGACTGCTCTTAAGGTTGGAGAGGGAGGAGGAGAGAGAGTAGGGGGAGTGGGAGGGTGTTGAGAGGAGGGGTGGAAATCGAAACTTTTACAAATTAATAAACTTTTATAAATAAAAAAGATTATGAAAATTAGAAGTTGTGCTTTCTTTTACATTATAATATTCACAAAGATGTTGAGGACAAACTAGAAAGGATATGTTAAGGTTTAATGTAGCTTTCTGGTTTATATATGTTGTTAACATGGCAGAACCTTGACTCACTGGGAAGAGGAAACTTCCGCTAAAAAACTGCTTTAGTCAGATTGACCTTTGGGCTTTTCTGTGGGGAACTCTCTAGATTGTTAATTGATATGCCACAGCGCAGCCTTCTGTAGACTGCACCATCCTTCAGTATGTAAGTGGGTTATGTAAGACAGCTATACCGACTCTATAGTTTCTCTCTGAGTTCTTCTCCTGATTTTCTTCAATCATGGATTGTGACCTGCAAGTGTAAGTCAAATAAATTCTTCCTCCTCAAAGTTGTTTATGTTGAAAGTTTTTATCACAGAAATAGAACACAAGCTAGAACCTCATCAAAATGAGAATGATTAGACAATGAAACATGTTAACACTCTTAGTTAAATAATAGATAATAATATTAGGGAAAACTTATATTCCAATATTTATAGATTTTTCCTATTATTAGAAATTATACATCTAACTTTTCTCAAATAGTGCTTTAGAAACCATTTTCTAAGAACATGTAAGGCATTTTAAGCAGGGAGTTTGATGTAGGGCGCCAAGGCGCCACAACCCTGCCTTCATTTCCTGCCTCCCAAGCAGCCTCGGCCCCGCCCCTAGGCCCTTGTTGAGCTTTCCTGAATGGCACTATCCAGCCACCAATCATGATGCCTGGCGCGCTTTCCCGAATGGCACAATCCAGCTGCCAATCGTGAGCTGACATGTAAGATCTGAAGCGGCCAGAGCCATTCAGACATGGACACGTCTCAGGCTTTGTTCTGCACGGCTTATACGCTGTGCACGCCCGGGTCCGGGGTCCTTTGCCATCAACCTCAAGTTGTGCGCTCCCAATAAAAGTACGTTCTGAGAAGAATCCTGTTGTGGTCGTCTAGCCACAAGTGGTGCCGAAACCCAGGACTTTGACATCTGGGCACTGTGCAAGGACCCTCGGCTCATCGGGAAAGATTCAGAACTTAGGCGTACGGACTGGCGGTAAATTCTCTGAAGGTAACAGTGACATGCTGGTGGGAGGAATAGACCTATTGTGGGCAGTAGCTGTGATCGGTTTAACATCATGGGGAATGACACTTCAAACCCGCGAGTCGCGGAGAGTTTTCTCTGCCCGCTTCAGCGATTGTTGAAACAGCGAGGTCTAAAGATCACTGATTGCTCTATAAGGGGATTCTTGGAGGACATTGACCAGGCGGTTCCGTGGTTCGGGGTGACAGGGGATGTCAATCTCCCCTGTTGGGTGAAGCTAGGACGAGATCTCGAGAAGGCTAAAGCTGAAGGGAGATTACGGCTGGGAACACAACCCCTGTGGCGGTTAATATGCTCTTGCCTTAAAGATGGCAAGTATATCGATATTGTCCGTGAGAGTCACAGAGCTCTCTCTGCCCACCAGGATAGCATGTCAGAATCAGATAGCAAAAAGGAGGGAGAACTAAAAGAAAAGAAACCTAGGGATAGTAAAAAGAGCTCTAAAGGAAATAAAAAAAAGACAGACCA
Organism: Myodes glareolus; assembly: GCF_982192425.1. Taxonomy (NCBI): domain Eukaryota; kingdom Metazoa; phylum Chordata; class Mammalia; order Rodentia; family Cricetidae; genus Myodes; species Myodes glareolus. The sequence continues at coordinate 35,350,741 of NC_142041.1, forward strand.
TGGGAAAATGGGACAAAAACCCTCCGGGCTGTACCCAGTCCTGGATGAGTTTGCACACCTGACTCTCTCAGATACCTCTGAGGAGAGTTGGATCTAGAGGAGGAGGAAGAGTTAGAAGAAGTTACCACGGAGTATGAGCGGGGATGGTGTAGTCTGGACAACTCCGATCCACCGCCATATTGCCCGCAAAAGGGGCAGCTGACAGGGATCCCATCCACGCCAGTTGCCTCAGGCGCATATTTTATAAAACCCAGCACATGGAATCAGCTGGCCAGTGCATGCTAATTCCAATGCGCTTCCGGTAATTTTTTCTACATCCTGCGATATGGATGTGCCCCGCATGATTCCTATTGGCGGTAACCCGCAACGCTTTAATGCTTCTAAGATTAACTTGTTAGGCTCCTATTGTTTTTCCCTGAACAATGCCAACTGCATTCTACTAAGGAAGAGAAATATTACTGCCTGGTTTAATCCTCTTCAGAATTCTAGGGTCTCTGTCGGAACGATAATTTCCATCCTGACACAGGATATTCAAGGACAGCATACAGGCAGCGGCAGTAATGAAAATGGCTCAAACACAATAAATATTACCACCCTAGCCATTACAAGCACTGCGTGCATACCCCAACCTTATGATGGGACCCAGATTGGCACTCTATTTACAGTTTTGCCCCATTGTGAACCAGATACCTCATTTCCCCTGGTTTTTACCATATGCCAAAGCAAATCGTGGGAGAAAAAAATCAATTAGTGAGGGTTTTGTATGGGGAAGAGGAAATGCTTCAAGTGTTGGAGATGGTTGGCCTTGGTTTCAATGGCTTGTCTCTAATGAGGCCGGTGCCGTGTCTGATATTTCCACCTTGGCTCAGACCGATGACATAGTACATAAAATGCTTAACATCTCAGGAACAGTAAAAACTGGGCGATTATATAATATCACTGTTAATAGAGAGAAGTCTAACGCCATTTATTCCAGGGTTGAGGTGTGTGTACAGGCACCTTTTGCGTTTTTACTTGTGAGTTCCGCTAACCACATTGTAAATTGTGCTGAAGATCAATGCTGGCTTGCAGAATGCTGGAATAATACCTGGTCAACTGCAGTGGTCATGAAGGTGCCTACTATAGTTCCCATTCCAGTGGAAGTAGATCCAGATACTTTTCCGCTGATGACCTTGCTAAGGGAATGTAGGGACTTTGGTATTGTTTCTGCAATAGTGGATGCCATAGTCTTTTCAGCAGGCAGCGCTATAACTGCGGCAGTGGCTATGACCAATCAAGTACAAACGGCACAAACCATTAACAAAGTTGTGGAACAAACATCAAGGGTCCTCGAGACCCAAAATGTGGTTAACAAACATTTGTTGTCAGGCATTGTGGCAGCTAATCAAAGAATAGATTTAGTGCAAGTACAAGTAGAAGAATTATATAGTTTGATACAAGTAGGATGCATTTCACAAATGAAACATATGTGCATAACCCCTTTGAGATTTATTGATACAGGAAATAAGAGCAAAAGGCTGGGAGACTATTTAGCTGGAAACTGGTCGCGAGAGGCAGAACAACTCATTCAACAGCAGCTGGTCCAAATTGCTGAACTTAATGGAACCCATTTTGATTCTGTTACCCTCAAAGAACTGACCTCTTGGTTGACTTCAACTCTCACCTTCTTTAAGGAATGGGTTGGGGTGGGATTGTTTGACGCTTTAATATGCCTAGGCATTTTCCTGTGTCTGTGGCTACTGTACTGTCTCCGAATGAGACAGGCTTGAGATAAAGCTGTGTTCGTTCAGGCGCTGACAGCGATTGATCAGGGTGTCTCCCCCCAGGTATGGTTTGCCAGCCTTAAGAGGGATTTGTGAGGCCTCAGCCCTTGCACCCAGCAACATTGTTGTCATTGTACCTGGTAGGGTGGGGCTCTTGCAGAAAGCCAATGGCCTTTGCACCCCGATTGGCCTTGTTGCCCTTGCACTTGGGAAGGCATTGGCATCCTTTCCCTTCAGAACCTCTGTCCTTGATCGGTTGGAGCATCATGAGGTTCCGACCTGATTGGATACGTCCCAGGCATCTATTAATATATATATAAGGGGGAGATGTAGGGCGCCAAGGCTCCACAACCCTGCCTTCATTTCCTGCCTCCCAAGCAGCCTTGGCTCTGCCCCGAGGCGCTTGGCGCGCTTTCCTGAATGGCGTTATCCAGCAACCAATCATGATACCTTGCGAATGGCACGATCCAGCCGCCAATCGTGAGCTGACATGTAAGATCAGGAGCGGCCAGAGCCATTCAGACTTGGACACGTCTCAGGCTTTGTTCTGCACGGCTTATACGCCTTGCGCGCTGGGGTCCGGAGTCCTTCGCCATCAACCTCAAGTTGTGCCCTCCCAATAAAAGTACGTTCTGAGAAGAATCCTGTTGTGGTCGTCTCTTCTGCTGGCAGACGTGGCATGCCACAGTTTGACACAGATAATTCATAAATTTACATAACAATATTGGGAAGAAAATTTTACCCAAAGAAAGGAAAAAAAATTTCCAGTATATATATATATATATATATATATATATATATATATATATATATATATATATATATATATCTGTGTGTGTGTGTGTATGTGTGTGTGTGTGTGTGCAATAACTGAATATTTATAGAAACTGCCACATTTAACATACTGTTGTTGGTTTTTTTTCATTTTGTGTTGCCATTTACTGCTGAGGAATGCTCTTTTTTATTTATTATTTTATTGATTTTTATTGAGCTCTACGTTTTTCATACTTTTAATGTTCACAAATAAGGTGGATTGGAAGTTAATCAAGTTAATAAATTCGTAGTTATTCCTTAAAAAACTAACATATAAATATATCAACAAATTGGCATAAGCTTAATTAATGATATAGATGGATGAATATCAACAAATAATTATTTCTATAGTACAAAAATATCATTAATAGACATTTGTGAATGTTTATAGATTAAGCAATATAATATTTACAATTAAATTTATTTTTAAAATTTTAGAAATTGGGATTGGAGAGATAATTCAGTGGTTAAGAGTTCTGATCACTCTTCCAGAAGATCTGGGTTCAATTCTGTCTGTAACTCCTGTTCCAGAGGATATGGCACCCTCCCACAAGCATACATGAAGACAAAATACTAATGCACATAAAATACAAATAAATAATTTAAAAAGAAATCCTAAAATTATTTTTCATTTAGCTGATTTATAGTAAAAGAACTGCATTGATTGCTAAGATTCAAGGAACTAAAATGTCTCTTTAAAGATACTCTCTCAAAGTATATACCTATAGACATCTTATATTTTCTTCTGAGACGTTGTCTCCAGGATTTTGAGTCATCTCCTGTCCTTTCAAATCGAATATTACTTATCTCCCTACATCTTGGCTACCATTTTGTTCTCATCATGAAACTGCTTCTCTGACATTTCTTACTACCTACCCTCTTGGAGCACATCATCTTCCACTATTATTTGAAATTTGTTCATTTATATGTTGAGTTCATCTCGTGGTCTATGTGTACCACTGAATGCATTTATTACATCATTCTTTTTATTGCTATATTTGTATACAAATATTAAACCAGTACCCCTGCTGTCAGCAGTAGTAAAATTGCTTACCTCTAGTATGTCACATAGCATTGAACTGAGCTGAGCTCATCAGAGTTTACTGTCTCTTAACTGACAGTGGGAAACCTGCCTAAGACCTAACTAGGCTCTCTGAATGTGGGTGAGAGTTGTGTGTTTTGGGAAGTTTGTGGGGCCACTAACAATGAAATCATTATTTATCCCTAGTGCATTAACTCTTTTTTGGAGCCCTTTCTCTATGGAGTGAGGTGGGATTCCCCTCTGTATGCTGTGAATACCATTGGTTAATAACAAACTGTCTTGGGCCTGTGCAGGTATTATTGGTAGGTGGGGAAAGCTAGGCTGAGTGCTGGGGGAAAGGCAGAGTGAGAGTGAAGTCATGTAGCACTACCAGAACCAGATGGAGCTTTACCCAGTAAGCCACATCCACATGGCAATATACAGAGTAATAGAAATGGGTTAAAGTAATATGTAAGAGTTAGTCAGTAAGAAGTTAGAGCTAATGGGTCAAACAGTAATTTAATTTAAAAAGTTTCTGTGTGATTATTTTGGGGTAAGCAGCATGGAACCAACAAGCAGTCTCCTTCAGCAAATTGATGCCGATGTGGTGGACTAACTCCATGTAAAATCTGAGAGGGCTTGAAAAGGAATTCTAGGCACTAAAAAACAAAGTTTAGCTGCATTTTTCTCCAAAATGGGCTTTGCTTGCTGGTGGCATGCTCTGATTCCCTTAAGAGAGGTTTTCCTGATTCAGCAGTAGCAGAAAAAGAATCCGTGGCCATTTTGAAATGCAGGGTTTCTGGAGCATCCTACCAGCATGACCTCTGGTTCTTTCAGGAAACCAGCATTTGAATGAAGTTTGTGAGCAACATGTTACAATTTGCTTGCTGGCAACATGGAGCAGCTGTGTGCCTAGAGATGGGGCTCTGTGCATGACTCTTGGAGATGGCAATCAGCTCTGCCAACTCAGACTTGGCAGGGCAAGAAGGTACTACCATATTTCCCCGAGCAATGGCACAGCTTAAATTTTTAAAAAGCACTTAGAATTTTTAGAAGTGTTCCTAGACAGTAAAGCATTACAGATACACAATAGGACAGATTCAGACATAAAATACCTCTAAATAAGTCATAGCATTGGAGAAATGTGCATAAGTTTGAAAGAGAGAGAAAAAGAATATAGATAGTAATAAAATAGACATAGGAGGAAAAAAATTAAACTGAATGCTGGGAGAAAGAGGAGGAGTGAAAGAGAAACCATGGAGCTACCACCAGAAACAGATATGTTGAAACCATGCCAGTTTGCCATTAACCTTGTATAGAATATAAAACAATGGAAATGGGTTAATTCTAGATGTAATAGCTAGCTAGCAATACACTTAAGTAATTAGCCAAGCAGTCATTTAATTAATATGATTTCTGTGTGATGATTTTGGGAGTTAGAGCAGTGGGAAATCAACAAGCAGACTCCTACCAACAAAGGAGGGACACCTTGCTCAGCCTAGATAGAGAGGGAGGGCCTTGGACCTGCCTCAAATGATGTGACTGATTTCGTTGATTCCTGTGGAAAGTCTCACCCTCTCTTAGAAGTGAATGGAAGTTGGGTGGGGGAAAGTAGGAGGAGTGGAAGGAGAGCAAACTGGGATTGGTATGCAAAATAAAATTGTTTTAAAATAGAAGAAGTCAAGAAATAAAATCTGACATGAAACAAATGATCTCTGCCAGATATTTGTTGAATGGTTAAATCAATGTTTGCTCATTGATCAGTATTATTGAACATGCTTTCATGAGCTTATTTCTTTCTCTCAAATTCTTAGCATTATTTTTATTTAGATAGTTAGATTATTTCTTTTGAGATTTTGCTTTTCCTGTTGAGTTTGTAACACTCTACCTGTTACTATAGTATAAATCTTGTGAATATATAAATATTTATTCTGTAGTAGAAATATTTGACTTGAAAATATTTCCACACAGTCCAGGGGCATTTATTTATTTATTTATTTATTTATTTATTTATTTATTTATTTATCAGAAAACAGAAATTCTTAAATGTGACCAAACAGATTCATATCTTGCTTTTTTCACTTTTGCTTTCTGTGCCTTATCTAAGTCCTTTCTTTCCCCCAAGTGCAAATGCTTTGTATCACATTTTCACACAGGATTTACACTCTCAGGTTTATATTTGGTTTTATCATCTGTTTTAGTTGTCTTTTCTTACAGTGTAAGGTATTTATTTTTATGTGGTTATTAACACTTTATTTTAAAATCATTTTCAGATTTCTTTACAAATAAGCCTTGTTCTTTTGAACAGAAATAAATTCTGTGACTGTGATTCTGTATCCCCTCCTTCTATACTATATTGCTCCATTATCTCTATTCCTGCTAGCATCAGTATCTACAGCTTTATCATATGCCCTAAAACAAGTTAGTCTTCTGACTTGAGATTTCTTAAAGCCTTTCCTTTCTTGCCTGTTTTCTGGGGTATATCACACCATAAAAGGAACAAAAGTCCTTGTGTCAACAGATATGCCCTAGAAAAACCAAGAATGCTAAACACACATAGTAGTTCCTTCCAAGGAAGTGATGCATAATTTGTTATTATGCCAGGGGACTAGGAACAGATGTAGTTCAAAGCCTGTTGTTCTTTAGCACTATCTATGCAGTGGAGACCATAGTGACCCTCCTTGATACCATTATCATGAGTTTGTCAATCATTAGAACACTCTTTATGTCACATTCACTTTACAAAGAATTATTATCTAGTCATGTCTTAGCTTTATCATGCACACAGATTGAGTGAACTATCACTATGAAAGTTTTCACAAAGTAATATTGTCCTGAAATATATCTAAAACAAACTGTTGTCAGATTCCCAAATTTTGAACCACCACTGACTACTTAAGTTTGAACTGAAATAGCTTCTTGCCTCCCATGGATAGATACTCTGCTGACCATTGTTGTGCCAGAGACTCCTACATTGTACAATTAACAAGCATATGAATCATGGCATAATGGAAACTTCATAGTAGTTCTCTAGAAATGAGTCAAGGCTATCAAGATTAAAATAGACATAGAACTATATATTTGTTGAAAACACACATTTGAACACCTATAGCAAGTGTCAGAAATACAATTTCCTCTTCAACAAATAAATGTTTGAAGATCAAATAATTCTTGTTATCTGATAGGATGTGGAGATGAACATTTGATACAAGCCAAGTCATAGACTACATTTTGAAACACAATTTTATAGGGAAATTTTTTAACTCATTGGGTATTAAACATTTCTTTGTTAACATATGATTAAACAAACATTATCAATGATTGCTTGATAATTGATTGAAAAGAGATGTAATACATACAGAGGCATTAATGCATCTTGAATATTCATGGAGATGATATTTGTGTTGTGCATCAGAGACATGAAGCAAATGAATATGTAAGAAGCTTAGAAATGGAAAATGCCTTAAAGAATTAGAAGAGGATGTTGTGTTTGCAGGATTATGGCAATTTAGCACATCCTGAATGTGACAATGGTAGAAGCCATGAGAACAATTCTTTCTCTATGAAATATAAGTATTTGGACATACACTTTGAATCTATTACAAGACTATACTAGAGTATAGTCTATAGAAAAATGTGTTGAACAATGTATTTTATATGTTAGGCATAACATATTACCTAATGTTATAAATTTTTAGGTTTATGAAGCAAAATGTTCATACATGATTTTCTTTCTCATGATGAAAATTAATGAATCACTACCTCTTATTTCTTATCATATCAAATTTAAAAAATTATATTTCTTATCATATCCAATTTAAAAAATTAAATTCAGATTGCTTTAATGTGATATATTGCTTCTAATTATTCCTCAGTTATACTTTGTCACTGTTTTGTCTATAGATAATTTAGAAGGAGTTCAGATGTATTTTATTATTCTTGCAATCATTTTCTTACTGTTTTTTCAGTGACATCCGTTGTGTTTGACTAAACTTTTATCCAGCCTAAAGTTTGCTATATATAGATTCTAATTATTAAAAGTCAAGTTTTATTGCTCCTTTTCTTGTTATGAAATGCAAAGAAACACTGGGATGTGACCTTCTGAATCTCTCCTCATTGGCTAACTTGACTAATTCAAACTTCATTATTAAATTAAATTGTAGTTTTTTTCTGAAAACCTCTGAATTGCAGTGGACCAGATGCAGTTGTCTGACTAGATACTAAGACATCTTAATCACCAGCTGTAGTCATATTAACCTGCTTTCAAATAAAGTTTTCCATCTGCCTTCAACATCTGTGCAGTTCTTCTTTTTTCTTTTATTTGATTTCTCATGGTTATTCTACAGCTATCATGGGTTATGTTAAATTTCTACATTGTTCTTTGTAGCCGAACCAGATTGAGTGGTATTTTTATTATTAAAAAAAGATTTATTTTAATTGCTATTTTTAATTACATTTATGTGGGGGTATGAAAACATGCATGCAAGTGCCCACAGATGGCAGTAGTGTCAGGTTTCTTGGAAGAGCTGGAGCTAAAGTACCAGGTTTGAGTGATGTAATAAAAATTTTGATCCTTTTCCAGAGTAGTGTGGGCTCCTAACCACCAAGCTATTTCTCCAGCCCAGTATTTTTTCATTTTAATGTATAGTTTTTAAATAAAAATATTAGTGATATTAGTGTTTCAATTTATCTTTTTATTTTTAATGCCATTATGGTACATATGGTTACTATGAAGAATATAAAATTATTCATTAAAAGATGAAATTAACTTGAAAAAGCATGGAAATACTATTTGCCTTTCAAAGGAATGTCATAGCAAAATAGTATTACCAAAAAGTCTTTCCCATTTAAGATATTATCCTTCAGTTGGCTTAAGATGTTAATGATGTTAATAGTTTTCTTCATTCATGTACAGAAAAGAGGTATATTGTTTGCACATTGGGTATCACCTCTAGGATGCCTTGCCTATAGATGTCCTCTTTCCACGATTTCCTTGTTATCCATTCAGCATATCAAGGCTTAACTGACTATCACCTGCTCAATAAAATTAGTGTATTGTTACCAACTCACAGGAATACCTCTGAAAATTCCCATACACCCATCTCACTTTACTAAACTGTTGACTTTTGAAAGTTTAGCTTTAACATTTAAGTAATAAAGTAGGTTCAAAGATTGCTGGTAGACTAAAATTAGTAGTTGTAGCCTTTTATATCAAAATCATTTTTAACTGTCAGTTATAAAATATTAGAAATCAAAGGATTCAAAATGAAGGTTTTATTTATTGATGCTATTCCTAGCAAAGTTAAAATACATACTCAGGATGATACAGTAACAAAAGTTACTACTGAAGTTTTATTTTTATCAAACAAAAATATTATGTCAGTGTCCTGTTTTATTATTACTTATAACCAATTATATTTTTCCATGGATTTTCTCAAATACAGATTTAATTATTCACTGGTTCATCATTTTTTTCTTTTTGCAATTACAAGCAAATAACCAAAACCGAATGGACGTTAATTGTGAAAGAATGCGTTTAAGGTCTGTGTTAACAATGTTAGTTTGAGAATCCAGACATTGGGTTTATGAATTTATTCTTCTGGCATTGCAATATTATGATAGATCAAATCGGGATAATTATTAAGTATTCTAGTTCTTCTCTGTTGCTGTGGAAAAGTACTGCAGCAAAAGAAAATTAAAATTGTAATTTGTAGCTCCACTTGCAGTCTATAATGATAGGGAGGTCAAGGCAACAGGCACTTGAAACAACTGGTTACATCACGTCCACAGGCAGAAGAAAGCAGTGTGTTCATTCTCACTTAGGTTTGGGTTGCATTTCCACTCTTACATTTTCCAGAATTCCCTTGTAGAGAATACTTCCAATACCATTAAGACTGGTTTTCCCATATCAGTTAATGCAACTAAGACAGTCCCTCACAGGTACTCACAAAGGGCCATGTCCCAAATGCAAGCAGACAATCAGAACTATCAATCGAATGCAATTTTTATATGGTGGAAAGAAAACAGACAAGCCAAACACACCAACATATGCACACACATAAACACATATACCGCACACATAAATATACTCAAGTAACTCTAATTAAAATTTAAAGATGTTTATTAAATGTAAAATTTTTTTCTTATATTCAGTTTTCATATAAATAACACTATGTCCTAAATATCTTCCTTTTACAACAATGCATTTTGCTCAAGCATTGTTTGGCATGTTCTTGTTACTCTCTGTCTTCTTCAAAAATTTTTGTTTTTTTTCCTGAAAGTCCAGTAATAAAAAGCATTAAGCAACATTCTGTTAAAAATAATTAATTCAATAGAAATAGTGGATAGGTGATTTCACAGAAAATTCTGAACACTTTGCTATCTCATTAACTTCTTATATGAATGGGAATTCTGAGTCTCTATTGATGGCCCTTTTCATCAATATTTTACAAAATGAAAGTTTTGTGGATCATTTGAAAAAGCCAGATAGAATGGACTAAGAAACACTGCAATTCCTGATAATGAGTTCTTTAATCTGAAATAACTGTTGTTATTCTTGGGACGAAAATTACTGTCTCTTTTTATTACATTTCACGGAACAAAATGCAATTTGCAAACACAGTTTCAAAAAGAGGCAATCTTAATACCAAAAGGTTACAAAAGAAACAAAATAAGAAATGTATGATGTGCAAATACTATAAGAAAAGTAGCATGCACATCCAGGCACACAGCAAATTAAACATCTTGGTAGTTTTAACTCATAAGAAGCATTAGTTTTTAAATATTAAATAATATTTATTTAATAAATAATTATCATTCATATCTATTGAGTTCCTGAGGTTTTATTGCTAAGTTAAAATTTGGTACAGTGGAGTATTTCATAGTATTGTTTATATATATGAAGAAATTATTCTTGATTGAATCATATATAGCCTATATATCCTACATCATCCTCACTAAAAATAAAGAGCATATATGCTACCTTTAGTACCTCCATGGACCCAAAGCATGTGTCTCAGACTTTATAATTAATCACCAGGAGTACTGGCAGAGGATTGAAGCTGTCTGGGATGTGCTGTTGCTCTGTTTTGACGGAGACTCCTCCAAGAACTGGTGTTACAATTTCCGTTACAAAACATTCCATGTGTGATTATGAAGCAAAGACACTCAAAGAGAAGACACTTTTGATTTAGATATTTGGGAAAATCATATAAGACATTTACAAAGACTGAAGCCAAGTCTCCAAATCTATCCTTTAAAACACTCATATCTCATGTATCTTTCTCTAATGAATCTTTCAGGGTACCACTAAGTAGTAACGGGCCATCTGCAGAAACATGTGCATGTTCATATGCACATACATAGTTATGAAGCAACTACTGTTTAAAGTATAAGCTTATAGAAGCAAAAGATACATATTTTTACTATTCTGTTAAGCACAAACTCATATTTATGTTTTTTATATTGAAATATCTACCTTAGTGAATATATAATATAGCATATCTTCTGTCAATTTACATCGTACAATAGAAGTTGTTCTACTATCTCTGTCACCAAGAGGTGATCTTGATCTATGATGTTCAAAACAACTTCTAATAGAAACAGGGCTCATATTGGTCACTGTTTTGTTCTCAGCATTAAACTATATCCTAGCACCAACTCATAGGAATACCTCAATAGCTAAAAAGTTGTATCTGCTTTATAATTATTGTTACCTATTTAACATCTAACATTAATTCTTTCCAATAAATATTGCTGTCTCACATCAATTTTTTTGTCAGTTGGCTACAAAATTATGATTTTTAAATGTGAATCTGTGTAGTTTTTGTGGACTTGTGGCTTATGCCGGTTGTGCAACTTCTTTATTGTGGAAAGTTCAGGGGTTTCTATGAGATTAGGGAAATTAAGCTGCCACAGGAGTGTTTCTGGTTGGTTCTTTTGAAACTGGTGGTCAGAGCTGGTGTGTTGTGATTGGTTCAGAGTGTGTATTGTTAGTTACTGTGCTTTTGGTCCACTGACAGGTTGTCTTAGCAAATTTTGCTTGTGCTATTGCCCTGCCTCAAAGCAAGAGTGTTTGACTGAAAAGAGAATGATTATATGCTACCCAAGACTAAAGCCTAAGAATTTGAGGACACTCCGAGGAGACATGTAGGCAATCTGTGATTAGTGATGAAGGCAGTTATCTTAATAGACATGAAAACACATATCAAAGTTTATAAGACAAATGTGCAAAGATGAAAAATGTAAAAGAAAATATTGATCCTTGAAGATGTGCTTAGACTTCTTTCCTGAAAAATCATGGAGTATAAACCAGGGGAGAATGAGTTGCCAAAGCTTGGCAAGGAGAGGGCAGAAACTGATGTTCAAAGACTCAGAGAAAGGAGCCACATCTCTGTGGACCTTGTGCATGTTAGGGAATAAGAAATAAATTGTGAGGTCTGTATACATTCCATGTCCTACTTGCTCTCTTATTCTTGATTGAGATACTTGTGTCTCTGACGTGAGTTCCTGCACAATAGGAACAGAAAGTTACAGCTGCATCAAGCCAATAAAGAATTTTACCATGGTTAATAATTTGTTCTTTTCCTTGGTACAGTTATTGAATCAATTTCAAAACTGAAAGCTGAATAGAAAGTTGGTAGGTTTAAAATCTTGTCATAGTTTGTATATGTGGCAGATAATTTTCACATTCAGTATTAGGACAAAGGAAACACACACACACACATACACATACACACACAAGATGCAAAATGCCCACTTGTTGACTTGTTGGCAGGCCTGATTTCCCTTGGGCACTTTGTGAACATCGTGAAGTGGTCCTTCTCCCAGCCTGATTGAAGCAGAAAGAACAGATGCTGCACTCTCTCCCCACAGATGTCTTTAGAGCTGTTTTTGGTTTTATTTTTGTCTCACCATGAAATGTTATTCAAAAAGGCAAGCAAAACAACATTAAGCATCCATATATAAGAAGAAATTAAAGATTCAGTATTCTCTTGAATACTCTGTCTCACAAATGCCTGCCGTCTCTCACCAACTTTGATCACACATAACCCTTGATAAAGCGGTTGTGTAGGAATAAACTTAAGCCCTGTTAACCTGTTTTCTGAAAACAGAAGCACTCTTTATGTTAAGAACACAGATGTTTGGCAGGATAAAGAAGTAACTCTGTGGTTATTTATCCAGATTAAATCCTAGAAATTTGAAGATACTTTTTATAATTTCACATGTTATGAAAATCATACAGTATCATACTTTGTCATTTTGATGCTGGTGTGAACATCTTCCAGTGTTTACTAAACTTGTAGATTGTGCAGCAAAAAGAACATATGTCCAAGCAATATTTTGTGAAACAAGCTCCACATTGGTTCCCATCTACTGTTCACAATTTCCCATCTACTGTTCACAATGCTTTTTTAGCTCAAATCCTCTTGTGAAAGTACAAAGTGGCAAGCTAGACAGCCAGATGATAATGATGATGATGATGATGCTAGTTAGCTAACTAGCTAGACCGACAGACAGACAGACAGATAGATAGAGTGGATTCATTTTGGGACTTTATCTCAAGAAATTAAAATGAATGACTGAGGTTGCTGAAAGATTGAAGGAAAAAAAATTATTATCAGAATACATTTCTCAGGTTATCTATATAGGCAACTTCAAACAGTCATGTTAGAATTGTCTAAATACCTATAGAGGAGTATTTTCACATCATGATGGAATAAAAAATGTGCAGATGGTTGCAAGGGCATTACAGAGTAAAAGGTCGGCTTAAAAATATGACATGTGGCCCAGACGGGAATAGTACAGGAGCCTGAAATTTGTATCTTATATAAATTCGACCAGAATTATTCTTCCCTTCAAATGCCTGAAAATTATTTAAAGTTAAAGCTCTATAACATCCAATTACATTGACAACACACACTATAAAATATGTTGTTTACTTTTAAATTTTGTTTTACTTTTAAATTTTATTATATCCCCAGTGACAGTTTCCCTTCCTGCCACTCCTCTCAACTCCCATCCTACAACCTCCAATCTCCTACAGAAGCATTTGTTCTCTTTTTCCCTTCAAATAAAGAGCAAGCCTCCCAGGAATATCAACTGAACTTGCATAACAAATTACGATAAGACTAGGCACAAGCCCTCAAGGATGAACAAGGCAACCCATTAGGAGAAAGAGAAGGCTCCAAGAGCAGGGCAAAAGGGTCACATGTACCCCACTTCCACTCTTAGGAGTCTCCCCAAAACAACAAGTTACACAGCAATAATGTATATACAGCTGGCCTTGCTCAGACCCATACAGGGCTCATGATCTTTGCATCAGTCTCTGTAGGCCATTATGGGCCTTATTTAGTTGATTTTGTGGGTCATGATGTTCTTATGGTATCCTCAGCCCCTTTGACTCCTATAATCCCCTCCACACCTTTCTGTGGGATGACCCTGGTTCCACCTAGTGTTTGCCTATGGGTCTTTATATCTTCTCCAGTAAGTTACTAGTCTCTGATGACAAAGGATTTATGCACCACTTTATAATTATAGTAGAAATATCATTAGGAACCATTTCATTGACTATTTCTTTCCAGTAGTATTTGATTTTATCCTGGGTCTCTGGGATATCCAGCCTCTGGTTTCTGGTCAACCAGGTAGTACCAAGCATGAGCTCCCTTTTGTACCTTGAACCTCAAGTTGGACCAGTCATTGGTTCTATGCTATCGTTACCCAAGCACATCTTGCAAGCAGGAAAAATTGTAGGTTTAAGGTTTTGTGGCTGGTTGTTGTGCCATTCCCACTGCTGCAAGTCTTTCTTGGTTATAAAAGATGTCTGGTCCAGGATTTATATCCCACATTACTAGAAGTCTTTGCTAGGATCACTCTCCTAGAATCCAGGGATTTTCCACTACACTGGGTTTCTATATCACCCCCAAACGCTCCCACAATTCCATTGTCTCTCTCAGTACTATCTCTCCCCTCTCCCTGCATGATCCCTTCTGTTCCCATTTGTAACTACTCCCAGTCCACATGCACAACCTTGTAGATGGAATTTTCTGTCCTGACCGATTCTGCAGCTGTTCATTCTCAAAGAAACACATGGAGTCTTATATTAAGTATAAACTGTGTGGTCTATTAGCTCAGGATTATTATTAACTAGCTCTTACAACTTAAATTAACCCATAATATTTATTAATGTTTAGCCACTTGGCTTGGAACCTTTTCTCAGTAATATCTTCTCATCTTACTTCATCTGTCTCTAGCTGGTGACTGCATCTCTGCCTTTCCTCTTGCCATAATTCTTTAAGTCAGGTCATTCTGCCTTTATTTCCCACCTGGCTACTGGTCAATCAGCATTTTATTAAACCAATATGAGTGACAAATTTTTACAGTATACAAGAGCATTATCCAACAGCACATCCTCTTCTATTTTCCCTTCCTAAGGAGATCCATGAGTTCCATCCCCCTTGAGCCCTCATTGTTACTTAGCCTCTCTTTGTCTGTAGATTTTAGCATGATTATCCTTTACTTTAAAATATACAATGTAAATTGCATTCCTCAACCAACCATACCCTAATCTGATAAATTTTAATACTTGTCACAACATGCTTTTTAACTTCTGTTTGAGAGTTTAGCACAAGTAAGGTTAATAAAAGTAATATTCCAAATAACTAATGCAAATGACTGTTAATTGGAATGAAGCAATCAAAAAGGAAATCATACTGAGCTTTCCAATTACCTTTTAATGTTCTTCAGTCCTAATGAAAGGGACAAGACCCTTCTAATTGCAAGGGACTATTAAGACTGTAGTGTGCTGGGTTCATTAAGAATATATGAAGTAGAAAGTGCATTTATTAAACCAATACTAGTTTCTTAAAAATTATTTATACACGAAAAAGAGATAAAATCATTGAGAAGGATCTGAGTTTGTTTACCTTAGAAATTCAACAAAGAATAAAGAGTGAATCTCATAATTCTCAGCAAGCAAGCTCTCCATAAGTTAGTCATTTCTTCTATACTTCATTTTTTTGAAGGGAGAATTTTATCAGTTCCTTGCTTTCTATAGTACAGTATAGTATAATAATACTTCTCAGACTAGTAAGTTGGTCAATAGATGCATGCTCTTATACCCCATTGGAATCTTTGTGTCTCTCTTCAACCATACACTACATTTGCATTGTAAAGACTGTCTTTATTCTGAAAATAGACATTTACTTCAAATTCTAAAGTAGGGACTATTAATTGTTTGGCATTATTCTAGATTTCCTCACAGTAATTTAGTATTAGAAAAGCTATGTAAAATTACATATTTTGCTGATTAAATATTGTCTAACACATAAGCACTTAACATGTTTCCTCAATATTAATTAAATGTGAACATCAGTGATTAATGCCAAAACAAAAGCAATGAGATGTTTTCAAACTCATCTGAGGCTTTGCTATCATTATAGTACAAACATACATTTAAGAAGGACTGGCATCAACAACCAATCACTTTGTCTTATACCATGATTAAAATCTCATTCAAGTTTATGATATAGATGATTTTCTACAAAGGCCACTATTGTTCTATATTAATCAATGATGATATTGGAGATTATTTATTTTTCTGTAAGATACAATATTGCTAACTAAATGGGTCACTTTTGGATGAAGCCTGTCAAACAAAAGTTGTTATCACAGTGCTGAAATGAAAGTAATTCGTTAATACTTTTATTTTTTAGTTACTCATCAATGTCATACAAAATTTAGGTAAAAGAAAGTGAAATCAAATTTATTTAAAGTATTTCCAAAAGTGAAGAGCTATTTAAAAGTTCTTATCTTAGAATATTTTTTTGCATGCAATAGATGAGAAAAAAATATTTCATTGTCATATATTACCTATAAGCTTCCTTTACAATATTGTTTTTATGTATTATATTTTTTATTAAAATGCTAACATAAATCATTAATAGATGAATAAAGTTTTAATTTTTCCATTTGTAAGAATAGTATATATGATATTATTTTCTCTAAAGTAATTACTTTATATTTGAGAAGTCTATATAAACTTCATAATATTAATATCAAGTTTAATTAGTTAAGTGAATTAGCATTAAATAATATTTAATTTATAACTTTCTTAGAACATTGGTCTTTGTAAAACACCTGAAAATTTTTATTTATTTTATCTCTTTTTTAAGAAATAGACATAATTCCCTGCCACTTCATGAAAAGTAATCTCACCTGTAAGCACCTGGAATTATTTTATTTCCTTGCTTTACATATTTATGTTTATAATTAGAAGTCTTCAATCTTGAAATTAAAATATCCTTCTGACTCATGAGTCAAAAGTAGTTTATAATTTAAATTTAAAACATCTGACTCTCATGACATAGATAGATGAGTCAACAGTAAAAAACAATGTCTCCTCTTCCAGAAGACCTAAGATGGAGTCCCAGTTCCCATAGGGTGGCTACAACCATCCCTCTCTTCAGTTACAAGAAATCTAATGTCTTCTTCTGGCCCCTGTAGCCAACAGGCAAGCGTATGGGTCACAGGTGTACTTGAAAGCAAAATACATATATGCATTAAAAAAGTAAATAATTTTTTTAAAGTTTATATGTATTAATGGTGGAAGCTAAAAGATCATTAAAAAGGGTGATTTACAAACAAAATTCAGTTTTCATAACTCTGGTGGCCAAAATATATGGGCAGGGTGCCAACAACATTGAGCTCATGAGAAACCTCCAGGGTTATAGATTGCTGTAGATCTGTGTATCCACAGGGAAGACAGAGAACAAAGAAGCTTCCACTTTGTGGCCCTAATCCAATTCTTGGTGCCTCCAGCTTTGAAACCAAATTTCCTTCTCAAATCTCCAATGACTAATATTATCGAACACTAAGTGTTACAATTTCATCAAACACATTTGGGCAGAGACAAATAATTCATCTATAGCAAGATATTTAACATATTGATATATATTTAATTAAGCCATGTCATTTGACATCATTCTGCTTCAGGAAACATGTAGCGTCTATCTATAAATAGAAGACTAAAAAAACCTTTATATCCTACCCTGTACAAAAATTGACTCCAAATGAATGAAAGACCCGAATTAGAGACCTGAAACTTTAAAACATACAGAGGAAAACATGGGGAGCAATATTTCAAATTATAGGCACAAACAGTGGCTTTCTGAATAATTGCAAATATCAACAAATTGTAATAGAATGCCAAAATGGAGTGAGTATAACTAAAGCGTATCAGATACATGAATGAAAATGTTACCATGAACTCAATTAATATGTCCAATTACTAAACTATAAAATCTGGAGAAATTAATATTAAACATCTATGTGCTCATGCTGCAGAACCTTACAGAGTAATAATCTTAGAGTCTTTAATGGTATAGAGGTAGTTAATCAGTTTCCACAAACGTCTTTTTTTTTTTCCGGGTTAATTCTCTGTTGCACATTATCTTGCATTTTATCTGCAGGAGTTACCTCTAGGCTGTGGGCATTACATTGGGAATGAGTGCACATAAGTACATATTTACTAGAATTGGCAGAAACTTTTTGATAAGTCTCCCTTAACCCTTTAGAAGGGTTTACATCTATTTGATTGAAAAATATATATGGTAGAAGTTTAAAATATCTTATAACTAAATTAGGGGGATTCTACACGCAAGAAGGAACTTTGGCAGGCCTTAAGACCACAAAGCCTCAAAGTTTTGCTTGTAGTTCATCACCCAGCAGAGTTTCTCTGAGTAAAGATCTACCATTTCATTTTATGTGCTTTCATGATGTCTGGTTTCAGGTAATTGCATATATTTTTTCATGCTACAGTGGAATTAATATGTCCAATTATTTAACTATAAAATCTGGAGAAATTTATACTAAACTTCTATGTGCTCATCTTGCAGACCTTATCGTGTCTAACTCAACTCCAATACTACAGACTCGACAGACAGCAGATTGAGCAATAACCTATAATCCAGGCACAGTTTTATAGCTATTTCACTAATATATAATGAAGACTATCAGATTCCCTTTTACAATAGCCCCTTGTAGGGTTGAATAGTAGGAAGAATCCTTGCTATCCCTGTTAAGACTTTTCAGCTAATTCATTTTGATCCAGGGAAAATGATTGTATCCTGAGTGTCACAGAGGCTTCCCTGCTACAGGAAGGCTTTCACTCTGGGTTTGGGTTACCACAAACTCATAGACACACATCTCTCCATTGAGTCAGCATCTCCAATTTCCTGTCTCGGGAGTGAATATCACAGACAAAGGGAAAAGGACTTTAAAAAGTATTGTTCTGTATTACTGGTGGAAGTCTAAGGGAAAAAGTGTCCTGTACAGCAGAGACAAGACACTCAAAAGTGAAGCACAATTAATAAAATCTCAGAAGAGAAATTGGGGTCCAATCTGAATTTCAGAAAGCAAAAGAGCCAGTAACTTGTTCTTACCTCTACCTCAGTACAAAATGGCGATCCTGCCTCCAAGAATTTCAGAATGAGATGGAGTCTGATAGTTGTCTCCTCTTATTTTATAATTCTCTCCAGAGCTGGGAATAAGGGCATTCACCACAGGGATTAAAGGCATGTACCTCCCCATTTCTATAGCAACTAGTGTGGCTACTGGGATTAAAGTTGTGTGCTACCACTGCTTGGTCTGTAAGGCTGACCAGTGGGGTGGTTTTATTCTCTGATTTTCAGGCAAGTTTTGTTTATTAAAATACAAATGAAATGCTGCTACACAAAAGGAATTCTATAATGTTGCTGTTAGAAGGAAATTTTAGAGAAAGCTATGTAAGGTACAGAAAGTAAGCTGGCTAGGTCATTTAGTCCACCAAGAAGATTTTCAAGGTGCCACTCAGTTGCAATCACATCCTCATTTGAAGCTTTTTTGCAGTGTGTTCTTCCAGATGGTGCAAAAGAGAAGAAAGATAAGGAGGCAATGCAGGAAGCAGGGCCCCTCTCAGGTATTCTTGATCTCTGACCATGACAAAATCAAACACATTTTTGGCCAATGACAAATTCTTTCAATGACTTCCCCTAAACTGTCTAATTTAACCCTTATTCCCATCAAGCCTTCACCTCTATGAAGAAGTAACCGTAAAGGAGAAGAAGGATTGACTATGATCTACATGGCTTCTTTGAGCTCAGTGAAGTCATTGGGTGTGACAATTGGTACATCCCAACAGTGGGTCTATCTAAGGGCCTTTAAAAGTACATTAGGGATTTGATTTGAGTAGCATACAAGTATAATGAAAAAAAAATGTGTAGAGACATGAGAGAAAAGGAAGAAAGGCAAGGTAACAGTTAGGGAGCAGTGGAATTGGAACCCTTTGAACAGAGGAAATGATTTCATCCTGTTAGGAGGAGACATGAGTTCATACAAAAGCTCAGCATTATGCAAGCTAAGCAGAGGACCAGGAAAAGGAAGAACAAAGAATCCAAGCCCATTAGAATCCATTGATATGCCAATTGGAACATATATTTATGTCTGGTTGGTTAGCCTTCCTTTTCCCCACCACTCTCTCCCTCTCTTTGTGCCTTTCAGGCTTGACTTGAGTGATGAACCAAAGATTCAATTTTAGGTATTATCATTGCTATGAAGTTGCTAGAATCACAGAGCAAGGTCTCTTCAAGGTGAGTCTGAAAGAGGAAAAAATTATTCTCTAGGTTAGAAAAATGGTGGGTAGAAAAAAGTAGACCTTGGTTACAGGTCCATGTGGGCACTGATGTATTTAAATTGAGCAAAAGCTGAGATGTCTTGAATCAAGAAGACCACTATTGAGAAATTGCTTCTTAATATAACATCTCCCATGGGAAATGATATATGGAAAGTGCAATTCTTTGCACTGTTATGAAAAATTCAATCATTTTCACCTCTGGTAATGCCTTTCTGGTCTATCTTTAAGATCACACATGAGATCAAGAATAATATTTTATTATTATTGCTAAGATCTGTTAAAGATTTGGTACTTGAGGGTTACTAGTGGCTTAGTAGGATCCTTTGAGTATATTTTTAAATTTTTAAAAAATGTTTTGTCATATATTAGAAAAATTTTGTCTTGACTCTATTTTAAAATCAATACTATAGTCCAACCTCTGAGTTTCCATAGACTCTCTGACCATGAATACATATGTTTTCCCAAAGAGTTGCTTAAACCTTTGTGAGATTACTCATAGTCCATCAGAGCACAGTTGATCTCAGAAGTAAAGGGTCCTTTCTCAACATGGTGTAGGATAACAAATTTATCGTTTTCCCTGAAGCATACTCACAAGTCTGATACTTTAAACATTTATGGAAGAGTTACTTAAAGATTAGGCAAAACCCTAAAACATTCATGCAAATGATAATTTTGATGAGACTTACTTTTTAAAGTCGTTACTATGATGAGATATACAATTTTGTTCCTTAAGCAGGTTCTTGTAAATGGCACCAATAGTAGACCAAATACCTTAGAGAACCCATTGATTTCAACAGAAATTAATTTTGAACATATTGAACCTTTGAAGTTTTAAAAACTTATGATTATCTTAGGACAACATTTACCGAATGTAAAATCCTAAGATTTTACTTAAGACATATTCATGTTTACATCTGTCTAATCATACTGCCCTTTTAGCTGTTTCGTTTTGTACTAACACTTTTGCTTTCCTTTTTTTCTTTTAGTAATGTGTATTCATTCTATTATTTGCTTTTTATTGAAAATAGATATCTTTTCAAAGATTATATTCTGATTATGGTTAACCATTCCCCATCTCTTCTGAGATCTTAATCATGCTTCCATCTACTCAAATACACATCCTTTCTTTCTCTCTCTCTCATTAGAATACAAAAAGAGATATAAAAACAATAATAATATAACATAAAATTATAATGAACTAAAAGAAGTAAAAGGGTCAAACAAGGCACACCATAATACATATAGATGTAGAGACACAAACTTAAAATAATGTAAAGTTTTGACAAAATATTATGAGAAAATGAACCCAATAAATGCCATTAAACTTGTTTTGTGTTGGTCACCTACTACTGATCATGGAGCTTGCCCTTAAGACTGGTTTGTCTAGCCACTTCTCACTGGAGAAAACTAATTTTTCATTTATTAGTGGTTATCTGAGTGAGGGTTGGGAACTTGTATCTATTTTTCCTGTCAATGCTGAGACCCCATCTGCCACAGACCTGTTCAGTCTTTGTGAGTTCATATCTATGCCGGACCTTTTGTGTTTAGAGAAGCTTGATTGCTTGGTGTCCTCCATCCCCTCTGATTCTTCCATTTTTTTCTCTTCCTTGTCAGCAGGGCTTCCTTGTGTCTGCTTTGATGGAAACATTCTGTTGAGGACAGTGTGTTCCAAGCTCTCTCATGCTGCACATTGTTCAACTGTGGGTCTCTGTATTTGTTCCCATCTACTGCAGGAGGAAGTTATTTTATGATGACATACAAACATTAACAAGTAAATTTATCAATGCAATTGAAGACTTTTGATAAGTTGAATGATATCAGGCTGGATAAAGAAAGTATTTTTCTTCTTAAGACCTTTACAGATTTGTTCAGACTAGTTGAATCACATATTGGGGACAGGTATTGGGACAAAGGAGTGAGCAATGTTTTGTCTTCTCAGAATATTCAGAGATGAAATGCATGATATTGATGGGTTATCTCCTAATATTTTTAATATACAGTACATAAAAATCAGTATCTGTAACCTAGTAGGATCAATCCGGCATGTATATCTGCAATAACTAATAACCAGTTAAAAGCTCCTTTGAAAAGACTAGGAGTTACCAGATATTTGAAAGACTGTACCATAACCAGTAGAAACAGAGAATCTTAAAAGGTTAACAAATCTACATCTTTCCTTTTGCTTAAAGATAATATTATGGTTGATATTTTCCTCTAGAGGCCAATATTCTTTTTCATCTTCTGGTTTAAATTTAGACAGGTTTAGAATGCAGAACAATATCAGACATTTCATTTTCAGGGTCTCTGGGTCAAATGAATGATGGAAGATTATCTATCTGTTAGAGAAAAAAAGTTTTATTTCTTTTTTTTTTCTCCCCATCAGGATGTCCCCCTGGTGATTTCCTTGTCTCTTGTAACAGGTCTTTCTCTGAACTGCCAACTCCCAGGTAACAACATGGAAATTTACTAATCATGAAAGTTGGCCAATAACTTAGGCTTGTTTCTAAATAGCCCTTATAACTTAAATTATCCCATTTATGTTAATCTGTGTTCTGTCGTGCGGCTGCTTATGTCATCTCCCCATACTGCTCATCTTCTCATCCTCCATGTCTGGCTGGCAATGCTGCCCTTTTCTTCCTAGAATTTTCTCTCTACCCTGAAGTCCAGCCTATAGTGCCTACCTAGCTATTGGACATTTAGTTTTTTATTGCATCTATCATGACAATATGTTTTTACTCAGTGCACAAATGCCCCACAACATTGTAGTGTGCTGATCATGACACACCTACTTCATGGGCAATGAATGAGTAATACAATTGCACACATTTCAGGCTGCAACAGTGATTATGGGGAAAGGGAAGTTTTTTTGCTTTCAGTTGTGCTTCCCAACATGGTCCTGACATCTGTGTAACCCCAATATTGTGATGACTTACTCTTAGCAAGTTGCCCTTTGTAGGAGCCCACAAGTGACTCAGTTTTTATTTGGAGTCATTTTTGACTTAAAGAAATTATTTCAGTTTAAAGCTCGCCTGTTTTGCCTTTCAAAATAACCTTGAAGGATATGAGGGACTTTTGTTTTACGCCATAAGAAAAAGACACTCTATCTAGTAAAAAGTATATTGCCAGCGACAAACCTCAGAAACATCAAGATAGAAAGTAAGGCTGCTTCCAGGCAGCAAGTACATGTTGGAAAGAAGAGGAATGGTCTTGTGGTTAGATACTGACTGACCGTCTGTGTTGTGTTTTGCATATAAGCAAGTTCTGAAATAAACTCTGGGCTGTTTGGCTGCTTTGGCAAGACCAGACAGACCTCCTGATTCTATCCTGTCTTCTGTTTCTCTCTTCTGACTTTTCTTTGGCCTCAAGGATCCCCTATCCAGAAACTCTAACTGACTTTGTAGAAAGGGTGCCTATAGGTTTTCTGACACCCCAACTTTAATGATCCCTTCCTGCAGTTTGTCAGTCTAATATCTTTCCTTCTATATTTTAACTGCTGTGGTAGTTTGAGTGATAACAGCCCTTATAGGCTCATATATTTAAATACTTGGACCTCATTTGGTGGAGCTGTTTGTGAAGGATTTAAAGGTATAGTTTTATTGGAAATGATATGTCATTGCAGATAGCCTTTGAGGTTTAAGAAGCCATTTCTGCTTTCAGGGAGCATTCTTTGCTTCATGTTTATGAATCAGAATGGGAGCTCTTAGCTGCTATTCAAGCACCATGTCTACCTGCTTGCTTTCATAAGCCACATGATTGTCAACAACTCCCGTCCTCTGAAGCTGTGAGCCTTAAATTATATACTTTCTGTTATTAGTTGCCTTATCTTTTAATCACAGAAAAGAACTTACTCCTGGTTTTAACTTCTGAGTTACTTTTTTATTGTCATGATAAAATACCATGGCAGCAGGCAACCATAGGGAGCATTCTTATTCAAACCACCACAGCCACTATTACCTAAAAGCAAATGGAGTAAATACTGACTCACATATCATGGAATCCAGCCACTTTCTATTGATTACATCAGTTATAGAGTCTCAGTATTTTTGTTGGTTAAGCTTCTAATATTTTTATCAGGTTTCCTCTGACTCATCTCCCTTCAAATTTATAATCTTCAAACCTAAATCACATTTCTCAGTATGGATGGTTTTTAAGAATATTAGTGCCCAAAATGAACTACCCATTTATAGAAGGCTGTCAGTAAGCTGCCAAAAGAACTATGGTCTAATATTTAACACATGCATCTTGGATTTAGGTTTCTATTTGCAATCTGTAGAACACTGGCAAGTTATTTTGTAGCTCAAGATATGGGACCATTCTAAACCCCTGCTGTTGGACAATGATCTTGTACCCTGTAAAGATTTGTAAGTTGTATTATGTTAATAATATACTGACTGGCCAATAGCCAGACAGAAAGTATAGGCGGGGTGACCAGGCAGGAAGTATAGGTGGTGCAAAGAGAACAGGAGAAGTCTGGGAAGAGGAAAGGCTGTGTCTGCAGTCCTGACCCAGATTCAGAGAACATAAGATGAGAGTGCCTCACTGATAAACATGGCTAACATAGACAAAAATAATGGGCTATAATTAAAGATGTAAGAGTTAATAAGAAGCCTGAGCTAATAGGACAACCAGCTTATAATTAATATAGACCACTGTGTATTTCTTTGAGACTGAATGGTTGTGGGACCAGGCAGGACAGAAACCTCTGTCAACCAAACTCAAAAAGAAAGAGATATTTATTCTGTCCATAATGTGATGAGGCACATTACTTCAGTAGAGTTTCTAAATTTCTAAATGATAGAGTTTCTAAAAAACAAAAGAACCCACCATAAAGTTGCACTAATATCCCAATAGTCTGATTTAAGAAATACAATGACATTGGATATCAAGGAATCCAGAAAGCATTTTATGAGTGTGATAGGAGCTTCATCTCAGGATTCTAGATGTGGTTTTAAGAAGTAAGGCATGTCTCTGTATAGTAGGGTAGGCTGAATCAGTTCTTTCCTTCTGATTACAGGTCATGGATGGCTCAGATAAACAGTTCTGATAGTCATGCTGAAATTGTATTTAAAGTCTGGTCCACTCCTGTGGGCAGGAAAATAGAATTTACTTACAAACTTAGCCCAGTTTACAGACTATGGAGTTTCGCTAACATCAATTTTTAAAGGAGTCACAGTAATAATAATACCACTACCAAAAAAAATCACAATTTCAAATCAATATAGACACCAAACCAATCAACAGATACATATTAGTATCTTTATAAATAACTGAATCCTACCGGATTTAAAATTCAAAGTATCCTTTTTCCAGGAAAAAAGATGCATATGATATTCACAAAAGTTCCACTAAAATTTAAATCTCAGTGGAAACTCCAAAGACAAGTACCTCTAGTAAGGATACTTTTAAATACCATGTTTAGATTTAGTCATTGGAAAGCAGAAGTTTTGAAAGCCAAATTATTTGAATCCTAGAAATTAAAATGACAGTTTTTTCCTTGAATTGAATCTTTAAAATGTAAATGAAATGCATTTGTAACATAAACAAGCAACAAAGAATTGGACAGAATGAGATGGAAAGTTTGCTAATGGCACTTGGGATGTGACGGCTATTTTTAAAGGGGTCAGTCGGTACTCGTTCAAGTCGACAAGGGCACTTGAGCACTTGGAAGAACACACCACAAGGAAATCTGGGTCCTAAGCTCTCAGTCATTATGTTCAGAACTAAGAGAAACATGAGCTAAAATGTATTCAAGGATGCTATTGTAGATATTAATATTTAGCAGTTATGTGCAAATTCAATAACAAAATGAAAATGAATTAATTTACCAAACAACCTCATAGATAAGTGGGTCCTCAAAAGCTAAGAGCAAGTCATTTACATTTGCTAAATGCTCTTTGTGTTAAAACTGGAATTTTAAAAGGGTGAAGGGATTTCATGAGTGCACTACCTAACTTACTGCTTCTTTGTTTTCTGCCTTAAAAAAAGGACTCCTTTTAAAGCTTCTTACATGCCTCAGTTATTTCTATGTTGTTAGACAAGCTGCTGACATTCGAATACAGTGAAATAAATATCTCACATGGTAGAGAGTCTCAGCTATCACATGCAGGATGTCTTGACAGCAGAACTAACTACTGTCATCAGCATAGCGGGGTAGGTTCTGATGATAACGTGCCCACGGTGTCTCTACCATAATGCAATCTCAGGGTTTATTTTTCACCTCAGCATATGGAGGGTTTCCTCAAGGGCTAAATGCTCTGATAGTTTTATATTTCTATTCCTTACACCAGGAGAAGTAAAAAGATAGTCACTGGCTATCCAGAAAATTTGTCATCTTTTTGTGTCTCTGAAAGTCATTTGAAGCACATATGTGGTTGTCATAGAAGTCATACTTGTTTTTAAGCTTAGAAACGTGCCCTTTGGCAGGCTCTATCAAGAATTCATACTAGTAAGAATATCCCTAACAGCCATTCCCTAAGGCCATTTACCCCTTTGGCATTTGATTTAACTGCGTTAAGGTCTGGTTTCTCTGTGCACTCAATGGATTTTACCAAATATTTACTATTTATGAGAACTATTTAAGAACTGAAGAAGAAATGCATGGCTGAGAAAAGCCCCAGTGGCTAACATTGCTGGGTTTTCATATGTTTATGGAACCCTCTGTTTTCATTTGTATTCCATTTAATAGCCTTAGAAATCTTAAGGGCTTCCCTTGCAGGAAATTTGTTATGGGATTATAACATAAATTCTAAAATAATCTTTTTATCCGTGAAAACCTAATTAATGAAGCTTACCCTAGCACAACTTCTGAAGACCAAAGAGCTGATTCCTTTTTGTTATCTTTCTTGTTTTCTTCTTTGAAGTTGTAGTGACTCAACAAACAGAGGATAGTATGTTTCCTCGCTCATATAATCAAGAAGGAAAATGAAGGTAAAGAAAAGGAAAGCAGAGATGCAGAGAGGAAAACAGGACAAAAACAGGACCTTATTTTGAATGAGTTGTAACTCAGGCCAAGCATATGCATCCCTGGCCCTGGGGTTTAAGCTCATGTAGGTGTCTTCATCGCTGCCCTTAGCTGCTGCAACTCTACAATAGGTACCCTTTTACTTAGCTTGTGATTTCTCTTATTCCAGGTGTGTCTTGCTAGTAGTTAACCTAAGGGGCTATGTGTAGTTAAGATAATGCTTTTCATGTGGAAAACTCTCTTAGGAAGCAGATTGGTAGTCTGATGAGTGGTTTTTGTGTCAGATATTCTAAGTGTATATTCCAGGTTGGTCTCAAACTCTCTACCCTTCCTCAGCCTTTACAGAGCTGGGTTAGAGCTTTGTAATGCCGTGTCCACCTAATATTTGGATTACTTGCAGTTTTGTTTATTTATTTGTTTGCTTGCTTGCCTGTTTTGCAGGCCTGAGGATTGAACTCAGTGGCTTGTACATATGAGCCAAGACCCATAAATTTTTAAAATCATTTTGTGTATCCTATATGAAATCCACTGACCAGAAAATTTTCATATTGTGGTACTTGTAAACATGATTTACCCCACATTAAAAGTAAATATTACTGTTTATTTCTAGGTGGTTTCATCTTTAAACTTTGTTGTGAGAAATATGACATTTCAATTCAAAATATCTTAAATATAACTCATCTGAAGTCTTAAATAAAATAAACAACGAGGAAACCTTATTTGACAGGGTGAAGACCACTCAGAAAAAGCTTGGTTTTAACCTTGTATGATCACTCTTTAACCATTTTTGATACATGGCTGTTAATCAAATCCTTTAGGAAACATTTCCTGAACAATTCAATCCTCCAATGACTTCAAAATAACACTCAGGCAATTCCCAGGTGTAAGCGCTGTGGCAAAAGCAATTCTCCCTGAGGTCCTTCTTTAGTCACCCAGGGCTCTAAAACGTCCAGAGTAAAGTCAATGGATGTTTCACTTTCTGCGGGTCAAACTTGGAGGTCAACACTGCAAAACTTGTGGGAGGCTCATCCGGCAATATTTTCTTCTGTTCTCTTTTAACGTTTGCAGCACACATAGGAGCCACCTACACAACAGACTTGCTCAGAGCTCTTCGATGGTGATTCCTGCTGTGGAAACAATGCTGTGACTAACTGTTTGCTGGAACAGATGAGCTTGCTCAAAGCTGTGGCTCAGCCTGGCCCAGGAAATTGACAGATAGCATAAAGGAGAAAAATCATCTCAAAAAGAATAAGTAAAGAATGATAACGTATAAAATCTATAAAGAGTAAATATCAATAAGATATTTTTCTAGACCGTACTTTTTTCTAGACCTTATTACTTTTTCTTCTCTTCTGTAACTTTTTAAAGGATAATGAAAGTGTCCAGTTTAGGAATGAGTACTAAATTGTTACTTCTTTAGCTTATTAAGCATCCATGAGTGTCTCCATTTCCTTGCTCACACATGTCCCTTATTGCTCCATTTACAATAGTTAGGGAAACAGAATCAGTCTAGCTGTCCATCAGCTCATGAATGGACAATGAAAATTTGGTACCTATCCACAATAGAATTTTATTCCATTGTAAATAAAAAAAATGATATTGGGGGATTTACTCATAACTGTATGGGCCTAGAAAAAAATGTACAGAGTCTCCCCCAAAAAGAAAGGCACACTGTATGTTCGCTCTGGAATGTAGATCTTTCAGAATCTTTAGATCTGGATGTTTAACTCTGAATACCTACAGAAGTCAAGGAACTAGAAAGGAGACATTGGGTGGGAAATGTCTTAAGGAAGGAAAGATGGCAGAATAGAGGAGATATGAAATTAGACAGGTGGAGCACTGTGGATGGGAAAGTACAAGCAGGGTTGGGATGGGAAAATGGTGCAGATAGGAAGTGATGGTCACTTAACCAAAATGAAAGAGAACTGTAAAACTATATGGAAGCTTACTACCCGGTAAATTGATGAAAAATGCCAATTAAAAAAGATAGAAGAGAGATCTTATATATGGCTAGGTAATATTTATTCTGAAAACCATATGTTATTTAAAAATGAAGTCAGTGACAACTGTGGGATGCCTCCTTACAAATTATTTGTCAGGGAGGTTTCAAAGGCCTCCAAACAATCTCTTGTCAATCCTAATGGCTGCCTACCATAACTTGTTATTTTTAGTTTGACACTATTGCTGAAGACATTCTACATCTTCCTTGTAATATAGAGAAACCAAAAAGAAACTGAGTGGAGAAACATCTCTTTCTGGATATATTTCATAGTGCAGAAGGGTACTGTATATTCTATAGGAGGGAGACTAGGCATCAACAAATCTTACCCACGTGGGAAGCTTATAACTTCCCATGAATACCAAGCTACCCAACCACAGGGGTCTGCTGGTACTGCAGTGATAATGATGTGATGGTCCTCCCCCACTCTCTAATTGGGTTTGAGTTTAGATATGTAGGAAGGAATCCATGCCTCCAATTATGGACCCAGTCAAAAGCCAGTGGCTAAGAACATGTTAGGCTACAATGAAATACCTATTATAGTGGTATAGTATTTGTGTTTTATATAATAAAGGAAGCTTGCCTAAAGATCAGAATGCAAATCAGCCATACTAGTCAGCTATCCAGGCCAGGCAATGAAGGTGCACACCTTTAATCCCAACACTAGAATGCAAAGTAAGATGGGAGGAGACAGGTTTCATGCTCAGTCTTCCGTCTGCATTTTTATAATTTGTGCTAAAACCTA
Source organism: Myodes glareolus (assembly GCF_982192425.1). NCBI lineage: Eukaryota > Metazoa > Chordata > Mammalia > Rodentia > Cricetidae > Myodes > Myodes glareolus. The sequence continues at coordinate 35,380,712 of NC_142041.1, forward strand.
TACCTGCTTTCTATAATTGCTTAGCAAATATCATATATATTTTCATGATTTAAAAATATAATACCACTGTCACTATATTCTTAAGATTATTTGAGCAAGCTTCTCACAGTCCAGTCTACCCTGTTCCCTCAAAAAAACTGCAGAATAATTTTTAGCTTTACCTTTTACTAATTTTAAATATATTTTAATATACATATGGCATTTTTATTTCCAGCACCACCAGACACAATGTTTTAATCTATCATGTATATGAGAATTTCAACTTTTGAAAACTATAATATTTACATATTTTCTTTCAATCTTTTTTCTCCCCTAATTAATAAGGTAAATAGAAATATGTTGTCTGTTTATATTTATAGATAAAATCTCAGTCAGATGAGAGACAGTCAGAACAGAAAAACTAGGATTGTAACTAACTTAAATGGTAACAATATAAAAGGGACTAAGTAACTATTCTCCCTCTCCTCCTCCCTCTCCCCACTGTGTGTGTTTATTTAATACAAAATAGCACAATTATTATTTGATGCTTTTTATCAACTACACCAATCAACTATTAATTTTAGCAGTAAATGGTAACAGCCCTCTGCAATTGCAAAGATGTGTAGGTACAAGAGACTCTGAGTGTTGTTTCTGGTCTTGTGCTTCTGGAATCTGAGTCTCCCACTCTCTTACCACTCCTTAACCCATGAGCAAGTTCATTGTTCTTCCATTGGTATTCCAGGTTAGAGCAAAGGTTATGAATGAATGAATGAATTTTTCCCTGTCCATGAAGATTTTGTTAGTCTAGAGAACTTTATTTTTTTTATTACTTCTGAGTATTAGATTACTTATTAGCTTGTCCTTCATTTTTCTCCATTTTCAGGACAGTACAGTATCAAGAAGCTTTCAGAGTTGAAGAATAGAAACCAGACAAATAATTTAAGAAATATTTTTCTGTGTGCATTCAAATATATTAAGTAATCAAGGCATTATAATTTTAACATTCTAAATAAAATGCAACATTGAGTGTAAATGATGAAAGTGTTATTGAAAACAAATTTTATGATTGTACTCCTTTGTTAATATGCTATGAATGAATTATCTCAAGTATTAAAAGTGATGGAAAGGTTTATTGATTACATAAAAAGGAGTGCTGCCTTTATGCACCTCAGAGTATTTATAATAATGATGTTTCACAGCTTAACTAAAAACTGTAAGAGATGTACTGTAAAGTTAATAGATCATGATATTATTTTATTTTTATCATTGATTGTTTTACTAGATCATTTAAACTCTTATTAAAGATTTTTCACAAGCCTAATTTAATAGGTAGATATTCAAATTAGAAATCGTTTCATTAATTTTTCCTTTTTATTTTAGTTTGTCTCTTTTTCTTCTTAATCTTTAGTTAGAATTGTTATTAATGTGAGTGAAAGAACCTACAGAGAAGTGGACAATAAAAATGGGTTCTTTTTAGTTGTTAGATCTAAAAATTATCTTTCCTAGATTTAACTTTTTGAAAGAAGTTGATTGAAAATATCATGAACGCCTGAGCTCTTAAAAACGTATGTGCTTGTAATTGGTTTACTTGTTTGAAATAAATAAAGAAAAAGTGTAAAAGGGATTAAAAGTAATTAAAGTGTAAATAAGCTGGCATGCATTTGTGACCGAACAAAATTCTGTCAGTCATTTTTCTTAGCATGGAACCCAAGAGGCAACTGAGGGAATTAAGTGTAACTGAGAACATTGCATATTCATTTTTCCTTGAGGAAACATTTCATTCTTCCTTCCTTTCACCCTGAAAGATAATTTCTACTTGACTAGTGACATGAATAATGGCACGGGCTAGCTCATATATTCATTCACTCGCTCATTTATCACGTGTTAGTAAAAGAGCTCCTATTTGACAGAAATCTACGAGGTAAGAGGGCAAAGAATGCAGAGCACAGCAAACAGGAAACAAAAAAAAGCAAATCTGAATTGTTGTCTTGAAAGGAGTATGAGAAACCTCTGTCATGAGTGCCGAAACTGGTATGGTAAGCACATCTGTGGAGAAGCAGACATGGCACCGCACAGAATGTAGAACAGGTGTGTTCCTTCAGCAAGAACATCATAAGCAATGCATGAAAGCCTGTTTTTAAAAGATGGCAAACCCTGCTGTGGTGGGATGGCCCTCATTGTAACCTCTTTACCTTTACATGAGGTAAAATTTTTACGTGTAATAATAAAAGCATGTGATTTTCTTCTTATGGACATAGCTATCTATTTCCTGAAGAATACTTATTTTGTCCACTTGTGGGTTTGGTCCTGTTCCAGAGAATGAGTGATGGTAACCACATGCTTTACTTACTGTTTCATTCCATTGGTTTACCCTCGAGCTAACCCTTTGGTGTTAGTATTGCAATGCTTGGGTCATTATAGCGGAAATCAGTTAGGGTAGCTCATCAAATTTTCTTGTTTTTATTCAATACTGTTATTGGTATCATGTTTTTGTTGTTTCATTTGAATTTTAGGATTATATCTTTATCGTCTGATGAAAATTTTCTGTGTACATATGGGAGTCTGTATCTTAGTTTATGTTAAGAAAACAGGTTAACAATATTCACAATTAGAATTCAGCAAAAAATTTGAATCAAAAGTTCCATATAAACACAATATGTTTAAGAAAGAACAATTTAAGTGTGAATTGCTGCAATGGAAAGTCTGTGGCAGAATGAGGGGAAATGAGGTAGCAATTAAAGTTGGACTGTTTTATCAAGAAACTTAGGTGTCTTAATCTGGAAGATTTATTTCTTAAGCAGGAAGTGGTCTTTCTCTGACATCCCTGAAAAGTTTATCAAGGGGTCTTTACCTATCCGTCAATCAATCTATCATCTATTTACCGACCTCTCTCGTGGATATACACACCCCTTATGAGACAAATCCAAAAACCTTTTAAAATCTCTTTGCTATTATCTCATATGATGATATCATAGTAATCGAGGGAAGTCTCTTTGGATTAAAACGTTTTCTTTAAGTTTTATTGACTTTTCTGTGACTTTCTCAAACAGTGAATAGGTAAGTTCTGACAGTCTCCTCTCTAACATCTTGTTTCATATGTTGTTCTGTGTTCAGGAAAGCATATGTCCAGCGTCTCAAAATGCTCCCATCCTCCTCCCATTCTTCAGTCCAAGGAACTCTGGCATAGTTTTAATTTATTCCCTTCCAATAATGCATACATTTTTTTTTTTTACCTTAACCAGCATTTTTCTTCTCTTTTCAATTGTTCTCTAATTCTAATACTAACTTTGCGCACAGGTTCTTTCTAACCATGCAGAACAAAGCAATATGCCCTTTGGTTTTCAGTGACATTTTGTTGTTTGACTTGCACATTAGTAATAAGTGCCTGATGTTCTGCTCGTTTTGTCGTATATCTATTTATTGTCAGTAGACAACTAATAAAGCAATATGTTTTGCAGCTCTGAGAATGGATTATTTATATTAATTTATTACTTTATTTCAAGCACTTAGGATAATATCTTATGTTAAAACGGCTTAAAATGTTATGAAAAACTTCCTTCCCCCTTAGTTTCTGGCAGAAAGAACAAATAAGAAGGAAAGTAAAAAGAAGAAATGCTGAAGTTTTGCTGCCTACTTTGAAAGAATGATCATTCCTGTATTTTGCCATCTTACATGTATACATGCTTGTATATTGGATGTCACAGGTACTTTATTGACTAAAGACAACTGCAATTGACTTCTCATATGGATTTAAAGTATCTTCTAAGTTGCTGTTTTGAAAAGATATGTTTATGTTACTAATTAATTCATAGTTGGTTTTCTTTTACTTTTGAAACTTTTACAAAAGTAAATTTAGCAAGTATAAGGGAATGTATTTTCCATGCTAATAAATTCGCTCAGTGTAGATAATGCACTGATTTTTAGTAAACATGTTGGGTTGTATAACTTACCTTCATAGCAATTTTTAGAAGATCACTTATTTTTGTATGTTGCCTTGTGCCCAACAGAATGTTTACAGAATATTTCCACCTTCATTCCCAGGCACTCATCAATTTATGTCTTGTGCATTTGATATTAGATCTAATAAATTCACTGTACAATTTTTGCTACAGTATTTTGCTATTCATCCAAAAAGCAGCATGCATCCATGTTCCATTTCTTTATAATAATGCTGAGTAATAACTTATTATACAAACGTGAAACATCATTTTATGTTTTCCAGTTGTTAGATGGTTTATTTGTTGCACAGTGAGGAATGACACTTTCACATTCTCATGTCATCGCTGTTCTTGAAATGGTATCTTATATTTCTTGGGTTAATATACAATAGTGTACTTCCTGAATCATGTGGTTACCCTTAAAACAATTACAGATCAGAAGTGAATGCCATTTACCAACTCTAACAAAACGAGGGGCTTTGTACTCTTAATCTTTGCCTAGAATTGTTAGTGACTGTATACAAGATTGATGCAATACGTTTTGTTACCACATCCTCCTAGTTAAAAAAAATATTGAATAAAATATTTTTGAATATTTTTAATTGTTCATTTTCTATTTAGGTCATATGTCTGTTATTTAAAACATTTTTTTCTTATTTTATGTATGTTTACATGTGCATATTTATTCATATATATAAGGATTTGTGTGCAGAGGGATACATGCATGCATGTCATTATACAGATGTGGAGATAAAAGGATCACTTGTACAGTTCGTTCTCTTCTCCCACCATGTGTTTCCTGAGGATGGAACTCGGGGTGTCTGTCTAAGCAGCAAGCAACTTTACGCTCTGAACTGCTTTGCTGCTGGTCCCCAAACAAAGTTCTTTCAAATGAACTCACTAATTAATAAATGCTGGTAGAGATGTTACACATATGTATTTCTCAAAGATATTCTCAAACTTTTCTCCATATCTGATTCCATCTGATCATGTGCAAGTAGCTGAGTAATAAGCAGTTACAAATGAATAAGGGGAAGGGCACACCTGCTCAGCGGTGATGACTAGATCTGTCCAGGTCTTCGCGGAGTCAGAGGGTGGATGTGCTTGCAACTATCCCTCTCACACAGCTTGTTGTTGCCAGTCATTAGAAGGTAATGCAATGTCAGCACTTTAGAGGCTGATAGTGAACCTGACTCTGGCATGCAGAGCAACTTCCAGGGCATAAGGTTATAATTCCTAGTCACATCAGATTGCCACCATTCATCAGAAACTTGAAGTTAAATTATAAAAACTTTCAAAAATGAAAACAGGGTGGTAAAGCATGATTTGTAGCATGATTAATAAAAACTCAGATACAGATATTGGGGTTCAACCTGAAGACCAGAAAAGCAAAACAGCCCATCACTGGCTCTTACCTCTACCTCAGTCTGAAAATGATGATCCAGCCTCTAGGACTCCTTAGAATGAGACTTTTTGAGAACTGCCTCCTGCCGTCTTATATTCCTCTTTAAACTGAGGTTAAAGACGTGTACCACTGGTATTAAAGGCATGCATGGCTCAGTTTCTATGGCAATTAAGTGTCACTATTGTGATTAAAGGAGCATCTCATTGTGGTTACTGGGATTAAAGGTATGTGTTATTGCTTCCTGGTCTGTAAGGCTGAACAAACAGTAGGACTATTTTATTCTCTGATCTTCAGACAAGCTTTATTTATTAAAATGCAAATAAAATGCTACTAGATTTCCCCTTTATATCTAAAATTAAAAAAGGCTTTAACAAATATAAGAAAAACTATGTACAATAAGTACAATAGGTAAATTTAATTTATACAGGTAAATACATCAAGGTCTAGGCTATTTGCATTTGAAAAACTCAGAGAAAATACTCCATATCTATCTATCTTGGTGAGCCCAAAGTCTTGTACTTAATTTACTTTCTAGAGTAACTTGTTTCTGTGCCAGGTAAACAAAGAAAATTATACCTATAATTATCTAGTATTCAACTTCCTCAGAGACACATAAGAAAATAATATTAACTAAATAGGCAGGAAGTGCAAACAAGTAACTTCCAAAAAACATGAGTAGTGACAGAAACAACTGGCTTCCTGGACTCAAAGCAGTTTCTCTTTATGTTGGGGCACCCATTTTTGCCACAGGTCTAGAATATCCAACAGACTTTTCTGTGATGCAGGATGTTCTGACGTACTGTCTTGACAATGTTTGGCAGTCACTTTCTTTTGTGTTCTGCTTGTCTAATTAGGACTCCTTACTGTCAGCTGTCAAGGCAGGGACATTTTCTTGCCCAGTGACATATTTTTGCCACAAAGAAAGTAAACTCCCTGTGGAGTTTCTTTGATGCCCATTATCTTCTCTAAAATAGATTGGTGCTGTCAGGAGCAGAGATGTCTCATTTTCATAAACAAGAGCCTATGTTATTAAAACATCTTAAATGCCAATTTTTGTAGATCTCTGAAGTGTTTAAAGATGACCTATCTATCTAAAATATATCTTTATTTGACCTTGAAAACATACCTAATGCGACTACAAGTTCAAAATACGATATTGAGAAGGGAAACATAGTTCAGCATGTCCTATTTAGACAGGATAAAAGACAGTAGGACAAAATAGAACATGGGGCCAGATAAAGATAGAGAATGCAAGGGGTGGATTTTTTTTGCATCATTAATGAAAATACTTGGCCCTCAGATGATTCAGTTCTACAGTCCTAATGGAGTGGTAGTTACAGATAGAAAAACACAGAAGATGTGAGGGAGAAAGAGACAGAAGGACTTATGCAGAAGAAACACAGGAAAGCCAAAGGCAGTAATAGAAACCAGGGTATGAAACTTGTGAACATGGCTGAAAGAAGACTGCTTTTTTGTTTCAATTATATCTAAATCCTAAAAATACATTGCATCTCTTAGTGCAATAAAGTATTTTTAGAACTATGTTTCTTTGAGAATAAAGATTATTTTTTTCTAGTGCTTCTACATTTACTTCTTGTTTCTAAACAAACCCCATTGCTGTCTTCTTCAATGACTGTGGTCAGTGACAGTCCTGTTAAATATTTATGTTTCAATCTAAACTAGCCAAACATTTCCCCATAATGTTATGGTTTTTTAGGGCTACTGTTATCTCTCATCTGTCACATGAACATCCACACACAAGAAATGACAACTTTGCTATAGGAGATAAAAGATGGGATATTCTTTTTGTCTCTATTTGCAACTATCTTAATATTTTATATAACAATATTCTCCCCTTTCCTGAAGTCATGTATTTGGGAATATGCAAGATGCTAGTCCCAGAAAATTCATGGCAAGCTTTATCCATGGGCTTTGGAATTCCTCACCTAAGAGCATGATCAGAAAAGAAGTATCAGTTTGAAGGCAGAACTAATTCAAATTTCCTAAAAGTTTCCTTCATACTGCTGTACTGAACAAATCTTGAATTTCAAATTTCTTAATAATTACTATGAAAAGTAACTTTATTTGCTCACCTGGCTGGCATATAATGACACCATTCACTCATTCTAATTTTGCTCTATCAAGTATTTACCAAGGAATATCCCATGGTTATATTATTATTCTAATTTTACCTGCTACTCCTTCTTAAAATACAAAGTACACCCTGAGATTTCCCACTCTAAAGTCAACCTGAACATTTACCAATTTTGAGGAGGGGAATATTCTTTTCCACTTGTTTTAGTCAGAAGAAATAAAGTTGCATTCATAATTGCATATTATTTTGAGGATAGAATTTAGATTATTTGTGAATTAAGCCACTGTGTCTAACTCATGTTCTAAGAATTTTTTATAGATCTAAACATATATTTGCTCAGTAAATTTTGCTTATATGTTTTTAATATAATGTCATTTGCTATAGTAAAATGAAAGACTCAAATATTTATTTACATATATTTCTCTGATTATATTTCTTTTACTACATTGGGCGCTATTTGTTGTTGGGGTTTTCTGTCCTGCCTGGTTCCCACACTCATTAAGTCCCAAAGAAATCACACAGAGGTCTACATTAACTATAACCTGATTGGCCCATTAGCTCAGGCTTCTTATTAACTCTTATAAATTATATTACTCCATATGTTAGCCACATTACTTGGTACCTTTCTCAACAAGGGAGTCACATCTTGCTTCTTCTGTGTCTGGGTTTCCTTCTTCCTAGAATTCTCCTGTTCCTATTGACCCACCTATACTTCCTACCTGGTTGTTCTGCCTATACTTCCTGCCTGGCTACTGGCCAATCAGCATTTATTTAAAATATAATTGACTGAATACAGACCATGGTCCCACACCACTTCCCCCTCTTTGTATTGAGTTTGACAATACCAATATCTTAGGATTACTTTTACTGAACAGAATGGAGGAAACATTGTATGGGGTTCTTTCCATGAAACATATTCTTTTAATATGCAGGTATTTGAGAAGAAAGAGAACTATGTCACCTGTATTCTTCTATCCTAATAGAGAAAATGCAGAGGGGGATTCACATGAGATTATTTGAACCACTGGTACTGTCAAGAGTGTCTCCAGAGAGGTTGAGAATAGACCACTGTGGAATGAATTCCATTTCTGAAAAGTTCATCTATGTGTCTCTTTATATTTTTATTTTTCATAATATTCTTACACTTGTCTGAAAGAAGTTTCTTTGATCCATTGATCAACTGGGTTGACATTCTCTATGCTCTTGTTTTATGGAGGATACACCTAATATCACTCTTAGTGTAGCTTGCCTGATGGTGATTTGTCTTGGTATCATACACAACAATACCCTGTCTTACATATAATGTTTTTAAAATTATATTTAATATTTTTATTTTGGGCGTGTTTCACTCAAGAGTCAAAATACCTTCTCCCTTGGCCACATTTTCTGTGGTTTGCTCAGTTTCTTCTTTGTCAAATCTCCAATTGTCACTTCAAATATTTAAGCACTGCAGCCCTAGACAAAACATTTAAACATCCCCTATAAGACTCAGACGCCATTACAGAAAAGAGGGCAGAAGGAATCTAAGACCTGGAAGATGGGAAAACTGTGTAATACCATCTTTTGGTAAGACTTGGCTTGGCCATTGCAATAAAGATCTCATAGTATCTGTGAATGCCAAGGCAGGCTTAGGTGGAGGAGTGACTCAAAATAGCTGTTCTTACTGCTGAACTATTTGTTTCTGATAGATTTTGGATGAGGGGTAGTCATCGTCTTCTACTGTGTGTAAATGGGTGACCTCACTAGGCTTCAATGGATAGTTAAAATCTAGTATTCAACAGACATGCCTAGTAAAATTAAGTGGGTCAAAATTTGTACCAAAATCATAAATCTTGGAAGGGGACTATTGAGGATTAAGGCTAAAGTTTTTGTCATAGAGATAGTAGAAGATGTGGAGGAGCTAATGTCCAGAATACATTATTTACATGTATGAAATTGTTAGCATTCAAAACTGATAAAACAGGTATAAATCAAATACTTATTTGAAGTCTAGTTAGGGTTTAAATTGCACAAATAATTTTTATTACAAAAAAGTTTTGAATATTGAGATAGTAGGTGAGGTGAGGTGGTGGGTGAAAGGTGCAGTCTCATAACAGACATTGCTGTTATGACTGTGTAAGATTTTATTATTCCCAAAGTACATTCTACAGCAGTGAAAACTTGCTTTCATGTTTGACATACCGAAAAGCCAGCAACAACTAGAAAAATGACAGTCTCCAGTTTCAGAAAGTAGATACAAGTCTTTAAGATGATGATCATCTCTGTATTTGATCTGAAGACAATACCTAGATAATCTAGCAACCAGAGGACCTTAGTCAGATCATATTCCAAGTATATGGTCAACTTCATAAATGGGAATATCATTGGCATTGACAATAATAGTTATTGACATTTTGATGACTCTCTTAATATTGGGAAGCACAAAGACCCTTCACAGATGTGACTTTGTACTTCACCAGAAGAATAATGGTTACCTAGAATTATAGTGATTTGGGGATGAAAACATCCTTTGGTTTTCAGCAGGAACTCAAACTTCTCACTTCTACCATATACTTCATGTTTCTTTTTAAAATTATTTCTGGAGCTGTCTTGAAATAATGATAGGTTTCCATTCTGAAGTTTATCCAAACACATCACTGTAGTTCATGGCCAAAGGTCACTTCTTTCCTTCAAATAACAGCATCGGTACCCTCTTCTGTGGATTGGGCAAATTTCACCTGAGTTTCCAATCTCTTATGTGGCCTCATTTTTAGATGAAAAAAATTATTTATTTTGGAAAACTTTTATCTGGGTTCAAACTCACAAACATCTAGATAATAGCTCCCAATAGTCCAATTCTCTACCTTGGGTAGCCTCACAATTAGTTGGGTCACTGGTATGACTGTACTAAGGAGTGGAGGGCATGTTGTAAGTCAACTTTTTCAGATTTTGCTTGACAAATATCTATCAAACTTCAGACAATTTTATTGTTCCTACAAATTGGTTGAAATTGCCCTACAGTCTACTTATGCTTATGTAGGGTAATAAAGAGGATTGCATATGATTGGCTAAGAAGAGATATGGATGCTGCTTCTAAAAGTGCATTTGAAAAGCTAATTTTGTATAACTAAGACAAGCTGATCATTCTTGAATATGAATGATGATTTTATGAAATAGACTTTAAAAATTAAGAAAATCAAATAGCCCTTGACACACAATTAATTTTCTTTAACTAATATTTATTATTCTTTAGTTAAACTTTTGTCTCAGTATAGGTCATTTAGATCTGGGAAAATAAAACTGTTCAACTGTGTGATAATAAAAGTGAAGATATAAAATGAAACATAATTCTTATACATATGTAGTTAATTTCATTGGCTCATTGAAAGAGACTTAAGTCTATTTTAAGGTTACCTGTATTATAGAATCATTATGAAGGATCTTCAAACTACTAGGCATATGAATATATCATGTGTTTTAGGTAGTTCATAGGAAAGACAACAAAAATTGACAAAATGATCAGATACTTCGCAAATTCAAGTTCATTGTGATTTCTACTTTATCTTGTAGAAAACAGTATTAAAGTTACATGCTTTTACTGAATACATCAGTCCAACAAACATATTTCCTGAGAAAACACTGAAGAAACTGTTTCTACATAGGGTAGCTTTGTGCCACTGAAGAACAACGAAGTATTCTAGAACCAAATAGAAAAAATTATGCTCAGGTTTGAGAATTGCTGAATTCCATCTACAAACCCTTCAAAATTCCCACCACCTGGCTGAGGGAAGGTGCGAATTATAGACTAGGATAGCAAAAAGTGCCCATCACTGAGGCTAATTATGAGCCAGGGTACATAGAAACTTTAATTGTTTGGAGAACTAAATTCCTGTATAACAGTGTTGCTCAACCTTTCAAATGCTGAACCCCTTTAAAACAATTCCTCAAGCTGTGATAACCTCAACCATTAAATTGCTTCATTGCTTCTTCATAACTATAATTTTGCTGTTATTATGAATTGTAAGGTAAATATCTGATAAGCAGCAATCTGATATGCAAACCCTCTGACAGGATTAGTCAGCCAATAAGGAGTCACGACCAAGAGGTTGAGAACCACTATTCTATCCATTTTAGTTTTCACATTCAAGTCGTTGATCCAGGATATTATTCCTATAGGTTTAAGTAATTGTTAGCAAAGAAAAATAAGCCCTTTTAATAGGACACTGGATATACAAATACTCAGAGTGTTCAAATGAATTAAGGACACTAGATACACAGACTAGTGAGAGCATTAGAATGAAAGATTTTATAATGAATTTCAAAGTTCTAATTTTTCATGTTATGTTTTCATTTTTAAAAGAGGTGGGGTAATTAATATATTTGCTAACAGAAATACTTTAACCATGAAAAATTGAATTTGATGCCAATTTTCATGATATTCATCATTAAAAATACTGATTTCTTTCATATGCAATTATCTCTCATATAATCCTACTTGGTAAGTCTTTTCTAACTTCAAGTAACATCACTAATTTTGTTTAGTGGTGAGATTATTGCATTTTAATATAATACCAATATGCTCTTTGCTACAAATGAAAATTTGTATTCAGGAAAAGATTTTGATAAACTCTGTGCAAATATCACAATAGAAATAATAGGGTTAGTCCCCACAGGAAAACATGTATAGAAATAACCAAGAAGGGAAAATAACCTTATAAAATGTAGGCTATTCCTGATATATCATTCAACTATATAGATATGATTAGATACCCAACAGCATATTTAATCTACAGGGAAAATTTTTATTGACATTTAAGTCACTGCAAATGGTGGCACTCCTGTAGCGGTGTTTTCATATGGCTTTGCTGATCTTTCAGTTGGAAAGAAGGATACATACTAGGAAATTCAATTACAAGTATTTTGATGGACTTATTTAGTTCCATTAATATAGTTTCATTAATGTAGGGAGGAATGCCATATCTATACCTGAAACTATGTGACCATTAACTATATTTAAATACTTTTATTATTAATATTTCAATGATTTTTGACCATGTTACAAATATTCTATCTTACCATGTTGGACAAATAATAAAGAGTACATTGATTTAAAAATAATAAAATGTTTAGAAACTTAAAAAATAAAGAATAAATTGACAGCTAAATGGATTAATGATGCTGGAGGCAAACTTTGAGGAGTGATTTCAGACTTTCAGAGTGGATAAAACCACACCAGCAGGACCAGGGGATATTGTGTGGAAAGGGAGTAAGGTTTTTAATATCTGCAGGAACAAGATTGGAGATAAAAGCACAGTGGAGAAAATGAGCACATGAGAAAGACAATGAAGAGAGCTTTGGGCTCGTCCTGCCAGGGAAAACAAAGCTTGTGTTTCTAGAGAATATAGAGCCAAAAATAGACGGGTTAGCAGAGAGGAGTCCATATGCAGAAGTGTCTAAATATCCACTCTAGGGCCCTAAATTAGCTGAACTGTTATAGACTTTGCTTAAAATAATGTTTTAAGAAGATGTAGGGTTCTGAATGAATAGAAGACTGGAAAAATTAAAAAGAGAATATCTTTTGTCAGTAAACTCACAAATTATATTACATTTCCATAAACTTTTTCTTAAATTCATTAGATTGCAGGGTTTTATTTCAGTTAATTTTATTTGTGCATGTACGCATGTGAGCACACGTGTGTGTGTGTGTGTGTGTGTGTGTGTGTGTGTGTTAGCACATGTATACATACATATATGATCTTTATATAATCTGTATTCAGGAAAATTGGATGTATTATAAAATATTTAATAGTAATTGTCTAAGATTATAAAATAGCTTATAGATGACGTTTAGTTTACATTAGGCAAACTAGTAAAATTGTTATTGAAATGCAGCAACAAAACAACTGGGAGTTTGGAACGATTGAATTTAGTCAATACCAAAAAGGATGTACAACAAAGCTTACTGACTTTGGGAATGAGTGGCAAAGCAGCATCTAACACTACATTTTTAATGCCCTGGAGATTGAGGGTATGATGCTATTGATGAAACACAGATTATTTTTCAGTATGAATTCTATTTAGATCAGTTTATTGGAATGCCATTTGGAATGTCATTTATTGAAATGTCAGTTGCTTTTATTCATTTATAATCAAACAAGTGTCATGCCCCCAACTATTATTTTGTTATTTCACATAAGGTAACAAATGACATTTGACTACCTGGTATATACTGAGGCCTTAGATACTATGCAATTCTGGGTATATAGAAAATCATAAAATGATCTCTGAAATAAAATTTCACAATATTGAGCAAATGTAGATAATTGTTATATTTGTTATCCTCGCATCTGTTATAATAACAGACTTTGGAGTATTGAGTCTGCCCAATAATATCAGAAAAGAAGTCTGATTTGTAAACAGTGCTTTGTGCATTTGCCATTTGAAAATGCAGTGCCTTGGCCTAATTATTAAATATACATAGTGTTCACTTACCTCAAGATTATAAAACATGTCTTTTCTATGGTAACATTTAATACAGAATTGTCAGAGCCCCAGTACGTGTCTGTTAAAACAACAGGTGATTGTAAGAAATAAGAGCGGTATTATAGATGTACACCACACTGTTTGTAGGTAAGCAGAACAAACTAATTGGGTGGCAATAACAAGCTGCTGTTGAATGACATCTGGGAAAGAAGTGAACTGTTTCATTCAAGTGAAAGCCATGATATCCTCCTATTAGAGATCCACAATGCATTGCTGCTGCTACTAACTCATACTATCACACCACTGAACGTTACCTGAAGTGGTTCCTGGGCCTTTTATGCACAGTTTAAATCACTTCCATCTTCACATCACCCTTACAGACGTACATGAAAAACCTTTTTCCCATTGGTGCCATTCATGTCTACATGTATCTCTCATATTCTTAGATGTTATGAATCTTTCTCCCTCCCTCTCTCCCTTCTTCCCTCCATTTCCCTCTCTCTCTCTCTCTCTCTCTCTCTCTCTCTCTCTCTCTATTTCTCTCTCTTCCCATTCTTGTGATTCTTTTTTACATTTTCAGGATTTCATTTGCTTTATGTGTATGAGTGTTTCCAGTTTTTCTTTCTTTTTCTGTCTGTCTGTCTGTATGCATGTATGTACACATATATGTATATATGTGTTATTACCTGTGGAGATCAGAAGAGAGAATTATACCCAGGAACTAAAGTTATCAATGTGCTAGGAATGAAACTCACTCAGGTCCTCTGCAAGAACAAGTGCTCTTAACTAATGAACCTTCTCCAACCACTCCATTCTTGTGAGTTTGATTCAGGAATACCATGACATTTGGTAGGCTTCATTATGACTAATTTCTGTGTGACACTAATAAACAGACAATGTGACTGTATGTACTTGGCTCTAAGGAAAGTATGAGCAAGAGTAAAGAGTCTCACATCAACATGGAAATTAGAGACAAAGAATAAATTGCACTTTAATCAAAGAAAAATAAGTCAAATGAAAAAGAGTTTAATAGTATTACTGTGAAAGGGTTAATTTTACTGGTAGAAAAATGTTATCATCATGTTAGATTATTATTTCCTTTAATTGATATCCCAAATATACATGCATTTAAATGTATCCTGGTTTTACTATCTTACTTTTTAGAAATTCTAGTAAAACCTCATAATAAACAATAAATATTGATAGTCGCCAATAAACTCTCCATTTAAGAATAGAGTCCATTCTTTCTATATATATTATGTCACAATTCGAAAGAAGTCTTACTTTCAATTTCTGTTCGTCCATTTAAGAAAGGCTTTATAGGTCTATGGGAACTGTTCTGGTTATCACTGAAGCAGCTGTTCTCAGAACTGTCTTGGTAGCTTCAATTTCTTATCTCTTAGTCAACACACAAAGTTAGCTCAAATAAATCAGAAGAATAATGAACTTTCTCTGGCTGATTCATTATTCTGTTAAACTTATCACAGACTAAGATTAAATGTCTGTACAAAGATGCTGATAAATAATAGCATTCTCTGCTCCTATTTGTCAGTTCCTTCATTCTGGTTTCTGTATTTTCATGAGACAAAACATTTATGTGTGTTTATTAGAAGAAAAAAAAATGCAACTTGTCATGTACTCAGAAAAGTTTCAATTTTTCATCGTCTATGTTACCTTTTATGTTTCACACTGAGGCTTTACATTATTTAATAAAAGAAGAATTTTTAAAACATTTTAAATGTATGCTCATTTCTATTTAGCATTTTGGAGTTAGGAAGAGTATTTGGAAAGATGAGAGCTCTAAATGAAGCCGCCACCTAAACCAGTTCCTCTAGCACACACCTGTAACCTGAGCACTCAAAAGTGGAGACAAGGTAACAGATGCAAGGTCTGTAATGTTTTGGAGTCTCTGGGACCATGTTGGCCAACATCTCCAAAGGAAAGAACCCTTGCCCTGTACTAGGATTTTATTTCTTAGTCTGTGATGTTCAGTAGAGGTTTTGCTGCTCCATTGTAGGGTTTCTCAATAACCTATATAACTCAGTCATCTAGGGTTTCTTGATGATTCTTTCAAGGATCTTTAGTGTTAGCTTCCCATCTACTATCCTCCCTCTACCTTGTCCTTTCATTCTCCATTGGAACTTAACCTTCTGTGTCATTATTCTCCTTTGGGGTTTTTATTTCCCTTCCTTTGAAAGTGGTCTACTACAAACTTCGCTTGTCTTCACATCTGAATCGTTTTCCAGGTCCTGCATCTTTAGTGCAGGGAATATTACAAAAGAGGGAGCAGAATGACTATTCTAAGAGTGAGAATATCAAAAAGTCATCTTTGATACAGAATCTCCTAGAAATAGCTACATAAAGAAGACCAGGGCAAGGCCAATGTCAATAGACATGTTAATGAGGAAGTGTGGAAATTTTACTGATTCCTACATGTAGACAAAGAAATAAAAAACAACCAACGTGTACTAGTTAAGAAGAGTTCACCTTTCTTAGGGATGAGTCCTCTTATTTGGTGATAAATATAGAGTAGACAGTCTTGAAACTCTATTCACAGAGACAACAAAAATTATGAGTCTAATATATGTATGTGTGTGTGCATATGAAATCAATGAAAAAAAGGATATAAACTTGAAAGTGGGGGAAGGATATGCAAGGAGTTCAAAAGAGGGTGGCTGTGAGGGACTGTATATGATAAAACAAGGGAGGAAGTGGTATAATTGTATTTCAATGAAAACATATTAAAAAGAAATGTAGCCTTCCATGGTCTCTTACTAATTTCTTACTTTTAGATATTCCAAATGAAATAGACACATCTGCAAATGAGAGATAGCTTGTCAGTTTGTCTTTCAGTGTCTATTTTACCTCCCTCAGAATGACTCTTTCTAGTTCCACTTGATTATAAACAAATTCCATATTACTGGTTTTCTAGATGTTGTAAATAAAAAACAACAATATGAGTGAGTAGTATCTCTATAACAGAATATGCCATTGTGTATCCTAAAAATTTTGATAATGCAACCCTACTGCTAAAGAAAGATACAGTATACAAGAGTCCTAGAACATGGAGATATCTCATCAATGCTGACTTATTGACCAGCATTGACAGTGATGGAAAACGCTGTGCATGGTACAAGAGAGGAAATGACATCATCAGGCTTCATCACTCAGCTGTGAACTCCATAAGCTACAGTGATGACCCGACTGAGAAGACATGGTAAATGATGCAAGAGCGGCACAAACATCAGGGAACAAAAACACACTTTCTGCTTGGATTTCACTCTTGCTCCATACCTGCCACTGTTGTTCAGTCAGCATCCTGTGAAAGGTGGGACATGGGCCCTAAGGGTGAACTTATTACTATTTTACGCCCCTCCTTCTTCTTGTCAACTCCTTTCATCAGTTTAAACCTACTACATCCTCTGGCCTTCATGATTTAAAGTAAAAATTATCCATTATGTAGATAGTTTTCCTATAGAAGTAGGAAATGCTATTGTTTCAAACATTTTCCCCTTAGTTCATTTGATATGTTTTCAGTTTCACATGTTTGGATATCATTTCCATTGGTATTTATTTTCTTTAAGTTTATCTTTTTTTTTTTGCAAGTAGCTCATCTTGTCGACGTATATGCACATATCGAATTAAGATCCATGGATATATATTTTGCCATATTTATCGTGTTACATCCATTTTCTGAGTACTTCCAGCCTTTATAAAACTCGGGAAGAAGGACGTTAGGTTGATTTTAGTACCCTAGGTCTCTCAAACTGTTGTTTCTTCTATTTTATTGTCTTTTTTTCTGTTAGCATTGGTGATACTCTTCTATCTTTGTGATTAGTGATAAGAATGTTACAACTCCTCACTGACACACTTAATGAAGACTGCTTCAAAATTTCGGTCCAGTAATTATTACATTTCCATTGTCTCAATGATTGCTGCTTTAGTTCATTACTATTGGGGTTGCCTTTGGTTTTAAAATCTCTTTGATGATGTGGACACTTGTATATTTACTATACCACTAACTTCTTCTAAAGCTCTGACCAAAAGAGAGCCATTACACTGTATATAGTATGAAGTTCCCTGTCCCCACTCAGTCCCCTCACTGAAGTGAATATCATTGGGACTTCCTGAAATCACAGACAGGATGGCGCTGGTTACCAACTGCGGAAAGGTAAGCTCTGACTCCTTCATGCAGCATGCACTGACAAACATAGCAATCATGAACATCTTCAGGGCATATTCTGCTCTCTGTTTTCTGTGGCGTGTTTGGAATTTCGGAGGTTTGTTTGACTTGAACAGTCCAGTGGTTACTTAAATGTTCCCTTAATAGTTCCCTCTTCTCATTCTTATTTGTTAAGGAAAGGCTTTCGAAGCCAACTTTGTGTGTCTTCCTTGTTTACACTCCTCTTCAGTATTAGTCTGACATTACAAGACAAAGAGGATACCCATGAAGCTATTTATTATGTTGCTTTCTGAGTTCTGTAGATCATTATATTGTTCTTATATGTTTCAGTTTTATTTATTGCATCAAGAATTATAGATATTTGTAATGTGAATAATAGAAAATAAATTATCTACTCTATGTTCTTTGAAACAAAATCTATTTCCTAATATTAAAATTGTAGGTGACAGCACATTCCCTTTGAAAAATAAACTTATTTAAAATATGTAATAAGAGGAATATGGTATGTATTCACTCATAAGTGGATTCTAGCCATAATTAAAGGTCTTTGAGCCTATTATTCGTGATCCTAGAGAAGCTAAATAAGAAGGTGAACCTGAAGAAAATCATGTAGTTATCCTCCTGGAGATTGGAAGTAGACAAGAGTGCTAGGCAACCTCGGGTGCATGGGTGGGATGAGGGGGTTGTTGGAAGGGGAGAGGGTTAGAGAGAAGGGAGTAGGGGAGGAATGGGGAAAGCTCAGGGGATTGGGATGGAGGGAAGGGAGGAAGGATGAATATGGGATCAGGGTAGAATATATCTCAACTAAGGGAGTCATTTTAGGGTTTAGAAGAGACTTGATTATAAAGGAGATCCCAGGTCCAAGGAGATCCCCCAGATTGTTCTCTGGACAGAGGAGAGGGTGCCTGAAACGGCCTTGGCCCATAACCATACTGATGAATATTTTGCATATCACCATAGAACCTTCATCTGGCAATGGATGGAGATAGAGACAGAGACCCACATTGGAACACTGGACTTAACTTCTTAGGTCCAAACGAGAAGCAGAAGGAAAGAGAACGTGAACAAAGAAGGCAAGATCAGAGGGAACCTTCACCCGTTGATGGATGGAGATTGAGACAGAGACCCACACTGGAGCACTGGACTGAGCCCCCAAGGTCTAAATGAGGAGCAGAAGGAGGGAGAACATGAACAAGAAAGACAGGACCGTGAAGAGTGCGTTCACACACTGATACAAGGGGACTGATCTAATGAGAGTTCACCAAGGCCAGTTGGACTGGGACTGAACAAGCATGTGATCCAACCAGATTCTCTGAATGTGGCTGGCTCGGGGTCTTTCTGAAAAGCCATTGACAAAGACACTGGGACTTGTTTCCTCTGCATATACTGGAATTTTGGGATCCAGTCTGTTTAGATGCTCACCTTCCTGGACCCGGAGGGAGGGGGGAGGAACTTGAACTTTCCACAGGGCAGGAAACCCTGACTGTTCTTAGGGATGGAGAGGGAGGAGGAGAGGGAGTGGGGGGAGTGGGAGGGTGTTGGGAGGAGGGGCGGAAATGGAAACTTTTATAAATTAATAAACTTTTATAAATTAAAAAAATATGTAATAGATTCCACTTCCCCTCCAGTCCCTTTATAGCACCATTTTCTGTTTCTCTTTCCTTAGCAGGCCTTTCCCCCCCTGATTCCTTACTTGCTACGCAATCTTTGTGGTTATTCTGATTGAAACTCCCATATCTAGACCTGAAAAGCTAATATCTGCATTTAAAAATGTGGTATTTGTCTTTTGGGGTTTGGGTTACCTCACCCATGATGATTAGGAGAGTGGAAAATAATATGATCAAATATATTGTATATAAATCTTTCTAAATAAAAAGTAAAAATTAAAGCATAATAGAAAGAAAAATATGCGCAATGACTTTTGATATTTTTAGTTACAGTTTTACATAGCTCACAGTAATGTAAAAAATAGTTTTGATGTTATATAACCCACAATGATATAAAATTGATAGATACATGTTTTGCTATAAAATGCACTGGACTATTACTCTTCCTTTGTTTCTATGTTATACCAAAATAAATGAAGTTTTAATTTCCTACATTAATACACTTCTGGGCTCAGTGCAATGCCCTTGTTAAACTAAATCTCTTGTCATTCTATGAGTTTGAGGATCTCCAGATCCTTTGGGAAAATATCCAAACAACAAAGGGATTTTTGTTTAGTTTCAAGTTGATTCAAAGTACACATTTTCAGTCTTTTCTCTGTCCATCATAAGACCTCTGAAAGTTCAGTATATCTTGCAAAAATAACTACTGGTTCTGAAAGCCAATTATAAAACATTCAGCTTTCTTTTACACAGCTTAAAATAGCTTTAAATCTGCTACCAGGATTCCAGTGCTGTGGAGCTTTCTGTGGGATACAGACCTCCTGTTTGACCTGTCTTCTGAGCAGCAGGTAACCTTTATTTGCAATTCTAACTTGAGTGTTTAATCATAACATCAGTGCAAAGAAGCCTGGGAGCTGTACAGTAAACAGAAGACTTCTTTAAAATGTGAAAGTCTGTTATTTCTACCAATACAAGTGCAGAAAAGACTAAAATAGCACAGAGTGGGAAGTTAAATAAGAAGTACACCGAGTGAATACATATGCATTTAAAACTATTTCAACTGCAGTTACACAGCACTTCTGTTAATTTTATGAGAAGGAAGGGCATTGGGAGGAACAGGAGAATACATAAATTTAAAATGGAAGAGAAGACAGTGTGGTGGTAAAAACTGATGCCATTAGTGTTGCAAATATTCATATTTGGTGGCACTATTTGGGTCATCAAATTAATGTCCATTATTTTTTTTTACTGATTCTTTAGTGCACCTACCACAGTACTATCTTACATAATTCTGAGTTCATTTTATTTATTTATTGTAAATTTTCTATGAAGAGAAACTTCAAAATGTACGCTTTTAGGAAGATAACATTCTTTTTTGTTTTTTTTTCAGTTGGTATATATTGATTATACATGATAACAGGTTTCATTTTGACATTTTCAAACACAGTCATGATGCACTCCACTCCTGTCTAGCATCCCCACCACTTACCCTCTTTTGTCATCTTTTCATTCTTGCTAATCCCCTTCTTGCCAACTGGCCCTCCTAGTTTCCTGTCTCCTTCTCCCTTCCCCTCTTTCTTTTCCTCCTCATCCTCTTCCTTCTCTTCCTCCTCCTCACTCTTCCATTTGTCCTTCTCCCCCTCATGACCCACGAAGTTTCATTAGGGCTGCATATAGGATCATGTGTAAGGGGTAATTTACAGAAGCATAGGTTCACACTAGTGACTGAGGAAGAAAATCTTCCTCCCTCCCCCATTAACCATCAATTGCATATAAATCCTCAGAGAAGGGTGAGGCCCCATGAACTACTCTCCCTTCCATGACAGGTTATGGACAGGCCCAGTCCTCTTCAGATCTTGTGCCCATAACCACAGTTTTTGTGATTCATACATATAATGACCATGTCACACCTGAAATTCAGCATTCCATATTGCTTCCCTCTGGTCCTTCAGATCTTGCAATCTTCTTAATTCTGGGATGTTTGCTAAACCTTAAAAATTGTAAGATAGATGTTTTGTTTTTAGCTCTACGGTCAATAGTCATTGTTTGCTCCATGACCAGTTATGGGTCTCTGCAGTCACCACTGACCAATGCAAAAAGAACCTTCTTTTGCCAAAGTGGGCAGTAGCATTAGTTTATAGGCACAAACCTAGTTATTTAGGAAAATATTTGGCAGCCACATCATGTCCATTTAGCAAAAACAAACAAGCAAACAACAAAACAATAGCTTCTCAAGTAGGACCTGTGGTCTCTTCAGCCATGGGTCTTTGATCAGGTTTATAATGCCCACTGAGAATTTGCTCCCTTGAAATTGGCATAAAAATTCAACCAGAAAACTGTCAGTTACCTCTATAACAGCATTACAGCATCAATGGGCACATCTTGTCTATTCTCAAGGCCCTATTTTAAACTCTTTTCTTTCCTCCATTAAATCCAGGGAGTTAGTGTCCAACCACCCTAACTTGTGGGAGTCGACAAGCAATGTTTGGTTTAACTTGAGGCCCATACCATGAGAGAGCACATGCCCTACGGTGTCTGGATGGCCAGGAACTGGAGACAGAATGGCCCAGAGACCTGTGGTAGAACCTTCACAACTGGCAAAAGGAAAGAAAAATTCAGTGAAATGGTTCCTACTGTTATTCTACTATCCTTGTAGTTTGATGCCTTCTCTGGACTTCAGCAGAGAGGCTTTCCTGACAGCAGATGGGAGCAGGGGCAGAGACCCATAGCTAGATATTATTCATAGAGAGAGTCTAAATTGGAGGTTTCCATCAGATTCCTCCCCTAGGAAGTTGGGAAGTGGAGTGAAAGGAGTGGGGGAGTGTAGGAGTCAGAGGTGATGGAGCATACAATGAGAATATCTTGTATCCAGCTAATAAGCTAAGCAGGGCTCACTTGGGCTCACAGAGACTGAAATGGCAAGTAAGGGGCCTGCTTGGATCTGCACCAGGTCCTCTTTGTGTGTTACTCCTCTTACTTTGGTGATTCTGTGGGACTTGTAATAGTGGAAACAGATACTTTTTTTCTGATGCCTTTGCATATTCTTGGGAGACCTTTCCTTCTATTGGGTTGACTTCTCAAGTCTTGTTATGAGGCCTTTTCCTTGTCTTATTGTATCTTATTTTGTACTGTTTTACAATTGTTTCTTGGAGGTCTGCTCTTTTTCTGAAGAATAAACAAAGGAGTGGTTCTGGGGAAGAGAAGAGGTTGGGGAGATACAAGTAGAGGGAGGGAAAACTGTTTTGGGGATGTATCTTAAGAGAAAAGGATCTATTTTTAATAATAAAAAAAGCAGGGTATGGCAGACTGAGTAGGGCAAAGAGACCCACATGCAGGCTCGGGCAGTCTGTCCTAGGCTTCAAGGAGAAAACATATGCCTTCGCCATGCCTTGTAGTACAGAGTAGACATGCACTATTATGGTGAGCAAATCTAGGGTGTGGTATTGAAAAGAGAAACCCACAATGGTTCATTTCCTATGGACATTTGGCAAATCTGAAAAGGTGAAAGTGGTGAGGAACAGGATGAGGTGGGTAGCTGGTTGCCACCTAGGGTCATGGTGATGTCTGTCTGGGTCTGAGCTACTGCCAGGACCCATGTCTGGGTTCATGACCCTGGTGTTGTAATGGTCTCTGTTGATGTCCTATGCTCCTTATACCAATGAAGGCTAAAAGCATAAGGCTGGACAGAGCTGTCCCGGACCCTCAACGACTGCAACACTAGGAAGAACTGGTACTATCTGTCACTGACTGAAAGCACTCAGGAGAGAAGATCCTACATCTCATCTGGGCAGCACAATAGAGCTGATCCCGTTTTTCAGGGGCATGGGGCAGCTATTCCTGAAAGCATGAGAAGGGGAGAGCAGGTTGCACCCCTCTTGTCTGCCATGTGAATGTGTGGGTGAGGGAAAGATGCTCCCCTCCCATCACCCCTCAACTTCTGAAGCTGGTGGGGAATCTGACCCAACCCTTCATCAGCTGCAGCACTGAAGGGACCTCTTCACCTTTCCTGGGCAGCACAATAGAGCTTAATGTGCAGGTAGAGGTGTGGGAGAGCCAGCCCTGAAGTTGTGAGCATGGGAAAGCTGTCCCCACTACTTGTCTGCCATGCAGCAGCAGTGTGGGTAGGGGAGAGATGTCCCCACTTACCCCTTGCCCCTAGCTGTTTGTCATTGACTAGGGAGATGACCCTCCCCGTCACAGCTGCAGCAGCGAGTAAAGTGAACCTTACTCCTTGTCTTGGCAGGACAACAGAGTTGACCTTGTTGGTAGAGAAATGGATGAGCCGCCCTGAGGATGTGAGAGTGGGATAGTTGACTGCATCCCTCTCATCTGCTGTGTGATGGCGAGTGCAAGGGAAAGATGCCCCTCTTAGCCCCTGCCACCTGAGGTGGGAGAGACAACTGCGACACTTGGGAAACCGGACCCTGCTCTTCACCTGGGCTGCACAGTAGTGCCAACCCTGTTTGAGAACATAAGCGTGAGAGATGAGGCCCTGAAGCTCAGCTTCCGTATAGTGGAGTAGGTGGGGGAGAGATGACCACTTTGCCTGTGGCATGTGGGAGAGCTGGCTCTGAGGTCATGGGGGAGAGCTGTCCCTGATGCTTACCAGCTACAGCACTCTGAAGAGTGACCCCATGCCTCAGCTGGACAACACATTAACTGCAGGTGTACGTGTGGGAGAGGGGACACTAAGGGCATGAAAGCAGATCTGGCTGAGCCTCTTGCTCCTTTCTGCAAGGGGTGAACTAGCCAGGGCAATGCTCAGAGCGCACACTGTTGGTGAAGATAGGGTAGAGCTAGTGGGTTGACCAAATCTACAACTGCCCAGGCTCAGAACCAGGGTTATGAGTTGGCTCACCACAATATCTACCCATCTATGATCTGTTGGAGCACATGAAGGGGCCACACCTTCAAACGCAAAGCTGCAGGATCTCCATGACACAGGGAAACAATGGAATATCTAACAGGAGTTCCAGCGAGGGCTCAGTGTCAATTGTGCAGCAAAAACCAAAGGCCTTGACCCAGACCAATGACTCTTTGCAATGAACACTTGCACATAAAGATATATGAAGATAGAAAAATATAGAGCTCAAAAGAAATAAAAAATAAAATAAAAAAAATATATAAATAAAATGGTTAACTACATGACACATTGTATCACACTACAGCATCCATGATAATATTTTTTCTTTTCTTTTTATTGTTAATTTTATTTTATTTTATTTTATTTGGGAGTAGGAGATTGCAAGGGAAGGGATTAGGCATGAAGGGACAGGAAGAGAAAATGAATGGGATTGAGATACTTGATGTGAAAGACAAAAAATAAACTTAAAAAATAAAAAAATATAGAACTATGAATGTAATAGTCATATCTAATATATTTGCCTATTTTTCCAAAACACTGAGTTTGTTATATTAAAACTGATATCTTGTAGTCAATATTCTAATTCATGAGTATATAGACAGTTAATCTAAATACAATTATTTGTAATTTTCTTTCCCAACATTATAAAGTGCTAAAAAATAAAACCCTTGTTTCATAATAAAAAAGAGCTCTTAATTCCCCCTCAAAAAAAAAGAAAGAAAAAGAAAAAGAAAGACAAAAAAAAGACCAACAGGTGAGTTTATTTTAGGAACTTACAAGACAGTGGATTTTTTAAAAATTTTATTTACTTATTTGATCTTTCAAGAGGGGGTTTCTCTGTGTAGCCATTGCTGCCCTGGAAATCACTCTGAAGACATGGCTGGCTTCAGATTCAGAGATTCATTGACCTCTGCCTCCTGAGTACTAGAATTAAAGACATGTGCCACCACTGTCTGGTTCAAGATGATGTTCTTAATCGCTTAATTCTGTTAGATAATATTTTGGGGGAAATATAATTTCAAATATTATAAAAAAACTATGGTAGCACCCTCAAATACAAAAACAAATTGAAAGTCCATAAACATATTCTTAAGACTAAGTAACAATTAATAGCTCATTTTATTAAAAGATTCAGATTTCTTCTATGTATACCCTACTGGAGAATATGAACAAATGAAAAGTAAGCATCTATAAAGGTATTTAGAATTATTTTTTGATCAGGAAGCAGACTAACAAAGCAGACATATGCCCACAGCATAAGATAGATGACAATTTTTAAGAAATCTAATGCATCTGAAATTATTGTTAATGATGAGGATGCAACAGAGCAAGAATGTGAAGATCCTGTGGTGTTAAGAATGCAGAGCAATGGCCATTTTTATAAAATCAAGAAGGCAACTTCTCACCATAATCACACAGCAGGACACTTGATAGTCCACCTTGTTGGTCTGAAAATCTGGTTCACTTAAATGTGTGTTCAGAAGCAAATTATTTTAGCAGTCATGTATATAACTACCCAAACATGAAGCAAAAATACCTTTTTTACTCAAATAGGCAATCCATTAAATCAATAAATAGGTTAACATTTAGTTATGAGAATGAGTTAATTAATCATGAATTTGAAAGAACAAAAATGAGTTTATGAGATGGTGTGGAGAGAGGAAGTACAAGGGGAAACGATGTAATTGTGGTATAATCTTACAAATAAACAAAGTAGTAAAAGATGAAACTTAAATGCAATATTTCAAGAAAAATCTCACAATAAGAAGAGGTTAGGTAGTATTGTGATGGTTATAATTTGTCTTATTCTGAACTTAAAGACAAATCCAACTCAAAACATAACTACAGTTATTAAGGGTACAGGAGATAAAGAAGAGGGCTAATTAGGTTACACATAAAATAATGTTCAGTGTGATAAACTAATTTTAGTATTATAACAATGGGTACATGGCATTCCTTATTTATTTAAACTAGTTGAACTTTACAACACAGTGATTAAACTTTATGTTTGGAAATTTATAAAATAAATTGAAGAACCCATGAAAATTGAGAAACTACATAATTTGGCCAATAATTTAAACCATATGAGTTTACAAAGGAACAGGATAAACCTCTAGATTTAAGAATTTTGGAAAGTATAATAATGGATTGTAAAAATGTAAATGTAATGTATATTAATAAAATTATAAAATGTAATATATCATCTAGAAGTTCCAATGGTCAATACCAAAAACTTTGAAACATAATCTAAAGTATAATAATACATATATGTACATGAATTCATAATTTATATCAATAAATTTTGTAATAAATTATTTACTGGTCAAAGGATATAAATCTTCCTTGAAGAAGAAAGAAAAGTTTAGACAGAAGTTTCTGTCTCACCTTGTCTCTCAGCTGTTCAGTCTCAGAGGCTTCTATTAATCATAAACTTTGACCTATTAGTTCAAGCTTATTATTAACTCACTCTTACAAACATAAATTAACCCATAATTTTTGTCTATGATTAACTATGTGGCTTGGTACCTTTTATCAGTGAGGCATTCTCATCTTGCTTTCTCTGTATCTGGCTGGGGATTGCATCTCTCTGCCTTTTGTCTTCCTAAACTTCTCTTAGTCTGATTCTCCCACCTATATATCCTACCTGACTACTGGCAATCAGTGATTTATTAAAACAATACAAGTGAAAAATCTTTACATGTGCAAGAGTATTATCCCAAAGAAGACAGGTAAACTATATAAATACTTTGCCTGTACCTTCAATGAGGCTAAGCACAGTTTCCTGATTCTGTATGAGCAGTGCTAGTAACTTTCAAAGCACAGAGTCTACAAAATAATATAGAGAAAAATGGCTTCATCATGCAGGAAGCAACAAATATCTCCTCATTGCTTCCTTTTAAGGTAATGACAGAATAGTGTCTTATGTTTTTCTTTTCCAACTACTGCAGGCCATGTCTAATATCAGAAAAGTCCTAATAGTGGATATTTATGAGATACCATCAGTATTATCATGGGGAAAATGGAACTCTTTGACATACAGAAGAAACTGAGACTTATGAGAACAACATGAAATGAAGAAGCACACTAGAGATATTGGAAGGAGAAAAATAGGCAAAAGTAAGTACATATGAATAATAGTAATACATTATAATAACTCTTATAAGCTAATTAAGTAATTATAATAAAGCCACAACACTAATACAGTAATGATAGAAGAAATTGAATGTAGGTATGTGAGAAATCCTCATTATTTGCAAACTCTTTTGATTAATACAATTAATCCAAAATTATTATAAAGTATAAAGGAAATTTGAAACACAGAATAATAAGAACTTGATTGTGGTACTGGCTGGTTTTATGTGTCAACTCTACACAAGCTAAAGTCATCAGAGAGGAAGACACCTGAGTTGAGGAAATGCCTCCATGAGATCCATCTCTAAGGCATTTTTCCAATTAGTGATCAATGAGTGAGGGTTCAACTGATGGTGGATGTGATCATCCCTGGGTTGGTGGTCCTGGGTTCTATTAAAAGGTAGACTGAATAAAACATGGAGAGCAAGTCAGTAAGGAGCTACCCTCCATGGCCTCTCAATCAAATTCTGCCTCTGGGATTCTATCATGTTTGAGTTCCTGTCAGGACTTCCTTTAGTGATGAATAGCAGTGCTGAAGTGTAAGTCAAATGAACTCTTTCCTCCCCAACTTGCATTTCGGTTGAGGTGTTTCACTGCAGTAAGAGAAACCCTAACTAAGAAAAATTTGAATTTCTGCCTGATTTTTTTTGTAGCTTCCCATATAATAATTAGTTTAAACAATATCATATTGATTTCACCAACATTATATTTATAAAGTCCTAATATGAAGTCATTATGTCTACGGACAATCCTACATCCTTTTTTTAAATCTCACTAAATATTTTATTTATGATCTACTAAAATTCAGGTTCAAAGTTGGTTCCCGTGGAACATTCTTCCTCTCACAGGGAATTCCTTATTCCTTAGGGATAAGGAATTATAATAAAAGTTTTAAAGGCTACACCATTGGACATGTGTGAAGTGGCAATTGGAATATTAGTTAACTGTGTCCAAGACTTTTGAATGTAAGATGTACTAACGTACTTATAACCAAACTCTTAAAAGTATTTTGCTCTGGTTTCTTTCTATTACTTCTTATACGTGCTCATTTTTTCTTACCTGGTGAATAATCTGTCAGTTTTTTGACAAAGCAAGTTTTCTTTTCAAATCATGGAGAAATTAAAGCAATCCTTAGGCTAGGTTTAGTCATACACTCATGAACACAACAGTTAACATTTGGTCAGTGACAACTTGAATAATTAATTTAATCGCATCCCTTTTGTCAATACTTAGTAAAGCTCAGACTACTCTACAAACTGAAGAAGTCATTACACAAGTGAAAACATTGCTGACAAGTCACAACTCTTCACTTGATGATTTATTGACAATTGACCTAATGCCATCTGTCCAGGAATCACACTCCTTTTCAGCAGTAGCTTCCAAGCACTGACAAACATATAAAGATATAAATTTTCCTGATATTGCAAGTCGGGATAGCCCCTGAAGGGTCAGTCACCACTCATGTAAATGGCAACTACCCAGTATGACTTCAATAAAGGTCTATTCTCCCTCTACCATGTTTGATTCCTTCACTTTCCCCAAATACTTAAGTATTGAACTCAACAACACATCCTAATGGTTATACAACTCTCCCATTTATTCCCTACATTTGTATATTGATAAACACAACTAGTTACAGTAGTGTTAAGGGTGGTTCTTCACAGAGCTTTTGAATTGCTTTTGGAACTGGACCGTCAATCAGTTACTGATAAAGAGAATGTAATTACTGGTGTTATACTGAATGCCACAGGTCAGAAGGCTACTGGAGGAATTCAGTTCTTTAACCTTCAGTACTGGTGAAGTGAATATGATATCGATAAAACAATGGTTTTGTTATATAGTTGCAGTGAAGAATGAGAGTAGTCATGTCTTCATAAATGATGTCTGAGCTGTGAGGTTCTTGACTGAGGCACTCTGTGTCAACTCAGTTCTATCTCCCATGACCTCTCTTAACCTGTGTGCTGAAGTTAGAACCTGTCTTCAAAAGTTCTGAGATCACTGTTACACATCCATCTTCTGTCTGTGTTGTATGAATGGAATAGTATTCAAACCTATCATATTATACTATTTCTAAAAATCTCAGTTGTTCAGCTAAAGTTTGATCAAGGAGATTATTGTGGTGTCTTGCTCAGAAATGATAGACAATCATTAGCTCTTACCACTAAATTTTTGCCTTGATAATTCAAAGAAATATAGGAATTGCTTACTTTTAAAGCTTTAAATGTGCACATTCATATCAATTGTATTACAGCAATTTCAGGTAACTTAGCTTTAAATATACTTAGAATCTTAAGTTTATGGTTGATGTTTTATATTATTTTTACAGCACAAAAGCATACTTATATATAAATGTCAAAGCTGTAGTCCAAGTCTTTGTGTTAGAAGGAAGTTCTTAATCTTTAGGTTTTGTTCCTGATATTTGTTTGTTTGCTTGTTTGTTGTTTGTTGAGATGCAGTTTCTCTGTGTAATCCTGGCTACCATGAAACTCATTTTGTAGACCAGTCTGGTCTAAAACTCAAAGATCCACCTGCCTCTGCCACCTGAGTACTGGGATTAAGGCATGTGCCACTGGTGCCTGAGTTTATGACGTAATAAAGAGGCAATAATTCCATTGAATTACTATAAAAACTATGGTTTAGTTAATTAAACAATTAGGGATTATGATTATGACAATGTTCTCTACTGGAAAATGTGTTCTATTTAAGAGCCATTTCCTACACCATATGTGTATACATGAACAGAGGTTGATAAAGGAAAGAATGGAGATAAGAAGTGGTGAGAATTTTTAGCAGACTGTTAGAAAGTCTTCATCATGCTGAAATACCTGTTTCTTGACTTTATTATGTTAAGCCCCCCCAATGCATTATAGCTCATTAAACTTATACCTGCAAAATATACTCAATATAATTCAAAACACATTCACTATAGTGAATTTCTCATTGTAAAGACATTTTATAGTAGAACTTGACCCATATCATTATAGGATATCTTTTCTTAATAATTTAACAAACATTGACTTCATGGTGTGAAATGAGCCAATTAAAGTCATTTTAAAAATGCAAATGTTTCTGGTGGCTGCTATCAATTTTAAAAAAGAGCACTATGTAATATCCTGCAGTTCAGGTTTTCTATTTGAAAATATAGCTAATCTCATCGCAATTATACTTTCCCATCACTTTCACAATTGAATCGACATTTCAGCTCATCCATGGTCTTCTGTCTTACTTGGTGTGAAAACATGTAAGAAGTCAGGCTGAAGGATTCCATTTCTAGGTGTTGTTTTAATCTCTGCATCAATTTTTTTTGTGAGGCTTTTTATACTTTCTGCTTTTCTATAGTAAATTCAGGGAAGTATCAACAGACTAGAACAAATATCCATTTTTAGTTTAACGAGCATTATGACCAAAGTAAGAAGCCAGTTTTAGTAGCTCTCAGAGACTGACAATAAATTTTGAAATGATATAGCCTGAAGAAACTAAGAAACTGATCTCTTGAAGGAGTAAAGTTAATAAGGCTAGCCCCATAAACAACTTCTATTCCTGGGAAGGACTTTCAGTTCTGAGTAGGGCAACAGAACTGTTAAACCTCTGAGTTCTGAGACCTTGCCAAAATTTTCTGAATTTCATTAGCTGACACCTTAGGTCTGTAGAACTTTGGTATCTAACAGATCAGTTCTCCCAATACAATAGATTTTGAAAATGACAGAAAGCCTGGCTATAAGGATAATCTGCTGAAGTTTTATGCTAGTTCTGACTCCGGTCTGTAGCTCCTCAGAGAAAGTGACTCATTAGTTAGGCCAAATTGTAACTTTAACATGGTTTCTATATTCTATTATTGAAAGTTAACATTCTTCTGTTTTTCTTTATAAGAGCATATACAATGTTGGATAAATTGAGTTTAGTAGTTTTCTAAATTACGAACTTCAAGTGATTTATTTCTAAAGTTATACGGAAGAACCAATCAGCAGAAAGGCCCTGTCTAACTGATGGTGCCTACTACATGTTACTACAACAATTAGGTGTTTCTAATTTAGGAAGACCACCAGACTTCCAACAATGCTTTGCATCTATTTAAACTACTTGTGGCTATGCTTCTGGAAACAGCTAGGTTTGGAAAGATTTATTTGTCAGTATAGGACATGTAGTTTCAGTAGTTCTGGGTGCTTGGCAGATGTACTGTATTACTCCCTGATAAGAAGTTAAACAAAATTAAAAACGTAGTAGAGAATAGCAAGGCCATTTCTTCCACTTCAGTATAGCACACAGCAGAGCTGCAGAGCTCTGAAAGACTCAGGGAATTTTTGGCAAAATTAAGTACGAACAGTTAAGTTTTGTAGCACTGATTGCAGATGCTTGGCAGTGACCTGGGGAGTGTGTATTGCTTCAGAAAGTATTAAAGAGGGGAAAAATAGAAAAGGAGAGAAGTAGATGAGTTGAGAAGATGAAACACAGAAATAATACCTAATGAAATGATTTATATTTCTCAAAAACTGCAGGATTTTTTGGAGGTGGCTCAGGTGACCAATAGTGAGGATGATATCTGAGCGTTATAGAAGTTGATGAAAATAAGAATATCCAGAGGCTACCTGCAGAAGTAAATCTGGGAGAGGAGAGCATACAAAAGCAGCACTAAAGATTATATCTTGTGTCTGAGACCAGATTGACAAGTATTCCATTTACTAGGGAAGGAGCATGGGGATTAGAAAAGTTAGTAAAGAGAACAAAGATGCAAGTGAAAATAATAAAACAGAAACATGGGATAGTGCCGGGAGAGGATTCAGTGAATACTGAAAGCTGCCATCATTTAATTTCTCATGCACTTTTATGCCCCAATACAACAGGATGAGAAGGCAAAAGACTGCTTTAACATGATACAGAAGACAGCTAGAACAATTACTTGCTTCAATATTTTGAGACATCTAGTCAATAATTCTTGAGAAAAAGCATTCTGCTGTTTAGACAACTAACCCACCCTAGACCAAGTATCCTGAAAGCAGCCACTCCATAGGTCACAACTCCTAATTCAAAAGAAGGATCAGAACTATGCTTGAATTCTCTGACCTTAGGTCAGGGTGGCGTGGCTCTACATGCATGGGTCATCTTAATGTCCAAAACATGAAGCAACTACACCTTAGGTCAGGGTGTGTAACCACACTTGTTATTAAGAACTTTGAATAACCTGAAATTCTCTGACATTCAGGCAAGGTGGAAATAGGCTCACATTTTGGGGCCCCCACAATCTTGCATTTGCCTAGACTTAAGAAAAAGTCAAGGAAACTACCCCCTTACCCGTTGACTCCAGCTGACTCCCTGAAGAACCTTTCCCAAGGAAAATTGGCTTACCTCTCCACAATTTTAAATTGTCTTAATATTGTTCTATTGCAAGAAATTATCTTGCAGTTGTATCCATTAAGAGTCTGAAAATAATAATGTTATGGTATTATTATTTATTTTTAATTGAAGATTAAATTAGATTGAATTGTATACATTATTCTTCAAATATCTCATAGTTTTCATAAAGGCACTTAAGGTGTTCTGCTAAAGGGTGTGCTAGTAAGTAATTTAATTCACTGTAAGGTAATTATTTTTTTCTTCTCTAAAATATATACTTCATTTTCTGTCCTGATCTACATTGAAGTGCTCATTTTTTGGCATTTATAAAAGCATTGTGGTTGTTCAAAACTAAGCAAAGAATGACCACAGCCTTTTATTTTGAGTGATAGGGGTGTCTCACAGTTTTTCAGGTTTTACTGAACACTTAAATTTTAAGGAGTTGTGAAAGTCTGCATATATTAATTCCAAACTTGCCAATGATTACAAAATGTATTAGGTTACATTTTATGTTTTAGAAAATAATTCTTCGATTATTAGATGAAGGCTGCAGAAATGTGATAATTTGCTAATAAGAGTACACTTTACACAGTGGGGAGGAAGAGGGAAAAGGGAGGCGGGGAGGAGGTGGAAATTTTTAATAAAAAAATAATTAATTAAAAAAAGAAACTGCTTTGAGTCTATAGCAAAGCTTTAAGGGAACAGAGCTAGGTGGAGAAGCTAAGCTGAATTCTGTGAGAAAGGAGATGGAGACAGAGACAAGCCATGTAGCTCCGGAGTGCTGGAGACAGATGCTGAACCCGGTAAGCCACAGCTACATGATGATACACAGATTTAAAGAAATGGGTTCAATTAATATGTGAGAGTTAGCCAATAAGAAGCTAGAGCTAACGGACCAAGCATTGATTTCATTAATATAGCTCGTTTGTGATTATTTCAGGGCTAAGTGGCCGGGGACAAGCAAGCTGTCTCCTCCAACATTCCTTAATGGAAAGGACATGTTTCCAGAAATGCATTGTTACAAGATTTTGTCCTGTGCAGATGTGAAAGTATGCATCCACAAAATGAAGACCATAAATGATATGGCCTGGTCTTGATTTATTTATTGTTGCATACTTTTGTGTACATGGTATGAGTGCATAAAAGGAGAGTTTTCATAATTTCCTGTAATTTCTACTTTGTCTTAACAGAAAACTTTTGTGTTAGCTGATTTTCTCCATGGCTCTGTGTTTTCAATAAATCTCCCTTTCTCTGGCTTTAAGTATATCTTTTTATTACTCTCCATCTCCTCTCTGCTGAGCTTAGTCGGGTTAGCTACAAATTTCCAGAAAGAGCTACACAACGATTGTTCCTTAGGAGAAATATGAAAATATTACAGCTTGAAACAGTGCTTTTATTATCTAATGTAAAATTTCACATTTACTGTCCATCCATACAGGCATTGTTCCATCTAATCAGAATCAATTTTATTAATGAACTTTTAATAAGAAAAATCAGTCCACATCTTTACCATTTTAAATTTCCTTAATATTGTTCTATCGCAAGAAATTATCTTGAAGTTATGCTATTTTGTAGGACTTTCTCTCAAAAGATATTTTGGGCAATGACTTTAAATTCCAGTATGACAATGTATGGTATATTTGATGATTACTAGGTGTGTGTCGTATTGGAATAACCATATGTAGTTCAGTTGGCAATAAAGCCTCTACTCATTTGCCTGTCAGATATCTCTACACATTTTTTTCAATTTTTTCCTTTAAAATACAT
This sequence comes from Myodes glareolus, assembly GCF_982192425.1. Lineage (NCBI taxonomy): Eukaryota > Metazoa > Chordata > Mammalia > Rodentia > Cricetidae > Myodes > Myodes glareolus. The sequence goes on from NC_142041.1 coordinate 35,415,475, forward strand.
AAACATTAATTAATTTCACATTTAATTTCAAATGAGGTGTTGGTCTACCTTTTTCAAGATCAGTTAGGTGTGTCATCTTTTCAAGAATCATATCCTTTATTTCAGCCATTGGACAGATGGTCCCTGCTCTGTACTAAAAACAATGAACTCTTGAAGAAATCTACCACTCAACATACACCTACCTGGGTATTTCAAATTTGTTTTATATTGTAAACATTGACTTTGATATTCTAGTCTAAGACATCTCAAACTTAGTAGTACTGATAATTTAGTCTCACAATTACTTATTGTAAGGGGCTTTCAACCACTACATTTGTAGATTAACAACAGTTTCTCAAGCCTCTATATCCTACATACCAGAAGACCCTGTTCTCAACCAAAGTTATGATAATGAAAAATATGACCAGAAATGCCCTCTGTTTTATAACTTCTCCATGCCTACCAAGTCCAAGAATCTTCTATGTGCTTTAGATTATAGAATAATATATATTGATGCAACTGACAGATAGGTGTTCAATTTCATTTTGCTTTGTTTTAATATACAAGTAGCATAGACACAATATTGTAAAAATTAAAACACTATTACAATCATGCTAACAAATTGTATTATTAAATAATATTTACATTAAAATATCAATATTATTGTATTGTATTTCAATACAATAATTGTATTGAAATTTTCAAACTTCAAAAGTGAGATTATACTCACTACAGAGATATTTGCTAAGCTGTGTTCATTGTTGTTCTATTAACAATAATCAGGACATAGAAACAGTCCAGCTATTCATTAATAGATTAAAGGATAAAGAAAATGCAATATATTTATACAAGTGAATATTTCTCCATTATTAAGAATAATGAAATTATGACATCCACCAGTAAAAGGACAGAGCTGGAAACACCACCCCTAACGACATTCCCAGGCACAGAAAAAAAGAAAGTCACATATTTTCTATAATATGTGGATGCCAGCTGTGGTCGTTTGAATGGGAATGGCCCATAGGCTCATATAGTTGAAATCTCAGTAACCGGGGAGTGTCACTCTCAGGAGGCATGGCTTTCATGGAGTAGGTTAACCTTTTTGGAGGAAGTATGTCATTAGGGGTGGGCTTTGAGTTTTCAGAAACTCAAGCCAGTTCCAGTGGCTTTCTTTCTTTCTCAACCTGCTGCCTGAGGATCCAGATGCAGGACTCTTAGCTACTCATCCTCATCATGCCACCATGCTTCTTACAATGACAATAATGGAGCAAAACTCTGACATTTAAGGCAGTCCCAATAAAATGTTTTTGTTTATAAGAGTTGCCATGGCTATGGTGTCTCTTTGCCCTAAGAGAAAGCATAAAAACCTCAAGAAACCAGCTGTGAAATCTTCAGAGATAGGTTTTCTATAGAACATCCATAGAAGTATGGAAAATGTTAAGGACCAATGAAGAGGTGTTCTCAAGGAAGGAGAAGTATAATATACAGGTATAAAAGGTTAAAAAATACAGTATGAACTAAGAAGAAATAAATTGTGGTGTAGAGGAGGGTCAAGTAGAAGAGGGAAATTGAGAGAAAAAGATGAATAATAAAAATTCACATGGAACTCTACTACTGTAGAAAGCTCCTAAAATGTATTTTCACACATGCATTAAAAAGTCAAAATGGAGTTATCCTATAATGGATCCAGAGAAAATTACCAGAACTTGGAATGGGTTACTATTCTTGTAGTTGTTGGTCGGTGATGTGTCAAAGGCCCCAAACAATACAGACTGTAGTCAATTTTCTTGATTACTTTACTTAACAATAGGATCCTATTGTTAAAGATACCATGTGCTTGACCCAATGTAGAGAAATCAAACTAAATCTGAGATAGAAACATGATCCCTATTGTTTAGTTTTCATAGTATTATAAAGTGTTATGATTATGCCAATAGGGGAAATGTTATCAACATTTCTTCATGGGTGAACTCTGTGACCTAAAATGTCAACGGGCTTGATAAAGCATGCTTTCTGGTACAATAATGGCACAAATGTCATGGGAATAGCCAACTAATTTCTAGTATTACATTTCTGTGCCACATTTTCTTTATCCACTCAATGCAATTACCATTAAAATTCTAATGCATTACTTGCAGGCATTGAAAGAACAATAGTCAACTTATATGGAAAAAAACAGGATAATTAATATAATCCTGTACAATATGATGCAAAATGTGGTGGCTCATTTTGTAATCTAAGGATTTGATGACTGAGAAATATTCCCTTAAGTGAAGGGTTGAAGACTAGCTTCAGCTACATAGTGAGTTTGGCTAAACTGACATTCATCACTCTGCCTAAAAAAATCCAAAGCAAGAAATAAAAATTAAAACATGAAGATATATATGGAATTATACTGGTTTCATTCATTTAGTCAGTGATAGGAGTAACCAATATAATGCAATTTTTTTAACATGTATAACACTAGAATTTTAAATACAAAGACCTCACCACTGCATTTTGTGACATAATAGAGATTTTTTTAAATGAATACTTTTAAATACTGACTTAAGGAAAACAATAAAATATTATGTGTTGTGATCTTACCATAACTATAATGACCATAAGAGGCCAGCAAAATACTCCCAGAGACTTACCATATAAACGAAGTTTAACAGATACAGTGATTCTTGAAGAGATATGAGCTTGTTGAGGTCAATGCTTAAAGATAATGATGATGATGATGCAATAACTCTGCTATGTTGATTAATAATCTTTGCTTTACCAAGAATTTTCACTGACCTCAGGTTTGACTTTGTAATTTCCAATTCACCTTTCTCATTTGACTATATCATTCAAAACCATCAACTTCCTTTTATTCCTGTCATTTTAGAAATATGGACAATATAAGTAGGGGGAAGGCAAGGCTTCTCTATGTTAGGCAAGAATCTCTCATATGACAGTTTCCTCAATTAGGATCCTTGACCAATCATTACATTATGTCATGTTGTTATATTATTTCAATTTATGAAAGAAGTGCACGATTTCTAAAAACAGGTAACAAAAAGAAAGAATTAAGAATTAGTGATTTGAAAGAAGGATACAAAATAGCCTTGAAATATAATTTACACTGACACCAGAATATAAAAGGTTATATTAGAGAGGTAGGACATTATCTCCAAGGCCATAAAAACTACAAACAAATTTTATACACATATAGTCAATTAATTCAATAAGAAAAATAGCATCTATCTGTCTACATTTCACTTTCATTTTTTGTCTTTAAAGGCTGGAGGATCTCTCTGTGCGCTAGAGTCCTATGACTTTGTGCTGATTTGGGGATTTCCAATGTTGTAGATCATTATTTGTGATGTTAAATTTTGTTATATTTAAGGTGCCAAAGGTTTGGTGTCCTCCCTAATTTAATGTCAAGAAGATACAAGATAGAATAATCAGAAAGGAAAGAGCGTCATGTGAGAAAATACTTATATAAGATTATGTTGTAGTCAAGTCTGTGGAACATTTTCTTAATTAGTGATAACATGAAAGGGCTCAGACCATTGTGGGTGGCATCACACCTAGGCTGTTGATAAGAAAACGGGCTGAGCAAGTCACATACAGCAAATGAGTAAGTGACCTTATTCCAGGGCTTCTGCTTCAGCTTCTGCCTCCAAGTTTTTGTCCATTTTGAATTCCTGTGTTGACTTCCCTCAGTGACGGACTGTCTCTGGAAATATAAGCCAAGTAAACTCTTTCTTCTCAAAGTTTGCTTTAGTAATGGTATTTCATCACAGCCAGAATAACCCTAACTAGAATATTGGCTTTCTAACAGGTAGGAGAGAGATCATGTGATAGATAGTAGACAACTCGAATGAGAGGAATTCAATGTATGTAAATTTTAGTTGGGTCATTAAACTGGCAGATATTGCAGACTGATTTTCCCAGGAAAATAAATTTGAAATAGGGATCAGCCTTTAGGGAGGTAGTGAGCAGTGTTTTTGAGAATTAAAACAAGAAGAGCACCTGTGGAGAGGCAGTAGAATAAGATGGAATGTGAGAGTAAACCAATGCTACAACACAGCCTTAAAAACAGATGGAGCTGTGATGGTTGACCATTCAGGCTTGCTCTTGCTTAGAAGGAAAGGGCTCCCCAGTTCCTGGACTAAGGTTCCTCCCTAGAAGGGGAAATGAATGCCCTGAAGCTCTTTAATCTGTAAGAGAGTTCACAGCTGGTGACTTTTATCTGGAAGCCATTCTAGCAGGCAAATCCTTCAACCCTGAAGAGCTCTCTGTATGCAACATTTTAATGTCTTTAATAGAACATTCTCTGAAAATGTAGGAGGAATTGTGGGGAAGTGATAGGAAAGGCATTCCAAAGGATGCACAAAGATTAATGCGTCAGATTAATGTGACCTTTCAAAACAGCACGGTGATTGTCAAGAAAAATTAGTTAGGTAGACACAAGTGACAAATTAAATTTTGATGAGCATGACAACTGAGGTATTGTGAAATGCCTAAGTAAAAATTCTTGCAGTGTTTGGTTATGAGATTGAAGTTTATGGATGAGAAGGGTATTTTTAAATATTTGTAATTACAACTGTTCAAATACTACATTCAGGAAAAGTTTTGTAAAAATGCAAACCTACTTTAATTTCACTTGTTGGTATTTACATTTAAGTCAAGAAGACACCAGATGTTTGTTATATTTTTTCACACATTGTGTTCATAAATAATTTTATGAAAAAGAAAAATATCAGTTTTCAAAGTATCCAACAATTAATTTAAATACTCAATTCACTAAAAGTGCATAAACCACAAATCATAAAAGTGCAAAATCTAACAATGGAGGAATTTTAACTTTTCTGGAGTGATATTTGGATAATCTTGGTTACTCTACCCACAGACACAGAAAACAGGATCCATGTATTTTGGTGTTGGTTTCTGCTGATGATTTGGCAACTTAGTTTTATAGGTGGTCATTCTGTATTTGTTTTACTTTCTCAATATTTGATGCATTTCATCTGTTTTATTCATCTGCTATTCATTGTGAAATAGCATGGCAGTGCCATAAGTAAAGAAAGCTCTAACAGGGTCCAAAGTAAAAGCTGTATATTCAAACATTGCTCTTTATTTACTTCTCTGTTTGGTTATTGCTTCCTCAATTTTTTGTTCTTTATTTTTCTTCCTTTGGTATGTCTTTGTAGGCCTTTTGAAACTGAAGCATTTGATTTTGATATTATAATGACTGCTGAATAATACAGCATCTTTTACCCTTATGCGTAAGAGGAGCCAATGCCACAAGCCTGGCTACTTTACCAACCTCATCTCCCATTTCTTTCTTAGTAATATGTTTAGCCAACATTTGCCTTCTTATTCTTAAATCTGTAGTTTGTTCTCCTCTATGTATATGTATTTGCTATTTAAATTGCAATTTTTGTAATTTTTTTCAGCTCTATACCCACCTAATAGACTTATATGCTGTTTTTTTCCCCAAATGTCACCTCTTTGAATCTCAGATCATCCTGTGGAAAGCAGGCATTATTTATTGTCTTACCTATTTTCCTATAGCAATCACCACTAGTGAAATTTGTAGTAACTATTCATTGATTTTACTTTAAAAAATGTCATTCACCTTCCCTTCTGTGAATTTTATGACGCCACATCCTGGTCTTGTTCACATCTCTACAATATCCATGAATAGTAACTGCTAATATATATTTTTATGAATAAATAAATCAACATGGATTTTCTTATTTATCTATTTTACAGAGAATTAAATAAATATTTAGGAAGAAGTCTTTAGAAAATAATTTAAATTTCTTCTGGTGTTTTTGGTTTTTATATGTTTGTACATAGAAGGATTAGTTATTCCTTGAAACATATTCATCCATCTCTTCATATCAGAGAACCTTCACAGATATCATATCAGCTGCCAGATTGATTTTGGACTTCTCATTCTCCTGAACTGTCAAAGTTCTATTGTTTATGATCCATGGGTATTTTGTTGTAAATACCCAAATAGACTCAACCATATAAGAAACATTCAATTGTGACACAAATTGGAGAAATAGATTTTTATATGCATCTTAGAATTCAGCCTGTCTGTGAGTATTTAAATATATTTTTTATTAATTGCTAAATTGGTATTATATTATTTAACAACTGTTTATTCTCAACTGCTTTCTGGGTCTTGACTCACACATTTTGGGATAGTAGTACAACTGTTCTAGCAAAGCAACAGAAATAGAGGCTGCCTCCCTGACTAGAAAGCATCAGTCTCTCAATGGACAGCCTTGTGTCCTCATATCATCTTCATATCTATTATCTACCTAGCCCCTAAAAGTGTTTCATTGGTTGCACCTCATGCATATTTAAATTTAGAATTATTACTTTACATAAGCTTATTCCTTTCTTGTGGATTTCCCAAGTTACTCACAATGAACAGAGTGTCATTCTTTGTATTGTGCCTTTGAAAGAAAATTGAGTTCTGTTACAAGGTATGTACCAAAATTAGTCTTTACCATTTTCAGAATTACTCTTTATATCAGCCCTATGGGGGAACGCTGAAGCACCAAAAATCTATTTTCTTTTTCAGAATTCTATATAGTTAAGCCCAATAAACTCTTGTTTGAATATGGATTATTTTTTTAAAAAACAATAAGACCTAAGTTTAGTTTTATAAAACAAAATAAAGTCACCTTTCGTAAGGAACTTAATATCTAGCAAGTAGTAGGGGCAGTAAAGATATACTTAGGTTACTATGTTAATTCATGCAATTAATAACTCATTATCATGTTAGATTAGATCAGCTACACTGTGGACATACAGAGTAACACAATGAATTAAAGCCCAAGTCTCTCTAGTACTGTCATACAAGAGGCCTCCATGATGCAGACCAGGAAAAAACTAAGGGCAACCTGAAATTTCCTCAAGTCATGCATTTACCAATATTGTTGGTGAACTCTAGCAAACACATTCTACAACTGACTTAAAGCAAATACTGTAAAGCATACATGTAAATAATGATCGAAAAAATTACATACAGACTCCAATATCCAATAAATGGAAGATTTGTGTTTGGTTGGAGTCCTGGCACCCATGTGTCCGGGAGTCTGAAATGTTAGGGTGGAACTTTCCATTCCAGGCCCCCTCCCCTGGGAGTTGCCACAGTCCAGACTCCACCTCCCAAAAACAGTCAAACGGTGACCCCTCCCCAGGGAGGGTCAAGGACCACTCCAAGAGGCTATTTAAACTGAGCACCCAGAGAATGAACAGGTAATCTTTCTGGTTCTCCTTTCCCTACGCTGTGGTTTCCTGGCCCAACCCCCACACCTCGAGTGTATTCTACTGCCTATGGTGTTCTTTTCCACATTCATATTGTGTGCTGTCCTATTCCTCTCCATAACTCCTTCCTTAAAGCCTCTTTTTTCTTTCGCGTGGGCCCCTTTTTGGTTTACTAACTTGTACACAAAATCAGTCCCACATAAACACACACACATAAACACTACAAGTTAGTATCCATATATGTGTGAGGACTTGCTCTGTTTTTTCATTTTAAGTTTAGACTACCACACTTACTGTCATATTTTTTCGGTAATATGATACCATGTTCCTGGAAAATTTATAGTTTTATTTATTTATTTGTTTTATTTTTGTGGCTGTACAAAATCCCATTATGTGTATGTACTACAGTTTTTTTAGACCTTCATCTGTTGATGGGTTTGATTTCATTTGCTTGCTATTGGGAAGAGGGGGGTGATAATCATGGGTGTGAAAATATCTGTGACAGGATATAGAATCATTCATGTATATGCCCAGTAGTGATCATATGGCAACTTTTAACTTGTGCTTTTTGTTTTGTTTAATTTTCTGACTTTGTTGTTGTTGTTTTGAGACAAGGGTTTTTCTGTGTGACCTATAACTGCCCTGACTATCCTGGAACTCACTCTGTAGACCTGGTTGGCCTCAAAATCACAAAAACCTGCCTGTCTCTGCCTCTGGAGTGCTGGGATCAAAGGGTTGTGTCACTAGTTCCCGGTCTACAGACCTGTATATTTTTAATGTATATTGTATTTACAATTGCCAAGCTGCACATTTTCTAATCTCAGGGCAGAAAGGTATCTGAACAGAGACTACAGATAGGACAGGGCTTTGCCATGCCTCACAATATGATTCCATGTGTGAATTATCATAGTGTAACAACGTAATAAGAACCACTAAATTTACAACTTCCGAAATTATCCGCATTTTTCAGTTAAATACCTGTAAAAACACTTATCTTGTGTGATTCAGATGAAATTAAAGACAGATATTTCTCAGAAGAACTATATCCCTAGGAGATTTTTAGCCTTGTCTCACCTAAATACATATTTCGGTGTAAGTATACTCTCACATGTTATTATATTTGATGGCATGTTTGTCAAACAAATCCTACAATATCAAACAGATCGTCAATAATCATAATGAAAATAAATGCTTTGACATTCACCAGCAAATGTCTAACAGAATACTTTTACATTTTTTTCCTTTGGGGATAAGTTTTCTTTATATTTGCATCACAAAGGCAAATTTTCTATAAAGTAAGGATAATGTAGTACGTAGCATGATTAAACTTGGAGCTAATCCAGAGTCTATCACAATAGTGATAGTACGCCTGACATGAAAGCTTCAGCTCTCTATGTGCCTGGCATCTGGTCTCTGGATTCGCTGTCTGAGCTCCAATTTTGTTATTTAAGAGTTTGAATAGCTGTATTTTTTAACTGAAACCTAAAATAATAAATGATATGTGATAACAAGCTTAGCAAAGAGCCTTTTAAAACATTAGCACTACTGTTTTTATTTTTTTTTACAGTAAATTGTGATTACTTCTTGCTGCATAAAGAAATTTGGTCTTTCAAAGCGCATCAATATTTTATGTCAAATGTCTTTTCTACTTTTTAAAATCTATAGATCTTGTACATGAATAAAAACTCTTGTAATGAGCCAGGCGGTGGTGGCACACGCCTTTAATCCCAGCACTCGGGAGGCAGAGGCAGGCAAATCCCTGTGAGTTCGAGGCCAGCCTGGTCTACAAGAGCTAGTTCCAGGACAGGCACCAAAAACTACAGTGAAACCCTGTCTCGAAAAATCAAAAAAAAAAAAAAACTCTTGTAATGTCCAACATAAAGGCATTTGATTTAATCACCAAGCTTCAATGTAAACAATATACTTCCCTGTTTCTTAATTACTGTTTCCTTCATATATATAGTGTGATAAATGTCCTACCTTGAAAATAAGACAAATTTGGTTTTAATATTTGATAATACTATTTTTATCTGCTGCTTGATTGAATTAAGGGATGCCTTGGGGTACTGATGATGTACACCTCTGGGTGTGTCTTTCTATGATGGCTTTGCCCAGAGGTGGTTAGCTGAGTGGGAAGACCTGCCCTGAATGTGGGTGGCACCATCTGTGGCTTGAGAACCTGAATTGAATAAAGGAAAAAACGAGAAATCCATCTAAGCATCGGAAGTTCTCTTTGTCTTTCTCTAGGTCCTCAGGTAGAGAACTTCCACACACACAACTCTGATGTCTCTGACTTAAGGAACAGTTCCATGAGATTGTGATCTAAAGTAAATGCCTCTTCCCTAAACTATATCTTGCCATGTATTTGGTCACGTAAAGTTAAAAAGTAAATATGTATGTAAAATTTTTATATATCTTATTTTATTTTTAATATTTCCCAAATTTTTGATCTCTCACCTTTAACATCATCTTAATGACACATATTTTGATCCATTCCCTCACCTTCTCATCTTTCTTTTAATGCATGGAAAGTAAAATTATCTATTTGTTATGATGGAATGGAAAGTTCCACTCAGTTTGCCCTGTGACCATTTCTTTCTTTCTTTCTCTCTTTCTTTCTTTCTTTCTTTCTTTCTTTCTTTCTTTCTTTCTTTCTTTCTTTCTTCCTTCCTTCCTTCCTTCCTTCCTTCCTTCCTTTCTTTCTTTCTTTTTGTTGCTTTAATCCTATTTTCATTTTCCCTTTTATGAAAGTAGATTATTTTCTCATACAATATATACTGTTTCTCCTCCCTTGTTCCTCTCCCATATTGATCCCCTAATCCCTTTCTGTTTCTGATTAGAAAAGAGCAGATTTCTAAGAGATAACAGAGAATAAAAGATAAAATACAATAAAATAGGTCTTCACATCAAAGTTGGACAAGGCAAGTCAACAGAAGGAAAAGAATCCAAGAGAATGAACAGGAATCAGAGACCAACTTATTCACATGATCAAGAGTGCCCTGAAAATCTTAAACTGCAAACTATAACTTGTATGCATAAGGCCCAGTACCATCCTGTTTACACCCTGTGCTGACTTGCAATAGTGACTTTTTATGAACTTTGCTCAGTTGATTTCTAGGGTCTTATTCTTCTACTGTCCTCCATCCCCTCTGGCTCTTACACTTCTGACTCCTCTTCTGCAGGGTTTCCTGAGATCTGAAGGGAGAGAGTTGGTGAAAACCTTTAGAGCTGTGTGTCCCAAGGTCTCTCTTTGAGTGTCTGTCTCTGGGTCCCTGTATTTGTTCCCATCTGCCGCAGGAGGAATCTTCTCTGATGATTCAATGATTAAAACATTGATTTATTAGTATAGCAGAATGTCATTAGGGATCATTTTATTACTATATTTTTTAAAAACCAATAGTATTTGATTTTACCATAAGTTTCTTGAGTTGTCTAATTTCTGGTTCTTGATTGCCCAAGCATTGTTAGGTATGGGTTATATCTCAGTGGAGTGGAGCTTAACCCAAATCAGATGTGAGTTGCTTCCTCGCACAAGCTTGGTACCACTATTGCCCAGGCATATTTTGCAGGAAGGACAGTATTGTTGATTGAAAGTTTTTTTCTTACTGTTTTCTAAATTGAATGCAAGATTATTAAATTAACTTTTGTCTTTTTGCCTGTTGGGTTTTGAGAAAAGGTCTCACTCTTTATCTCAGGCTGCCCTCAAATTCAAGAATCTCTGCCTCACAGCCTTGATTTCTGGGATCACAGAACTGACCTAATACATCTGGATTATCTTTCCTTTTCTTACATTATTAACATTGTCTACTACCTAGCCTGAGCTTAAGCCTTGTATCTTTATATGTACATTCTAAATGTTGCAGCTTAGTATCATACAGCAGTCTCACCTTCAACTTAAGTAGCTTGATTATGATATGCTGAGGCCTTGAATGTCTTAGGGATTGACCTAACCAGGGTGACCGGGTATGAAGAAAGGACAGACACATACAAACCAAGTTAGGATCAAGTGAACTTTGATGGCATTCACTAGCCTAGAAACTCAGTGTATTTATTTTATATGTCCCAATGGATGATGCAGGGTTATTGTACACAATTGAATAAGATGATAGGGTTAATACGCAGCTGAACAAGGTGGGGGGGATGTTTGGCTAATCTTCGTAGAGATATCTCTGTAAAGGAGCAATCCTAGGTTATAAATATTCCAGAAAAGGAGGTTGCAGTTGGTACATTCTGTATACACTCTCAGTATCTGCATATGGGCCATGAGAAGTCTTTGTCACTTCCCTATGTCTGACCCAGAGAAGAGTCTGTTATTTCCAAAAGTTTGGGTGAGATACTGGGCTTCTTGACATGGTTGTACTCACGTTAATAATACACATTCAGGGCTTCCTCCAATCTACACAAAATGAAGCATTATTAAAAACATTATTAAAACATAATTGTAATTATTTTTATTCATTTTCATAATACTGAAGCAAATATACTAATTTCCTCTTCATGATTTTATCTCTGTGTATAAAGTTGTGGGAGTGTATGAACATACATTCCTCTGTAACTAGTAGCAACCTCAGCGGCAAGTAGAATATGATTATTTATGCAGCAATAGTCATGTCTTATGTGAAGAATAATGAGAAACAAAGACTTACATGCAGCGACCATAGAGAACAGAGTGGATATGTGTGTGTGTGTGTGTGTGTGTGTGTGTGTGTGTGTGTGTGTAGGTAATATACATACTAAAGTATAGCTACTAATGAAACAGGGGCCATTTTAACCATTTTCTTAACGGGTAGAAGTATATTGATTGTTGTCCATTATTATGTGATTAGATGATTTAGTTTAGTAAATAATAAGCATTTCTAAGAGTAGCAAAGATTAAAAGTTTGCAGTGTATTTTTTTTAAACCCTAGGTATTCGATAAATTGCACTGTGGTGAGCCACTTAAATTGTACACCAGGATTAAAATGCAAACTCAAGTTAAATTTATATATAGCATAGAGTTTACTTCCATATTTTTAAAGAATTCTAAAATGCTAATAGAGGATATCAGATAGCTAGTCAGATCCATAGTGATATTTTGTGTTTTAGTAAATAAAGCTTGCCTGAAGATCAGAGTGCAAAGCTAGCCAGACTTGTCAGCCATACAGGTCAGGAACTGGTGGCACACACTTTTAATCCCGGCAGTGACACCCTTGTTAGTCATAGAGGCTGGTTGGTGGTGGTGCACATCTTTAACCCCAGCACTAAAGAGGAATATAAGACTGGAGGAGATAGGAGCTCAGGGTCTTAGTCAGCAGTCAGTGTTCAGTCACGTTGAGGACAGCAACGCCCAACCTTGGTAGAGATAAGAACTCTCTAAATGTTGGCTGCTTTACTTTTCTGGTCTTCAGCTTGTACCCTGATATCTGTCTCTGGGATTTTATTATTCATGTTAAAGAGATCAGTGTATTAAATTTCTATTCCTCTTTTTATCATATCAAACTGTGGAAGTGAATGGCATGGAGAGGTGCTCACGGTGGGAACAGATGTAAGGGATATATACATATATACACCAGTCATTGGTCACCAACTGTTTTAGTTAGTGTTTCCATTGCTGTTATTAAACATTATGTCCCAAAGAAGCTTGGGAAGAAAAGGGTTCTCCCCATTTACACTTCTACAACATTGTTCATAATCAAAGGAAACCATGACATGCACTCAAACAGGCTAGGTATCTCTATGCAGGGACCGGTGCAGATGCCAAGGTGGAATGCTGCTTACTGGCTTGCTCCTGGGGGAGGAGGATGCTATGTACAATATTCCTGGTCTCCCACATCAATCACTAATTAAGAAAATTCCCTACAAGCCTGACTACAGGCCAATATTATGAAGGCATTTTTCTATTGGGATTCTATCCTCTCAGATAACTCTAGCTTGATAAAGTTGACACTGAGCTAGCCTATATATCATCCAAAATCTGGTAGCATTTGATGAGTTAGTAATATATAAGATTGACGACTCAATGAGAGGCTAGAAATATAAAAATGTGAATTATTAAGTTATATACATGGAATCTATAATGTGAGTAGCTGAAAAATCCATGCTTTACATTTTGAAAATTTGATAAAATATAGAGACAGTTTTGCAAGTACATGAGTACATTTTAAAAAACTGTTTCAGAAGTAATTTGCTTTTGAACAAAAATATTAGTATTTTTTTGATGAGAACCTATTGTACATCACTAGGATTGGAAGATTACATTCATGCATATGCAGTTAACTTTTCCATTCTCTTTTAAGATTGAATTTCCCATGATGCTCTCCTTCTCTCCTATGGCTTCTTTGTAATGTGCATGCTTCTGTGTAGCTTCAGGATCAATTTCCAGTCCGAACACAGTAGTATGTCTACCACTGATTCATATGTAGAAAATATGAAAAAGAAATAGCAATCCCCATGACTGCTAGAATGTAGCATCACCAGCTGGGGCATCAAGGTGGGAAAAAAATGTAAAACCGATTAGAATTCACTTGTACATGATTTCTGTTAGATATCAGCCTTGTGAATGAGTTCCATTTGTTTGACACTTTTCATTTTTTTCCCTGTAATTGGTAACAATAATAAAATATTGTTTGTTCAGGGCAGGTGACTCATGCCTACAATTACATTTTCTTTGGACTGTGGCTATAAATTCAAAGCCAGCCTGGTCTACAAAGTAAGTTACAGGCCAACCTGAACTACAAGAGTAAGACCCGAGCAACTCTCACCCCTTAAATATTATATTTGTGAACACATATAAATGTATTGTTTTATATTGTCTTCTTATGCTCTTCCAAATGTCACTATATATGAGTTTTTTCAACACTCTATAGAAATGACAGCAAAACTCAAACTTTCTATATGTTCAGGTACTTGACTTCCTTGATACTTTACCTTGGGGTATTTAAAAAGTAAAAATGAGTTTCATTTCAGCAGTTTGAATGTTCAGTGTTAAGACAGCACACATTCCCCCTCAATACTAACCTGTCCACTTTCTGAATAATAAAAGTGACTTTTCACATGATAACATCGCCACCCTTATGGTGTTTGTGAGATTAAAAGCCTGGAGAGTATAGCTCTTCACTTTAGCATCTTTATCTACAGTAATAGCAACAAGGTATTGTCCTAGCTGTAATCCCTACAAACTGAGCACCTTGTACTACTGTCTTGTAGGACGTAAGAGCTGACCTGAAAGTGGGACATCAAATAGATATATATTCAAAGCCTAATATTCCAACACTACATAAAAATGGTTAACATATTGCCTTCTACTAAATAAAAATATATTGTGTAAATACATGTACAGGTTATATTTTTGTTCATTATAATAAGTGAAAAAGAACACAATACATATTTTATACTTATTATCAACCGATAATGTGTACTGTTTTTAAAATTTTTATTATTTTTTCATTTATGGCATTTTGACTGAGCTTTCTTTTCCCTGCACTCCTCCTGGCCCACCACCTCAACTTCTCTTTCCCCCACATTCTCTCCTTCTGTTTCCCTGTAAAAAAAGTGAAGACATCACAGGGATAACAAATAAACTTATCATAACAAGTTACGATAAGACTAGGCGTAAACTGTCATATCAAGGCTGGGCAACCATGTAGGAGGAAAAGAGTCCAAAGCATAGGCAAAAGAGTCAGAGACACATTCCACTCACACTCTTAGGGGTCCCACTAGAACACCAAGCTACATAACTATCCTGTATATGCAGAGAAGCTAGCTTAGATCCATACAAGCTCCATGATTGTCATTTTAGTCTCTGTTATTCCCGATGGACCCTGCTTTGATGATCTGTGGTCCATGTTCTCATGGTATCCTAAACTTACCTGGCCCTTACGCCATCCCCCATGTCCTCAGTGTTCCCTGAGTTCTGTCTCGTGTTTGTCCGTGCCTCTCTGCATCTTTTCCCATCAGTTGCTGAATGATATCTCTCTGATAAAAAAAATTGGACTAACAGTACAGCAAAATATCATTAGGAATCATTTTATTGAACAAATTTTCTTTTGATCAGAAATGATTAGTTCCATCCTGGGTTTCTGGGCTGTCCAGCCATGGGTTCCTGATCATCCAGGCAGGGTCAGGCATAGGCCTCCTCTTGTGGTGTGGCCTCAAATTGGACCAGTCATTGACTTGACACTACCACAAGCTCTGTACCAACCGTTAACCTGAAACATCTTGCAGGCCAAACAGATTATAGGTCGACAATTTTGTGTCTGGGTTGATGTCCAAGTACCACCGCTGGAAGCCTTACCTGCTTATAGACGATGGCCAGTTTAGACACAATACGCCACATTGCTAGGAGACACTAGGGTCATCCCCCTGTATTCCAGAGAGTTTTTACTGCACAATGTTTCTACATCGCCCCTCAAAATACCCCCCAACTCCAGTCATCTCTGCCAATATACTCTCCCTCCTAATCTTCCCTCATCGCCTGCCCAAACTTTAGTATTCATAGTATATTTTTCAAGACACCACATACTTCAGACACATGATTTAAAAGGTTTGAGCTAGAACTGACCTGAAAGCCTTACTGAGGACAAGTTTGCATAGTACTGGAAGTTGCTATGCATGCTGCCAACTAGAAAAGCAATCTATAGTGTTATCCAGCTTTGATACATATGAAACGTGGCAATAGCTATCAAGACAAAGATACCTTACTAAATGTACAGAAGTGGTACTCATTTCTTAGAGCTAATCAGCAATTATCTAATATGACCTCAGGATTACTCAAGAGTAGGGAAATCGTATCTGATATTAGAAACCTACCCAAATATCTGGCTAGTAAATTTCATATTTTTTAGAATAAGCTAACCCTGCAACTTTCTTGACCAGCATAATTTCTAATTACATTCTTCACCTATGAGTGTGGCTCTTACTTCTCATCAAAGAAGTTTCTCTTTTTATTGTCAGAAATCATTACAGAAAAATACAACTGCTAGAAATGAAGAGGCCTACTAATCATGGGGACCCAGCCTTTTGGATTCCTTTATAACACAACTCCTGTACCTAAGGTTCAGAGGAAGAGAAAGATTACAAGAGTCAGAATACCATAATGTCTGTGGTACCACAAAACCAGGAAATGCTTTTCCATTACTCTAATACCAGGTTAATCAAGGCCAATAGTTTGGGTTTCAAATCTACAACTAGTTTCCAGGAGAAGAATTCACTGTTCAGAGTAATTGGCACTGTCAGAATCTGGAGTGTAAGACTGGGATGGGATGGCGTGAAGGGTAAAATGAGGCTCCACGGGTAAAACAGAACCAAGAGAATCCACAAAGAGCTGGTTCTGTGCGTGACTTTGCTGTTAATTTCTGCTTACAAGCTTCCATACATCTGTAATATCTTTTCAGAGATAATTTCTTCAAAGCATCAATAATTTGCTGATTTGCTCAATTTTTTGATTAATTCCTGTCTTATAAATAGCATGTGCTTTTGCATGCACAGCCAAGATCATTGACGGGTAAGTGGGTAATAGAACACAACAGTGAAGTTGAATATGAACTACTATTATTGATTAATCTCTCTGTCAGTTGTAATTTTAGGCAGCACTCTGATGATTCATATCTAATTCTTTTGAAAAATAAACCCTGATGTCTTCATGACTATGTTTGGAAATTGAAACTAATATTATGAATAATAATGTAGAGTGTCAGAGAGGGAAAATAACAATATAATAAACTAAAGGGAAAATAGAAAATAAGTGAATGTTGAATTAAATGTTAATCTAACAATCAGTGTTTTGAATAAGATTAGACACATCACACATCTTGAGAGATGTCAGTATTCAAGACTCTTAGTCACAGTCTTAGAATAGTTTTGTACACCTGACTTTACTCATTTGAATAAGGATATGACTAAAAGGTTAAGATTAAAATGAGAAGTAAATAGATTTCATGAAACAAAGAGATAAGAATAGACATTCATTTATCTTGACTTTATCATTTGCTTCTTCTTTTTCAGATATATTTTCTCATTGCTTTAAAAGCTGTTTTAATTGTATGTATTTTGCATGTGGAGAACACATTGCAATATTTGACATACAATTATGTGGTTAGCTGGTTAATCAGATATATTATTTTTATGGGGAATACAGTAAAGTATATTATTATACCAGAATATATAGCATGTCCTTGTTTTTATATCACTATTCTGTGGAACAGTTTTCTGGAGTATATTGTTCCTGTCTAATCAAGAGTTTTTTATTCAGTGATCAATGTCTCTCCTTCATAACTCATTCCCTTCGACAGCCTCTGCTAACCACCATTCCATTCTTTCTTTCTGAGAGTTGACTTTCATAGATTTCATCTTAAGTGAAGTCAGAGAACATTACTCATGTTGTACCTAGCTTTTGCTAGGTAACTTCATTTCCCACAGGTTTAAGATCTATGGTAAATGACATTTCTATGTTTGTGAAGCTGAATGCTCCTCTGCTATGTATATATTTCACATTATACTCACCATCTCCTTTTAATTTATGAGGTGAACGCACAAAACCATCAAATGTGGTTTTGTTTGCTTTCATTTGTAGAAAAATAGATTTTCTTAGAATAACGAAAAGAGAAAACAAAAGATTTTAAATAAAAATACCACATATTAGTAGCCATACAAGGTGTCACCCACCACACAGTGAAAAAAGAAGTACTCCTATACTTGAAATTGGTCTGTATAATTTTCCTCTAGTTTCATTGGAAAACTAATTTAATTACACAAAATTGTTACTTGGGAAAAGCACTTGACATTGAGCACAAAGAACATTTGTATTGACAGTGATTAAACTTAGGATCATATTATAAAAAAGCCTCTTCAAGTTTGAATGTTGAAAAATCAAATAGACTGTAATAAGAATCAGTTAGGTGTAAACTTTGAGTTGAACACAAGGGAGGGTAGTATGTTAGAGGGACACAGCTTGATGAAATCCAGTGATTAGTTCATGGCTGAATGAGAAACAGATTATCTTCAAGATGTTAGGTCAGGTTATTTTATTTTTCTCATTTATCTTGAGTTGCTAAGACTGAAACCGTCTTTGTAGTTCGAAGAAATCAACCAATTAGACCCCAGACTTTCATAACTTTTCTTTGTTTTTTCTTTTTCAATTAACTAGCCTACAAAATTTCTTTTGTTAAAGACAAGAGGACAGTAGTACATTACATAGACTGTGTAATTTCATTCATATATTTAAGAATACTTGTATACGCATATATAAAGCATACACACATACATTCACAAAAACAACAGCTTTTTTGGGAAAATGTATTAATTTAAAAGAGAAAGGAGAATTATGTGGGGTAATTTGGAGAAAGGAAATGGAAGGAGAGAGGGAATTCTATTACACTTTCAAAGAAAATTTTTACAAAGAATTTAATTCTGTTTTAAAAGCAATGATTTTTAGATATAATGTCTTTGCTGATTCTTTGAAAACTTCACATCTAATACTCTAATTCTACTCATTTCCCAGTTCCTTCACATCCACCTTTCACCACTGAAGAAACCCCCTACCAAAAGAAAATTAGAGTTATTTCTTATATTGTTGTATTATTAAACAAAACTTAAGAATCATATATGGAGTAAAAACCTGATTTATCAGTTAAGCAGCAGAGAAGTGATCAGTGACCTCGTCTCTTTCTCATTCCTTAATCCAAAAGGGCCTATGTATCTTTTTAAGCCTCTCCTTACTTCTTCCTCTGTCTCTCTATATGACCTAGGTCCTCCAAAACGTCTATGGCTAATTCTAGTGTGTTAGTAGCTAGCTCTCTCCTCTGATTTAAATAAACTTTAATGCTAGTCTCAGGAATATCAGAGTGCAATCAAAATATCTCACAACATTTCCCTTTTTTAAGCTAAATAGAAAGGGAAGATTTTAATTCTAACACAGTAAAACTATAGCCAATACAAACAAATATCAGGTATTATCTAAAAGATAATGGGAAAGTATTAAACTTAACAAAGTAAAACTATGTACAAGAAGAACAATATCAAAGAAAAATTACATTCACAATGTCCAGTCCATTTGCCTTCGGCAAATTCAGAGAAAATACTCCATTGTCTATCTTATCATGGTGAGTCCAAAGGTTTGTACATAATTCACTTTCTATCTTAACTTATACAATTAACCAAAAACTATCGTTTCAGACTTCAAAATTTTTCTTAGATAAACAACTGAAGCTTTTATGTCTTTCAAACTTGAACACTTTGCACTTCTTTTGTGAGTTTCTTTTTTGATTTGATAACAGGAAAAACTGTATCTGTAACTTCAACCCACTCAAAGACATTTCATAGAGATAATAATACCTGAGTAAGCAGGCAGAATAGAGCAAACAGCTTCCAAAACTCTAGAAATGTCAGAGATATTTGACTATCTTCACAGTCACCCAAGGTTCCTTTGCAACATTTGGGCATTCATCTTAGAGCTACCGGACTAGAATATCTGACAGACTTCTCTGTGTAGCAAGATTTTGAAGGAGTTTCCTATTTTATCTAGGCAAAGTTCATCACTCACCTTCTTTTGTGTCTTGCTTTTCACAATTTGACTGCATAATGTCAGCTGGCAAGATAAGGGCAGTTTCTTTCCCAGTGGCTAACTTTGCCACAATGAAAGCAAGCTTCGTATGGAAGTTCTCTGATGCCCATCATCCTTTTTTTTTTTTTGAAGTAAATTGGTGCTGCCAGGAGCAGAAATGTCTCACTGTTATGAAAAGCCAAATGTTATTAAAACATCTTAAGCACTATATTCTATAGGTCTCTGGAGTGTTTCAAGACCATCTCTGTCTATCTAAAACATATATCTGTTTGACCGTGAAAATATACCTAACATGGACAGAAATTTGATTGTTAGAAGTGTTTCATGCAATTAGGTCAATTTACTCTTTTTTGCAACATTTTCTCTGCATTATTCACCCCCCCTTTCTTTTCTCAGCTGTCTCATTTGCCAGGGGTCTTTAGATCCCTTAGTTGGAGAGTTTATTCTCCTGGGAAAAAATAAAGCAAAATTCTGCCCCAATCTTAACTTTGGGGAGCTTTTATTTTTTATTAAAGTTTATTAAATTATAAAAGTTTCCATTTCCGCCCCTCCTCCCAACACCCTCCTCCTTCCCCCACTCCCTCTCCTCCTCCCTCTCCATCCCTAAGAGTAGTCAGGGTTTCCTGCCCTGTGGGAAGTTCAAGTTCCTCCACCCTCCCTCCAGGTCCAGGAAGGTGAGTATCCAAACAGACTGGATCCCAAAAATTATAAGCAAATGAAAGGCTGTTATTAGTCTTATATGTCAGGTTAAATTGAATAGTCACACTGACGAAATATAGTCTCTTCTAAACAAGAGGTTTCTCCTGTTCGAATTTTATCTTTATCAATTTTGATAAAAAGATATTTGATAGAAAGTAAAAGAACATTTAAAAAAATCCTTAGCTTGTTGCCAAGAGATAGAAAAATCTTTTCTCAAACCTTTGTTATTAACATGGTGCTTCCTATGAAAATTGGAGACTTTTACCACATTTCTTATCACTAACTGATCAATTTAATCAGTACCTTATATTAGATGGCCTGGTTGACTAGCATGGGATTTGATATGTGATATATACAAAGGGTTCTTTCTATTTCTGCTTATTTCTTGTAACTAAATAAATAAGAAAGTTAACTGTGAATCATCTGGAATAATTTTAGTGACTTTAATATGTAAAACAACTCTTTTTACAGATTGAGAGTTGGTAACTATATTAAGAGTTCCTGGAAAATTTAATAATACCATGAGAATACCATATCATTCTGGCTTTTGAACAAATTCATAAGGGCTTTGAGCCACTTTGCTTATGTTACCTGATATATTTGCATCAGTATAACATCTATGGATTCCAAAAGCAATGGTCTTGATGTAATGTGAGGAAAGATCTTTTTACAAAAGTCAAAGTTTTGATTTTGTTTAGTTACTGGTTCTGTTATCATTCTACTTATAGTTGGAGTCCATCTCTATTAAAAAAAAAGTGCAGGTTTCTTTTTGGCATTGTATAATTTTAGTATATGATTCAATCCTCTTTTTTAATTCCTCAACCCATTTTCCAAGCATTCAAGGGATCCAAGTGTGATCATAAAGTCTAAACTGTCTTTGCAAATCATCATAGTGGTCTACATAGAGAAGCAGATCTTGGGAAATTCTCAAACTCTAAGCTTTACTTCACTGTTCTATGGCCATAGCTTCCTTTTTCCATTATGTTTTCCATTTTAATTTCGGACCAGTTTCCAACATTTCTGTAGCTAAATTTTTCCATTCTTGTGGGATATTTTGTTCTAATTTGCCCATGAGTTTAACATCTGCTTCACAAAAGTTTTACACATACAAGGTGAAACAACTGCTTCCTTAAATCTCTTCAAATTTAACGTTTCAACAGAATCCCACTTAACTCCTGAACAATCCTGGGGGTTCCTGTCATCTGGTGGTCATTCTTTTTTTTTTTTCTTAAGTTTATTAAATTATGAAAGTTTCCATTTCCGCCCCTCCTCCCAACACCCTCCCACTCCCCCTCCCCCTCCTCCTCCCTCTCCATCCCTAAGAGGAGTCAGGGCTTCCAGCCCTGTGGGAAGTTCAAGTTCCTCCCCCATCCCTCCAGGTCCAGGAATATGAGTATCCAAACAGACTGGATCACAAAAATCCAGTATATGCACAGGAACCCAGTCCCAGTGTCATTGTCAATGGCTTTTCAGAAAGACTCCGGGCCAGCCACATTCAGAGAATCCGGCCACATTCAGAAAATCTGGTTGGATCACATGCTCGTTCAGTCCCAGTCCAACTGGCCTTGGTGAACTCTCATTAGATCAGTCCCCTTGTATCAGTGGGTGATCGCACCCCTCGCGGTCCTGAGTTTTTTTTTTTTCATGTTCTTCCTCCTTCTGCTCCTCATTTGGACCATGGGGGGCTCAGTCCGGTGCTCCAATGTGGGTTTCCGTCTGTATCGCCATCCATCATCGGATGAAGGATCTGTGGTAATCAGCAAAATCTTCATCAGTATGGTTATAGGCCAAGGCCAGTTCAGGCACCCTCTCTTCTGTCCAGAAAACAATCTGGGGATCTCTCCTTGGACCTGGGATCCCATTTATAATCAAGTCTCTTCTAAACCCTAAAATGACTCCATTAGTTGAGATATATTCTTCCCTGATTCCATAACGATCCTTCCTCCCTCCCTCCATCTCAGTCCCCCGAGTTTTCCCCATTCCTCCCCTACTCCCTTCTCTCTAACCGTCTCCCCTTCCAACAACCCTCCCACCCACCCCCCCCATGCACCCGAGGTTACCTGGGACTCATGTCTATTTCCAATCTCCAGGAGGATAAGTACATGATTTTCTTCAGGTTCACCTTCTTATTTAGCTTCTCTAGGATCTCGAATAATAGGCTCAAAGACCTTTAATTATGGCTAGAATCCACTTATGAGTGAATACATACCGTGTTCCTCTTTTTGGGTCTGGCTTACCTCACTCAGTAAAGCGTTTTCTATGTCCATCCATTTGCATATAAAATTCAAGATGTCATTGGTTTTTACCGCTGAGCAAAACTCTAGTGTATATATGTTCCACACCTTTTTTAACCATTCTTCTGTTGAGGGGCACCTAGGTTGTTTCAAGGTTCTGGCTATTACAAACAGTGCTGCTATGAACATAGTTGAACAAATGCTTTTATGGTATGATAGAGTATCTCTTGGGTATTTTCCCAAGAGTTGAATTGCTGGGTCCTGAGGGAGGTTGACTCCCAGTTTCCTGAGAAACCACCACACTGATTTCCACAGTGGCTGTACAAGTTTGCATTCCCACCAACAATGGATGAGAGTTCCCCTCTCTCCACATCTTCTCCAGCATAGGCTATCATTGGTGTTTTTGACTTTAGCTAATCTGACCGGTGTAAAATGGTATCTCATAGTTGTTTTGATTTGCATTTCCCTGATCGCTAAGGATGTTGAGCACGACCTTAAGTGTCTTTTGACCATTCGGAGTTCTTCTGTTGAGAATTCTCTGTTCAGATCAGCACCCCATTTTTTAATTGGGTTAATTAGAGTTTTATTGTCTAGTTTCTTGAGTTCTTTGTATATTTTGGAGATCAGGCCTTTATCTGATGAGGGGTTGGTGAAGATCTTCTCCCAGTCAGAAGGTAGCCTTTTTGTCTTACTGACAGTGTCCTTTGCTTTACAGAAGCTTCTCAGTTTCAGGAGGTCCCATTTATTCATTGATTCTCTTATTGTCTGTGCTACTGGGGTTCTACTTAGGAAGTGGCCTCCTGTGCCTATATCTTCTATCTGGTTCAAAGTGGTCCAATTAATGTTGAGGTCTTTAACCCATTTGGCCTTGATTTTTGTGCATGGTGATAGATATGGATCTACTTTCATTCTTCTACAGGTTGACATTCAGTTATGCTAGCACCATTTGTTAAAGATGCTTTCCTTCTTCCATTGCATACCTTTAGCCCCCTTGTCGAAAATCAAGTGTTCATAGGTTTGTGGGTTAATATCTGAGTCTTCTATTCGATTCCATAGGTTGACTTCTCTGTTCTTATGCCAGTACCAAGCTGTTTTCAATACTGTAGCTGTGTAATAGAGTTTGAAGTCAGGGATGGTTATACCTCCAGAAGTTCCTTTATTATATAAGATTGTTTTGGCTATCCTGGGTT
Organism: Myodes glareolus; assembly: GCF_982192425.1. Classification (NCBI taxonomy): domain Eukaryota; kingdom Metazoa; phylum Chordata; class Mammalia; order Rodentia; family Cricetidae; genus Myodes; species Myodes glareolus. Next base: position 35,439,378 of record NC_142041.1, read on the forward strand.
TTTTGTTTTGCCATATAAACTTGATTATTGTTCTCTCAAGGTCTGTGAAGAAGTTTGATGGGATTTTGATGGGGATTGCATTGAATCTATAGATTGCTTTTGGTAGAATTGCCATTTTTACTATGTTGATCCTCCCAATCCAAGAGCAAGGGAGGTCTTTCCATTTTCTGGTATCCTCCTCTATTTCTTTCTTCAAAGACTTAAAGTTCTTGTCAAATAAGTCTTTCACTTCCTTGGTCAGAGTTATCCCAAGATATCTTGTGCTATTTGTGGCTATTGTGAAAGGTGAAGTTTCTCTGATTTCCCTCCCTGCTTCTTTATCCTTTGTGTATAGGAGGGCAACTGATTTTTTGGAGTTGATCTTGTATCCTGCCACATTACTAAAGGTGTTAATCAGCTCTAGGAGTTCTTTGGTAGAGTTTTTGGGGTCGCTCATGTATACTATCATATCGTCTGCAAATAACGAGAATTTAACATCTTCTTTTACAATTTGAATCCCCTTGATCCCCTTATGTTGTCGTATTGCTATTGCTAGAACTTCTAGCACGATATTGAAGAGGTATGGGGAGAGTGGACAGCCTTGTCTTGCTCCTGATTTCAATGGAATGGCTTTGAGTTTATCTCCATTCAGTTTGATGTTAGCTGTTGGCTTGCTGTAAATAGCTTTTATTATATTTAGGTATGATCCTTGTATCCCCAATTTCTTCAACACCTTTATCATAAAGGGATGTTGGATTTTGTCAAATGCTTTTTCAGCGTCTAATGAAATGATCATATGGTTTTTTTCTTTCAGTTTATTTATATGATGGATTACATTGATAGATTTGCGTATGTTGAACCAGCCCTGCTTCTCTGGAATGAAGCCTACTTGATCATAATGGATAATTTTTCTAATGTGTTCTTGGAATCGGTTTGCCAGGATTTTGTTGAGAATTTTTGCGTCAATGTTCATGAGTGAAATTGGCCTGTAATTCTCTTTCTTGGTTGTGTTTTTATGTGGTTTTGGTATCAGGGTAACTGTAGGTTCATAAAAAGAGTTTGGCAATGACTTCTGTTTCTATATTGTGAAATACCTTAAGGAGTATAGGTATCAGCTCTTCTTGGAAGTTCTGGTAGAATTCTGCATTGAAACCATCTGGCCCTGGGCTTTTTTTGGTCAGGATGTTTTTGATAACAGCTTCTAATTCTTCGCGACTAACAGGTCTATTTAGATTGTTCATCTGGTCTTGATTTAACTTTGGTAAATGGTATTTATCTAAAAACCAATCCATTTCTTGTACATTTTCCAACTTTGTGGCATATAAACTTTCTTAGTAAGATCTAATGATTCTCTGAATTTCCTCTGTGTCTATTGTTATGTCCCACTTTTCATCTCTGATCTTATTAATTTGAGTGTTCTCTCTCTGCCTTTTGATTAGTTTGGGTAGGGGTTTGTCAATCTTGTTGATTTTCTCCAAGAACCAACTTTTTGTTTCGTTGATTTTTTGGATTGTTTTCTGTGTTTCTATTTTGTTGATTTCAGCCCTCAGTTTGATTATTTCCAGTCTTCTACTCCTCCTGGGAGAGTCTGCTTCTCTTTTTTCCAGAGTTCTCAGGTGTGCTGTTAAGACTCCAATATGTGTTTTCTCCGTTTTCTTTAAATGGGCACTTAGTGCTATGAACTTTCCTCTTAGCACTGCTTTCAATGTGTCCCATAAGTTTGAGTATGTTGTGTCTTTATTTTCATTAAATTCAAGGAAGACTTTAATTTCTTTCTTTATTTCTTCCTTGACCCAGGGATGATTCAGTAGTTGACTGTTCAACTTCCACGCGTTTGTAGGCTTTCTGGTGTTTGAATTGTTATTGAATTCTAACTTTATACCGTGGTGGTCTGACAAGACACAGGTGGTTACTAAAATTTTTTTTCTTTCTGTGGAAGTTTGCTTTGTTACTGAGTATGTGGTCAATTTTCGAGAAGGTTCCATGAGCTGCAGAGAAGAAGGTATATTCTTTACTATTTGGGTGGAATGTTTTATAGATATCTGTTAAGTCCATTTGATTCATTACCTCTAGTAATTCTCTTATTTCTCTGTTGTGTTTCTGTTTGATTAACCTGACCTTTGGTGAGAGAGGTGTGTTGAAGTCTCCTACTATTAGTGTGTGTGGTTTGATGACTGCCTTGAGTTCTAAAAGTTTTTCTTTTACATAAGTGCGTGCTTTTATATTAGGGGCATAGATATTCAGGATTGAGACTTCCTCCTGATGAATTGTTCCTCTTATGAGTATGAAATGTCCATCTCCATCTCTTCTGATTGATTTTAGCTTGAAGTCAATTTTGTTAGATATTAGAATGGCCACACCAGCTTGTTTCTTAGGTCCATTTGTTTGGAAAACCTTTTCCCAACCTTTTACTCTGAGTAGATGTCTATCTTTGTGTTTGAGGTGTGTTTCTTGTAAGCAGCAGAATGTTGGATCCTGTTTTTGTATCCAATCTCTAAGTCTGTGCCTTTTTATTGGTGAGTTGAGTCCATTAATATTAAGTGATATTAATGACCAGTGGTTGTTGATTCCGGTTATTACTTTTTGTGTGTGTGTGTGTGTGTAGTGGAGTTTGTGTGTTTCTCTTCTTTGAGTTGTGGTTGTGAATGGTCTCTAGATGTCTGCGTTATTGTAGGTAGTGATGGCAATGTTGGAGTCCTTGGGTTGTGATTTTCCTTCTATTACTTTCTGTAAGGCTGGATTTGTGGCTATGAATTGTTTAAATTTATTTTTATCCTGGAATATTTTGTTTCTCCGTTGATAGTGAACGATAACTTGGCTGGGTATAGTAGTCTGGGCTTGCATCCATGGTCTTTTAGTTTCTGCAGTACCTCTATCCAGGATCTTCTGGCTTTCATGGTTTCCATAGAGAAGTCCGGTGTAAGCCTAATGGGTTTACCTTTATAAGTTACTTGACCTTTTTCCTTTACAGCTCTTAATATTCTTTATTTAATCTGTATGTTTTGTGTTTTGATTATTATATGGCGAGGGGATGTTTTTTTCTGATCCAGTCTATTCAGTGTTCTGTATGCTTCTTGCACCTTCATAGGAATATCGTTCTTTAGATTGGGAAAGTTTTCTTCTATAATTTTGTTGAATATATTTTCTGGTCCTTTGATCTGCCGTTCTTCTCCTTCTTTAATCCCTATTATTCTTAGATTTGTTTTTTTTATTGTGTCCCACAATTCCTGAATGTTTTGTGATGAGAATTTGTTGGATTTGCTGTTTTCTTTGTTCAGAGCGTTTAATTTCTCTATGATGTCCTCAGAGTCTGAGATTCTTTCTTCTATCTCTTGTATTCTGTTGGTTATGCTTGTTTCTGAAGTCTCTGTTTGTTTACCTAGATTTTCCATAGCCAGCCGGCCCTCGGTTTGTGATTTCTTCATTGACTCCATTTCAGTTTTCAAATCTTGAACTGTTTCCATTACCTGTTTGATTGTTTTTTCTTGGTTTCCCAGAATTTCATTTACGGATTTACTCATTTCTTCAAACTTTTTGGTATATTTCTCTTCCATTTCTTTACTCATTTCCTCAATCTTTTTGTTATACTTATCTTCCATTTCTTTACGGCAGGTTTTCACCTCCTGTTTAAGTTCCTCTATTATTTTCATATAGATCCGCTTAGAGTCGATTTCTTCTATTTCTTCTGGAGTAGGGTGTTCAATTCTTCTCATTTCGTGCTCCCTGGATTCTGGAGATGTCATGTTGCCTTTCAGGTTGTTGGAGGAATTCTTGCATTGGCATCTGCCCATCTCCACCTCTCTGGATGATACTCCTCCGCAATCTCTGGATAGAACTCCTCAGCACTCTCTGGATAGAGCTCCTCAGCACTGCAGCTGGGATAGCTGGCCTTCCCAGGGCCCAGGGGACCAGAGTGCAGCAGCAGTGGGGGCAGGGAGTGGTCTGGTGAAACAAGGAAGACCCTGTCTCAGAAGCTGAGGGGGAAGGGGCTGTGCTCTCTTCCTGGGCTGGCAGCCCAGGCTAGCACCTACTCCCCTCTCCGGGTAGAACTCCTTGGCACTGCTACAGGGGTAGCTGGTTTTCCCAGGGCCCAGGAGACAAGAGTGCAGGGCAGTGGGGGCAGGGAGGGGTCCGGTGAAACAGGGAAGATCCTGCCGCAGAAACTGACGGGGGAGGGGCTGTGCTCTCTTCCCGGGCTGGCCGCCCAGGCTAGCACCCACTCACCTCTCCAGGTAGAACTCCTCCCTGGTGGTCATTCTTATATGGTAACTGGATTAATTCAGGTTGCTTTTTCAATAACCTTGAAAGGCTTCTCTTCAGTTTCATAATGCAATGGCGAGGCTGGTCCTACTCTAAATTCCCGTGTTTCTGTATGAATATTATTCTCTTTTATTAGTAACTCTTTCTATTGATTCCATGTTATTAGTTAGTTTTTCAAACCAAACCACTTTTTAAGGACAAAACACGACTTACCACACTAATAATAATTGTAATCAATGTTGTGTCAATCTCAACTAGGTTGATTAATCCTTCATTTAAGTTTTCCATTTTGAAACTATCAATGTGGAATCACACAGAAACGTAACTCCCTTCATCATAATATTGTTCTCCATTCTTAACATGTTAAAAAAAACATTTTAAAACTAATCGAGAAAGCTGGGGGTGGGGGTTGCAGACCAGACCCTTTTAGTAACCTGACAGTAGTCAATGCCTTAGTTTCATTTCACTAACATGGGACAGAGGTAAACAGACAGTCCTCAGAAAAACCATAGCCTTATGGTAGCTCAGCAGTATTCCACGTTCCTTCTGCTGTCTCAGCAGGTGTGCCCCAGTCTCCTGACAACTAAAGATGGCTGTCCCTAACCACTAGGAACATCCACCAATCTGCCTCCAGTACTAATATTTTCTCCACATATCAGACTCAAATGAATCCCTCCTCTCTGGAATTTTCCTAACTCCACCTACAAGGAGCTTGTGACCTTCTTTTGGGGGTTGTCAAGTGTCATAAATTAATAAAACACTTTTGTTAATGCATATGTGGGCTATTGGTCTTCTTTGGGGGCTTTTTTCGGACCCTATCACGAATAACCCCTTAAGAGTATCCAGGTTTCTCACTAGATTTTCTGTAGATGACAGTGAAGGCGAATCTTCTGTGAGAGGGGAGCCAGGTATGACGGCTGTGCTTGACTGTGGAGAGAGGTGGAGGTAGGGTGCCCAGTCAGCCAGGGTGACAGGGCAGGAGCTGGGAATGCAATGGGCTGATGCTGCACTGAACGGGCGTGGCAGAGCGCATATGCAGCTCCTCCTGTGAAGCCAGGGTCTGAGGGTGTGCAGCAGTGGTAGCTGTGATAGAAAACTGAGTGGGTGTTAGTGGATGTGGAGAGAGTCATAGGCGATATGATGGTCCAGGGAGAGGGTTCAAAGAAAGCCTGCAACACGCAGGGAGAAGGAGTCAGCTGGCCAGCTGCCTGAAAAGTGAACATGGCAACACACAGGAGAAACACACATGGTGGAACGTGGCGGCACGTAGATAAAAGGTTTTAGGTGAGTACAAATCGAGAAGATTATGCTAAAAGAACAAAGCTTTAGTAGTGAGATAACCTATAGTTTCTCACTTTGAATCACCTACAACCAGTGCAACTTTATAGATTGAGCTTTCAGTATGGAAGTTTGGGTATTGAGCCCGGCCCTCATGTACATGGGTATTTTAGTGTATTTTTTTTTTCATTTTTGGCTTTCAAAAACAAATGTTGAAGCATGGACCATTAATTCTTTACTGCAGAGAGCAATAAGTATTTTTCATTAAGCCAAGTGTAGCAGAGCAGAGAAATGTACAGTTTGGTATCTTTAAATTCACCAGAAAACCACAGGTATGTATAGCGAAGTAGGGAGGTTCTGAAAGAAAATTACCCCAAAAGGAGTGGCACTTTTAGGAGGTATGACCTTGTTGGAGGAAGTGCATCACTGTGGGGATGGGCTTTGAGGTCTCTTTGGCTCAAGCTTCCCTCAGTGTGAGTGAGAGTTTGACTTCCCATTGCCTGCAAGATGCAGCACTCAGTTCCAGCAACGCATCTACCTGCCGGCAGTCATGCTCCCCTTCATGATCATAATGGACAGAACTCCTAAAACTGTAAGACAGTCTCAACTAAATGTTTTCTTTATAAAAGTCTCTATGGTGTCTTTTTACAGCAATAGTAAACCCTAAGACACCAGGAACTGCTCCTCTGTGACATGGATCCCCTGTTCATGAATTCCATATTAGATATGGTGTGTTGTAGCTAAACATACATTCAGATATGATGAATTTTGTGTAGTTACAAAAGAGACCTACTCTTTCCTTTCCACCCTGTTTATGCAGCAGTAGAGATGTTGTAGAACTTCAAATATGTATGTAGGTAAATGCCATGGAGGGTAAGGTATTGTGGCAGAAAAATTGTAGGTAGCAATAATATTCTGTACATATTTAAAAGCTACAAGAAAGACTTCTGACAGCTTTTGGCCATGAAAATTGGTAAACATTTGAGGAGAAATATATGTTTAATATTAAGTAACATTAATGTACATAGAACAACGCAAGCATACTATCAACATGTAAATTTCATGTTTGCTGAAAAGTTCAAATAAGTTTAACTAAACATGGGAGTGGAGTATGCCCACATTTGTATCTATTTACAAATTATCAGTCCAAATATTGATCTCTGTCCCAAGGGAAGAGGACTTTAAATTTGAGATTCTGAAGGATAGAGGATAAATTAGTGAATTTTAACAGCAGTCTACAACTAACAGATTATAATTTACCCAGAGTGCTATTGAGTGATGGAAAACATGATTTATTGCAACACAGTTGTAAACAAGTTTTGGGGGAAATGTTTATTATTTAATTTAATATCCATGTTGAGAAGACTCCTCTCAAAACATGTTTTATTAACATAAATAAAATGATAACTACTAGGTGAGGTGATGATTGGTTTATTACTTTTTGAACGGAAAAAACAGAAAAGGTAGATTGAAATGTTCATAATAACATCAAAAGGTTTTAGTTGTCAAATAATACTTAAATGTGTTCGTGTGAAAATAATACATGCATGGAAAATGTTCAACATCACAGATCAATCAAGTAAATGGAAATCAAAACTAAAATAAAGCATCATATTATTTCTGTTATAACGACTATTATCACAAGGAAATAGTGGACAGTACTGGCAAAGATGTGCAGCTAGAAGGCATTTTTGAGACTTTTGTTTTCACTGGTTTCTGGGCAGAGGTCCTCTGTGAAGAGTCAACAGCCTGACAAGTGCACTTCTCAAGGATCAAACAGATCTTCATGATGAAAGGCATCTTCAGTTCCAAATCCAGCCCGATGAGATGAAGTAGGAGATGAAAGAAATGTTTGTCTCAAGATGAAACCAATCTTAGCCCTTTTAGAGCACAGCCTGAAATAGTGACAAAAGGTCAATACATTGCTTTGACTTTTTAGAACAGATCACAGGAAATTGTGGGATTTCTTAGTTCCTTCTCATTTTATTGAACCTCAATCACTTCACTCATGGATTTTAAACAATATGGGCCATCCTTGCAGTGTGTGTGTGTGTGTGTGTGTGCGTGCATATGTATGTATATGTGTTATGAAATGAAATGTTTCCATACTTCATATTCTAACATTTTTTTATTTTTTATTTAAAGATAACATTTGCCTCAATCATTTTTAATACTAACTTTGGGGGAATTCTGAATACATTTGACTATTTTTGTAGCCCAAAGACAGGCCTTTTCTAATTCTTTTAGTGTGACTTAGGTATATGTGAATGTTTGTATGCAAGTTATTTTGTGAGTGGGTGTGGAATGTATGGGGCTGCATATGTGCATGTGAGTCCAAGCAAAACTAAGCCTCAGAGTGATGCTGGCAATCTTCCAGAAGTTGACTTCAAAGCTTCTTCCAAGACTCTCTGCCTTGTTCTTTAGAGGCAAGGTGTATTTTCCAAATCCAGCACACAGATGTACTGCTAGTCTCACTGGCCAGATTACTATTGGGAAACCCTGTTCCTGAGGCCAAATAAAGAGAACGGCCATGGAGCATTCTTGGCATTTTACATGGGTTCTCAGAAGTCCTAGCCTCTTACTGGTTTAGTAACACAGAAAAGTCTTCTCAGGCCCCAAATCAAGGTTTTATTATACTAATCAATGCTAAAGTGAGTTTATAAGTGTCTAATAAATTTTCTTGAAAACAGGGTTCTCCTAATATAGTATTCAATAATAATTCATGAAATCATAAGTTGCAACTTCTTGTAACTTGGAAAGGCTTAAGACAGATACACTGTGATAGTTACCTGAGGTTTTGTCTATGGTGCTGTCTCCAACAGTTTACTCTCATCTCAATAACTTAGTGTATTTTGGAAAACCCTCTCTTTCAAATGACCTTTAAATAATATAATTTTATACTACAAAATGTAAAGAATGTCTTTCTTCTCCCTTTTATCTCATAAATTGCATGTTTCTCTCAAATACAAAATTGTTATTTGTTTACCCTGTCCCCTCAAAACAAGAAAAACTGTTAGCTACGTTGGTTATAATTCTATTTTCCATTCAGTAAATCACTGAAATTTCAGCCTAAATTTATGCTTATTGAGTTGTATAGGTATATTTATTCATCTTCAAATCAATCTGGGAAAGGTATATGGGCTGGGGAAATAAATACTGCCAGAGATTTGCTCTTTAATCAGACTTACTTTAATTTGAATCTAATGTTCAGGAACATACATTTTTACTCTGCTTTCATAGCTCTCAGTGGTCTGAGTCTAGTAGTCACTGACTTTATTTTATCACAATTCTGAATAAATTTTTAAGATTTAAATAATGAAGACACATGTAATTTATAGAATTTCTCTATCTGGAAATTGAAGAAATCTAGCAGCATTCAAAATATCTTGTTATATGATACATTGTGTTGTTTTTTTATAATTTATTATGCTTTTTCCATTGTAGGTATCTCAAATAACTTATCAAATGACAGTGAACATATTTCAGGGATTTAAAGGCTTTGAAGAATTTTCCTAGAAAGATGATTATTTAATCTTGAAAAAATAAGCATATGTGTTTGCAACAATATACTGAGTTATAAGACATAACTATTCCTTTTAATTTATTTATACGGTCTTCAATAAAAATAAACAATTTCATATACTGAGAGATGTTTAGAATGCTTAAACCAGACATTATGTATAGAGAGAGTCTAAATTGGAGATCGCCATTGGGTCCCTCCCCTCAGAGCTTGAGGACCACCATGGAAGAGGGGAAGGAAAGATTGTCAGAGGGAAGGATACCAGGATAACAAGGCTTTCTAAATCAACTAAGCAGGGCTCATATGGGTTCACAGAGACATGCCCTGCATGGGTCTGTGTCAGATCCTCTACATAAATGTTATGACTGTAAGTCTATTTTTGTTGTTGTTTGTTCCTGTTTTTCTTGTGGGACTTCTAAAATTGAAAGCAGCTCTGGGTCTGTCTCTTTTGCCTCTCCTGGAACTCTTTTCCTCTTATTGGGTTGTCTTCTCCACCCTCTTATGTTTTGATCAGTTGTGTCCTGGATGCCTGCTCTTTTCTGAAGAAAAACAGACAGAGAGAGCAGATCTTGGAGAAAGGGGCGATTGAGAGAGGCTGAGAGAGTGAAGAAAGGGAAAACGGTTGTCAGGATAAATTATATGAGAGAAGAATCTATTTTCAATAAATAATAAAAACAAACAAACAAATAAGAATACCTGTGTGTATCTAAGTAAATTTTAAGAAGGAATTTGGTTCACTTTTGAGATATCTTTCTATCTTTTAATGACTGTGATAACAATCTTTTCTTAATCACTCTGTGTTAAATATCTTACTTCGTTCAAGGACCTAGATTGCTCTACAACAACATCTGGTACAGTCATCACTCTTGAGTGGAAGATTGTACTAAGAACTGTAATTTACAGAAGATTTAATTTTAAAAAGTAAACCCAAAGTTGAACGTTCTTTTTTTCATAAAATCCCTTTAAGTGTTTAAAATCTTTCTGCTATAAGTCATTGAAAAGACAGTTCCTATTAATACAGACATGAACATATACACACATATATATATATATGTATATTCATCTGTGAATAGATGGAACATATCTCAATATAGGCTATATTCAACAAAACTTTAGCCAACCTTATATTAAAAGAAGAAAACTGAGAGCATTTCCTCTAAAATAGGTGTGATGCCTTTTCTTGATTGTCTATTTGACTACACTTGGAGTTAAATAAAACCTAAAAATGGAGAGACACACCTGTAAAGAATTTTGCATAATATTAAGTAAGAAAATCCACTTCTAATCTGGATCTTGAGGTAGAAAGACACACCTTTAATTCGGATCTTGTGAGCTGAGAAAGCAGAAAGTTCACCTCTAATCTGGGCCACACTGTCTGCTGAAAGCCCTTGTAAGGAGATGAAAGGAGGAACCTTTTACTCTAGGCCTATTTGTTTTTGCCTTGCTAGAAAGTCAAGTCTCTCTGGAATTACAGATTACTTCTTCAGGATTCGAGCACATACTGAAGACTAGCTGAGATATCCAACGTCAGGGCCTGAACAATTATTGGATTCTTGGAGCTTCAGTACATAGACAGACACAATTGGACAAGCTGGACCACCACCTCTATGTATTTTTAATAAAATTACTTTCTCTCTGTCTTTCTCTGTATCTCTCTGAAAGTGGGAGAGACAGAGGCAGAAAAATTTATTCTATACATTCTGTTACTCTACAAAATCCCATTAGAACAGCAGAAATGAAATTATTGTATCTATTCTCCCCTCTTTTATTCAAAATAATCTTCAAAGCTGGTTACAGTAATTAGAAAAGAGAATACATGAAAGGGATAGCAATAACAAAGAAAGAGATAAAAATAATTCCCATTTGTAGCTGACATGATTCTTTATTGGAAAACCTATGTGTCTGCAAGAAAATCCTCATACCTAATCAACACAGAAAGCAGAAATATATAAGTATATATATATATATATATATATTATATATATATATATGCCAGTACTCTTTTTTGCCAATTATCTACACTCTTAAAAAGAAACTAGAAAATCATATTACATTAAAACTAACTCTCCTAAATTAATTATTTAAGAATGTATTTTATCAAAGACATAAAAGGTCTCTTCGATGAAGATTTGAATATGTTGATCAAGGAAAACACAGATGATAATGGGTAAAATAATATGACATTTTCGTGGAAGGCAAAATTAATGCTGAGAAAATATATATTACCACAACAAATTAACAAAATTAATGCAATATTTATCAAAATTTCAAAGTTTTATTCCCCAGGTTTAGAAAAAAGTCAAGAATTTAAATGGAACCAGAAGGGATCATAAATAAGCCAAGCAATCCTGAAAAGTAGGGTCACTATTGAATGATAGGATATTTGGGGGTGAGTATTGAAATACTCAAATTTTTCTATAGAGTTATCGTGATTGAAAGAAAAAAAATAGCCCAATATTGGCACAAAAATAAACAGGTAGACCAATGAAATAAAATAGAGAATTAGGAAATGAAACATCAAAGTTATGCCCACTTAATTTCGCAAAACTAAATTTTTGTCTTCAAGAAATAAAGTTAGAATTATATCTTTCACCTTCTACAAAATCAAATCAAAGCGTATCAAAAACTTTACTTCACACCTGAAACACCGACTTTTTTAAAAAGGAAAACACAGGGGATACTTTTAAAGGCGTCCAGTCAGACAAGAGATTTTAAATGGAACATCAAAAGCATAAGAACTAACTTCAAGTGTTAACAGGTGTGACTATTTCAAAATAAAAAATTTATCGAAACTGTTAACAGACAGCATAAAAAATGGGAGAAAATCATGAGCAGCTATACAAGGGACTAATATCCAGAAATTACAAAGAATTGTGAAAATTAAATAGCAAGAAAATGCAAGTAATCAACAAATGGACAATTGAATTGAATAAATAGCTTTCAAAAGAAATATAAGTAACCTACAAATATTTATAAAAGATGTTAATACATTTTAAAACTACTTCGAGATTCCATATCAACCTAGTAAGAATGGCTATCAACAACAGATCTGAAAGTCAATTTGGAAAAAGATGTGGCAAGACAGGAACTCTTTCTTTGTTGGTGGGGATGAAACTTAATATGACCTTTGTGGAAAAAGTCAGGATATTTCTCCTAAAATTAAAAATAGTTTTCCCACAATATTCCACTATTTCATTCATGGACACAACTGTTATATTAGTTCAAATTCTTTCATGGATCTTTTTCTTCGTAGATAAGTGCATAAAAAAATCTTCAAAGCAGAAAAGAGTAAAATTCAGTGTGAAGTTGTTCAGCCTCATTTCTGAATGTCAATTCTGATTTTATTGCAGTTCATTGAACTGCATGGACTTTGAATGTTGTTCATTTTGATGTTATGTTTTTTAATTGTTTTCTATTGAATTTTTATATAATAAAGTTTATTGCAATAAAAATACCTATAAGATAATAATTATGAAATATATGCATTATAATAACTCTGAACTTTATGCATGCTTATGCATAACCACATATGTGCACATATGAATGAATATATAACATTATTATATTTAAGAATAAAATTCTTATTTTTCTATCAATGTTTATATTCTTTTCAATCAAAATATTCTTTTAATTAAATTTTCAAGATTTTACATATCTATTTTAAGGATGTCACATTTATTTTGTTGTTTCATCTTGAATAAGTGTGACATTCTTAAAATAGAAATGCCTATCCCTAGCCATCTGTTGAACTACTGCCAATCCTTACCTATTCAGAAAGGGAAGTATCCAAGACTGCAATAGTCAAGGAATGTATGTATTGTCTCACAGCAAATTAAATCTTAAAATATAATAGATAATTTGCCCACAGTCATTGTGATTTCATATACACAGCTGCTACTTTGTATCCAGAGGGAACTGGAAGCACCTTTATGCACCCAGTGCTTCTGGGCCTTCTAGATTTTCTCCTTCTCTCTTCCCTAATGATTTCTGAGCTTTGGGAAGAGAGGATATGACACAGGTGTTCCATTTAGGGCTGCAATCCTGCAGTCTCTTATTTGCTGTACCTTGATCAGTTGTGGTAGAAACTTCTCTGATGAGAATTTAGATGGCTTAATCTCTAAATACAATGATAAGGCTTCTGGGGTTATTTTAGCACTTTGTCTCTATTGAAGAATAATCTATGTAGAGATATAGGGGATTCATTTCAATACAGTGAAGGCAATATAGAGAAGCTCACAGGCAATTATTTGCTAAATGAAAATAGAGAAGAACTTAAAGCATTTCCACTAAAGTCAGAAATAGGACAAAAGTGTTCACTCTCCAACACCCTGACATCTTAGAGCAAAAAGACACGTGAAGGAGAGGGATTTCATTGCTCCTTTTCTCTGAGGCCCTTCTTCAGAATTCTCAATCCTACTAAGGATCATTGCAAAATTTTCCCTCATAGAAATTAATAATATTCTAGGTAACTGGTACTACACGGTTTCACAAAATTGGGGAAAATTTTTAGAAATTATGATCACAGGATCTCAAAAGGAACAACTATCCAAAGAAATGTGCTTCAGAGACAATATATTTATTTCTTGAAAATATAGAAAAGCAAATAATTATACAAAATAACAAAGAATGAAACAGAAAATTAGCTATAATAAAGAAACTGATATTAGAGGCATGGTTGTAGTTCAAGTACAATCACTCAGAGAGAATGACAGACACATACACAGAGACAGAGATCACAGAGAGAGACACAGAAAGACACAGAAAACTTCTCGTTGAATTGGGATTTAGACATCAGTGAACTAAGAGCAACAAAGAAATCTTGAGCTCTGTTCTGATAACTTTGAAACCTATAGAAGAAACTAAATGGATAAATGAGTAACACCTATCAAGTCACCTTCTGATGGAGCAGGATGGTTGATTTGCTACTTTGTTCTTATTATCACAAAATCTTGTTAACACTGAGAGCTGTGTTTTAAATTTATCCATATTATTAATATTTATATACCATGAATGTATTTGGGGCTAGATATGGGAGTTTTCTTTGTCATAGTTCAATCTGAGAGTTTACAGGATGGTTGCCTGAAGATGAACAACTCTGTGCTCTCAGATGTAAAGGGGAGGTAACACTGTTCTAAGAAGCAGCACTCTAGACTCAGCTGCATTACTGATGGGGGTAGACTATATCTTTTTGTGTGCTCTTAGCATCACCCCTGCCTGTATGCTGCTGCTTCCAATGCCTAGCTTTGGGAATATTGAAAACTGTATTTTTTACATGCATTTTAGGTTTCTATTTCAGCTAGCAAATCCACAAGAGGGAAAGTGGAAATGGTAACTTCTCTGGCACCAGTAGGCAGCTCACAGCACAAGTGCATAATACCAAAGAAATCAAACTACTGCGAGCTCCAGGGAGAGGAGGCAAGGGTGTAACTCATACTTGTTTACGTTTTGAGCAACCTTCTTCCAAACTAGGTACGGTTGTGGAGGATTTAATCCAAGTACTCTGCAGCAGTGGCAAACAGGACTTGGTGAGTTAGAGTCAGTCTGTAAAGCAAGCCACAGGCCACCTAGGGTTACATGACAAGCTGTCTTTATAACATCAACAAAACAAAAGACCTTCAGTATACTTCTACCATACTTTTCTTTCTTAAAACTACTGCAGAAAGCGCTATTGTAGGAGGCAGTAATGAGGAACATAACAGCACTGAACAGACTACACTTTTAAGGATTTTTAAAATTGCAGTTGTTTTTATTGCTCCTTTTGTGGTTTTTCAGTACATGAGAAGTGTAAAATATCTATAAGCTTATCTCTAACTTTTAGATATCTGGGTATCTTATATTATCTCTTAATACATAACTTCCAGAATTAATTTAGATCCTACTAGGAAAGAGAAAAGAGAGAAGAAAGGAAGGAAGGAAGGAAGGAAGGAAGGAAGGAAGGAAGGAAGGAAGGACGGACGGACGGACGGAAGGAAGGAAGGAAGGAAGGAAGGAAGGAAGGAAGGAAGGAGGGAAGGAAGGACAACAGATTTCATTGGTTTGGTGGTTTGAAAGAAAATAGCCTCTAAAGGAAGTGGCACTATCAGGACACATGCCCTTTCACAGTAGTTGTGGGTGGTTTTATTGGAGGAAGTGTGTCACTGTGGGGGCAGGTTTGAGGTTTCTTTTTTTTAAGCTTTTCTAGGTATTTTTAAGTCGACATTCTATTGCCTTCTGGTCAAGATATAGGCAGCACCAGTTCTTCCTGTCCACCGCCATGTGCCCCATCATGCAACGGACTGAACCTCTGAAACTGTAAGCCATCACTTCAATTAAATGTTTTGTTGTTGTTTTTTTTTTTATAAACCTTGCCATGATTATGGTGCCACTTTACAGCAACAGTAAACTCTAAGACACCCAACCTCAGCTGTATGAATATAGTGAGTGAGATCTGCTTTGTATTATTTCTTTTCAACCACTTTATTTTACATGTCCATTGACCTCCCACTATGTTTATGTTCTGATTTTAGCTATTAACAGTAACAGTTAATGATGACAACTCCCACAAACTTGCGAATTAGTAGTTTTAGAATTGATAATAATTTTATTAAAATAGTATATTGCTGACTTTTTCTCACTAGATTTTTCATGCCAGGTACATTGCTTTCATAAATAAGTGTCTTATTTCAGGAACAGATATGGCTATGGTTGTCTTTTTACAATGACAGTATTTATTGAATAATAATGAGCTCACAAACTATGTTCATTGTTTGCCCTAATTTTCCTAATACTGCTGATTACACTACATAGACTTGAACTTTGACATCTCAGATTCTTTTACTCCAGATTTTATTACTGTTAATTCTTAGATCCAGTGCTGACCAAGTGATCTATTTAAAACTTAACAGAAATTAAGGACATCAGAAATGAGTAAGCTCAATTGAGAGAATGCCTCCATAGACTACGTGTAAACAACTCTGTGGGGCATTTTGTTCTGGCTCAGTTATTATTATTATTTTTTTGTATTGATAACTGATGTAGGAGGTCCCAGTCCACTTTGAGTGGGAAAGTAGTTCTGGGCAGGTGGCCCTGGGTGTGCATAAAAAATGAATAGTACATGTCCCGCGCTACCTTCTCGCCAGCAAGAACGATGCGGGGCACTTAGGATCCTTCTGCAGTAAAGCTTTAATGCCCCTTGGGAGAGCGAGCATCAGCCAACATGGCGGAGACCCAGAATGAGGGGAACCCAGCCCTTATAAAGGAAACAGTCCTCGCTTCTGACGTGTCACTCTTGGATTGGTCCGCTGCCCATTATCCCAGATGATGCCTCGGGAGTAGGCAGGGACGCAGCGGTAGAGAGTTAACAAGCACATGCGCTGGGATTAAAGGCGTGTGCTACATCACCTAGAACTCACAGAGATCTGCCTGTCTCTGCTTCCCAGACATTGGGACCAAAGGCGTGTACTACCACGCCTTGAGGTCACAGAGGTCAATCTGCCTCTGTCTCCCAGGCATTGGGACTAAAGGCGTGTACCGCCACACCTTGGGGTCACAGAGGTCAATCTCTACCTTTGTTCCTTGAAGCAATGGAGAATGTGGTTGCGGCCCTCCACAAGTACAAGGTAGGAATGTTTAAGCAGTTAGCAGCATTACTCTGCCTCTGACTGAATTTCTACCTCCTGGCTTCTGGCTTGAGCTCCTCCTCTGACTCCTTTCAGTGAAGAAACGGTGATTGATTACTATCTCATATCATAGATTTAGAGGAATACCTTTAATAAGATCTACATATTATTTCATTTTCAAATCTTACATTGTGACAATACTGCAAATAGGCAATAATCAGACTATGTTTAACTTTATTTTTCCCAAAGAGGTTGATTAATTTCAATAACCACATTTTACCAAACTATTGTCTTTTATTAAGACATCATCTTATGTAAAAATAAATAAAAGTAGGTTTAAACATCCAGCACTATTTTTCAAACTGGAAATTCTTTAGATTTAAAGAATTTAAAATATACAGATTAAAATAAACCCACATATACAAGTATCTCAAACTTTCCATATGCTTGGCTAGTGTTTGTATGGGAAAAGCTTTCTCTCCTTTAAATAATTTTCATGTCCTGTCATTCATTTCTTCCTCCAAAGTTCATATTCAACCACCAGAAAAAGAAATCTCAGAAACCAGCTTCTCATTCTTCTCTAAATGGATATTTGACTGTCAATAAATAATTTAACTAACAGTTTTATCATTCAGATTCTTTGTGGCTTTCCAGGTATTTGAGAAGTTTTCAATAATGGCTTGTCACTTGAAGGAAATATTTTAAAGATTTTGAAAATGATTCAAACATTTCTATCAAATTTCATATCTCTTATAACTGACTATATTACATTTACATATAAATATTACGTATTTACATTACCTTGTAATAGACCACAAATGAAAAGCCGAAGGTAGCAGAGTATTCATTTCCCAAACATCAGACACAGAATTCTATATGCTGAGTTTGCTGCTCTCTAAATCTTGATTCTGTGATCATAACAAATTCAGTGGTACCATCAAGCTATTTTAATCTAAGATTACTAAAGTTATATTTTCATTGTGTCATACTGATAATATCACAAGTAGTTATATTTTCTAACTCCTGTAGTTTTCTATGTTTTATTATTTTAAGTAGCATCCATCATAGATATTGGAATTCATTCTGTGGTGAAAAGCTATGGAAAAATCAATGGCTGTTGAGAAAGGGAAAATTTGTCTTCTCTAAGGATAGCCTTTGGATAGGTTATCCAACCCCAGCAACCATCCATACAAGTATACACACACACACACACACACACACACACACACACACACACACACATACAAACACATGTTTACAAGAGCAACACTGATGAACTTATCAGTTCTTTTTTGTACTTGTGTGATATAGGAATTACTTCTGTATGTGTGTTTCTTTTATTGGTTAATGAATAAAGAATTTGCCTTGGCCTGTGATAGGGTAGAATAAAGCTAGGTGGGGAAAACTAAACTGAATGCTGGAAGAAAGAAGATGAAGTTGAAGAGATGCCATGTAGCTGCCAGAGGGAAAGATGTGAGCAACCAGCTGAAATCTTATCAGTAGGCCATGAGTCTCATGATAAAATTTATATATATATATATATATATATATGTGTGTGTGTGTGTGTGTGTGTGTGTGTGTGTGTGTGTGTATGTGTGTGTGTGTGTGTGTGTGTGTATGGAAATGGGTTAATTCTGTATGTAAGAACTAGCCAGCAATATGCTTAAGCTATTGTCCAAACACTATTGCAAATAATATAGATTCTTTGTGATTTTTAGGTATTAAGCAGCTGGAAACAAAGAAGCATCCACCTACAACACATATGTATGTATATATAAGTATGTATATGTCTTATACACACAAGTACACACACATATACATAAATACTTATATATCAACAATAATGAAAGAAGAACTTATTATGAATCTGAAATGGAGTCAAGGAGCATAGGAGAAGGTTGAGGTGGTAGAGTGAGAAAAATAATTTTAATGCAGTATTTTTATATGAAATTCTCTAAGAATAAATTAAATTAAAGATATAATTGCTTAAATACAATAGGCATGGATTGCTTCCACAAACTTCAGTCCTTGACACCGACTTTGAAGATAAAATGCAAGATATTCTCATAAGTTCAGGAGGTTGAGGGTTTTCAGTTTTTATAATGTGTTTTCAATTTGAGGCTTATATTATCATAGTGTACTTTCTCATTCGTCTCTTTTGCTTAATTTAACAGTTTTGCTACTGGCATTCTACTGATTTTCAAAATATTTTTCTGATTTGTTTATTTTGTTATCGTGTATGTATCATTCTGTCTTATAGCTACAGAGAGAGAAAGAGAGAGAGAGAAGGGGGGGAGAGACAGAGTGAGAGAAAGAGAGGGGGGAAAGGAGGGACATGAAAGTAAAAGCATATAGCTACAGTTTTGTTGAAAAATAATATAAGTTCATGTTAAACTTACTGTTTTATTACTAGTCAAACTGATAACGCATGGTTGAAACTGTAGTTTTGATGTGACTTAAAACCAGTTTTCTCACAACTATGATAATTTCTTGAGCCTAACAATTATTTTCATTTATTCTTTGTATTTTTAATTTCTACCTTAATCATTTAGATGAACAACAAAGCTCAATTCCTGCTGCCATGCTGGTAGCTGCACAGCTCTCCTGCTGCTGCTGTGGTACAAGGAGAGCTCGAGGCAAAGCCTGCCCTGTCACCCCATCACTTGCCTGTGTAGATATCTTCAGTATCTCATTCTCCCATGCCATTATTCTCCCCAAATTCCTTCAATTTCATCTTTAGTTTTATGACTGAAGGCTATCTAACAATTTTACAGAATGTGGTTCACGTGACTTCTTCATATTATGTGCTTTTGACCTTTCCCATCCTATTACATTATATTATAATCTCCCCAGCTAGTCACTATTTGTCTACATGCTTCTGTGATATGTTATGTAGGCTGTTTTGTCTCATTCATAGTCTGATGACATGTAGCTGTGCCCTCTTAATTTTATTTTTTGTTTCACTTCGTTTATTGTGTGGGGGGGTGTTTATCTGTCTGTATGTCTCTATATCAATTAAGGCCAGAAGAGGCTTTCGACCTACAAGAACTAGCATTAGAGTTGGTTGCGAGTTACCAGGTGGGTGGGTGCTCAGATTGACCTCAAGCCCTCTGGAAGAGCAGCCAGTGCTCTTCAATACTGAGCTGTTTCCCTGGCCCTGTGTTTTAATTTTCAATATTGCATTTTTAAAAAGTCCTAAGAAGTAATTATTCATAAACAAACCAAAGACTTAGATTGTTATGGCAACCTTTATCATAAAATAACTGACCACAACACAAGTATGTACAGCAAAGGTTTGTTTCTCATAGCTTTGGAAGATGGGAGATCCAAGACCAAGGGCTCAGATGGCAAATGTTTATTAAGGACTCACTCTCACCAATTAAGCTAGTTAATGAAGGAAAATCATTAAATTGATCAATTCAAGATGTTTTGGCTAAGTCAATACTAGATAAGATGTGGAAAACATTAGGTGCCATTTACTGTAAAACTGGCTGCAACATTTATTTCTGTTCTACATTTACTTATGATGCTAAACGTAGAAAAAATGAACAAATAAAATGAAACATTGAATCCACCAAGACTGAATAGATGCATTGTTTTTTTTTGTTGTTGTTGTTTTTGTTTGCTTGTTTTTTTCCAGCAGACGATCTGAGCTCTTTATCAAAATGTCCCCAGGGTAACCAACAGAGATTTAGTATAAAATCTTGAATGCTCAAAATGTTGTTTATGATATTTTAAAGGTTTCTTTTCTGTGATAAATTCATATGCAATTCCTCTGCCTTGAAAAGTTTCTTAAATTAGCCTTAACAAATGATAAATGATAATTTTAAAATGCTGCAAAGAAGATCTACAAATACTAATAAATGGTTTCGTTTGCATTATTTATGGTCTATGCAAAATGAAATGCAGTCAGACTTGTAGAAGATATGCACAGATGTTTTAGATAGGGTATTCTCTTTCTCTATATATCTGTATGTGTGTAGTTTGGTGGGTTGGGTTTTTAATTGATATGGGAAGAAGCATGCTGAATGTTGGCAAAACCATTTCCATGGGTTGGGCTCTGAGCTGGATACGAGGTAGCTAAGCATTAACAGGCAATAGTCTCTTGACTGTGGCTATGATATAACTAGGTCCATGAAATTCTGTATTGACTTCTCTGAATTGATGGAACATAATCTTGGGTTTACAAGTGAAATAAATCTTTTCTTCTCAAAATTTCTTTATATCATGATATTTTCTCACAGAAAAAAAACCCACAAAAACCTGAAGCTAGCATACACATTTAGCATTTTTATTTGAGCATAATTTTCTCTTAAATTTGGACTAAATTGTAAGTCCAAATAAACATGGAAAAATGGAAGGTAGAACCTTTAAAAGATCTCTAAACTGATATTTGACAAATTTCTTATTTGATTTTTAAGAAACTGATCTCTTTGACTGATTGAAGGAACAAGCCTAGAAGAACAACATTCTGATTTTATAGTATGTTAATATTTACAACATTGACATAACTCCTTAACTTTATCTCACAAAAGTTAAATAATTTATAGCAAAATAAATAATATATTTCAAGAAACTAGCAAGTAAAAGCTTGACAAAAGTCTCTATGGGACTATAACAGTGAAACCCTTTAATATGTGCAGTTAACATGAAATAAAATTATGCTTTTAAAATGTTGAGCAACCTGAAGGTGAGGATCTGCTCTGTGGTAGTTGATGTCACACCTTGATGCCCTGAATGAAGTAACTGATTAACTGTTCACAACATGTTCACCTCATGAAGAACACAAATGTAGATGACCTGGTTAGATAAGTAGGCAGACAAGATAATTGCATGGTAGACAGATGGATATCTATCTATCTATCTATCTATCTATCTATCTATCTATCTATCTATAAATAGATAGCTGGTAGATGTATGTACTTAGAGGTGAGTAGATTATGGAATTTGCTTGTCATTTTCAGCTTTTCTAGGGCAATATGTTTCTATATATGCTCTCCTTTTCTCTGTCTTTTCTTTCATCTTTTCTTTTCCCCTAAATAATACCCTTAACTGATTCTAAATTATTTTCCATTTTTTAATATTGCTACTTGTGAAATTGATAGTAGATATTCATTGATAGTTGATTTATTTGGGAAATCTGTTGAAGGAAATACACATCCCCATAGAAACATATATTCCCAGTGATTTTTGTGAGTGTGCTATTTTTGTAGCTTTCTATATCTTTATCAAATTTAAATAGTTAGTGTTTGCAAAAATGTAATGTCTCTTCACAAACTACTGAACAAGTATTTTAATATTTAAAATATGTTTTTCTGGCTCAAATTTGTGACTATTCATCCTCACTGTTAGCGAGATGAGATTTATAATCACTTAGGAGATAGTCCAAGTATTTCTGTAAAGATGTCTCCAAAAACACTTAATGAGGAGGAAAGCCTGCCATTAATAGGATTAGGGTAAGTTTTGGGGCAGGGATCCAATTTGGAATATAAAGAAAAGAGAAAGGCTGAGAACCAGCAAATATATCTCACTGTACCTTGTGATTATAGACACAGTTGCCAGCTGTTGCATTCTCCCTTATCCATGCCTTCCTACAGTGACGATCTGTGTACCTCCTCCAAAGGAACCAAAGTAAATCATCCTTCCTCCAATTGCTTTTGTCACACTGCCAACAAAAATAGCAGATGCTAACTCCTCATACTTGATCAATGAGGTTTGTAGAAATATTTGCCACATCGTTTGCTGTGAGTCCCTTCAGTAGAAAGAATGAATTATCTTTCTGATGGTTAAGGATGTTGAGCATTTCCTTAAGTGTCTTTCAGCCATTTTAAAAGATGTGCTCAACTATGTTCATAGCAGCATTGTTTGTCATAGCCAGAACCCAGAAATAACCTAAATGCCTCTCGACTGAAGAATGAATAAGAAAACGTGGTACATTTACACAATGGAGTACTACACAGCAGAAAAATATTAATGACATCTTGAAAATTGCAGGAATATGGATGGATCAGTAAAACATCCTAATGAATGAGGTAACCAAGACCCAGAAAGACAAATATCATATGTACTCACTCATAAGGGTCTTTTGGACATAAAGCAACGAAAACCAACCTACAATTCACAATCCCAGAAAACCTAGACAACAATGAGGACTATAAGAGAGACATGCATGGATCTAATCTACATGGGATGTAGAAAAAGACAGGATCTCCTGAGTAAATTGGGAGCATGGAGACCATAGGAGAGAGTTGAAAAGGAGGGGAGGGAAAAGAGGGGACCAGAGAAAATGTATAGCTCAATAAAATCAATAAAAAAGAATGAATTATCAATTTACCTACTGGTGTTAGGTGACTGTACGATCTATAATTGAGAGCTTTTGTCATCATTTCCCTTATCTATCTTAACTAAATGGTCATTACTTAGGTTGCATCTGATGTATATATTAGAGTGTTTTGTTTCTGTAGGCATTTTATGAGGGTCAGTCACTAGGTCTGTCGAATTTCTGTAAAATCCCAAGAAGCACTAGGTAAATTCTTCCCTCCACTCATTGTGTTAGCCTTAGTTACTAGAGCAATTGGATAAGGTTAACTTTAAGCATCAATAAGCACACTGCACAGAAACTTCAGGTTTTCTTCTGGAAGTGTCAATGGATGAGAAGGTAGAATAATGTCAGCTGTACTCTGTGTATTCTATTATGTACATTTTGCATTATACCATGATAAAAATACATGTAAATAAAGAACAATTTGCCCAAGGAAACCAAAGAGCAACATAGGCAGCCATTTGTGGAATATTCTGACTCATCACTAGAGTGAGCACTGTTGATCAGAACTTCCAATGTGTGATCTAACTCTGAAGATATTTTATTTTAGTTACCTTGTGACTAGGGTGGTGCTGTCTAGAGTTAACCTAGTAGATATACTTCCATCTTATGGACACTAATCTTTACAGAAATCCTGATTTTGACCTTTGTAAGATGCAGTGTTCTTTTCCCTGAGGAAAAAAAAATGTTTTTTTTTCCTGTTTTACTTTATTATCATGGTATTTTTTGTTAGTATGTCTCTTGAATTCCTTAGCTCTTATTTTGTTCATTTCTTTAAAAAGTCCACGTGGTAATGTTACTTTGATTATCCCTCATACTCCTGGAGTCTTATCCTGTAGCACAGTTTTGGCGTTAGCCTTCATAAGTTTTCACTTTGCATATTTATCATCTTTTTGGGCTCTCTCTTCAGAACACAGTAATATACTTCACTCAAGGATATTGCTTTCTTTGGTTATCCATCATCATAGTGGAAGGCATGGAATAAAACAGGTTAGAAAGTGTGTATATACATAGGTTGACACATGCTAGGACTGTTAGTGGCAAAGCTGTTGTGATGATAGTGTCTGGCATGCAAAGACAAAGGTTAGACTAAAACACAGGCTGTTGGAAGCCTGGCCCATTATCCTGTGCTGAGATTATGATTGAGTGACACTCTTGAATTTCTCAATACTTGTTGTCTGTAAGTGTTGTGCTTTTCTCACCTTTTCATGGCAGTAAGGATTGGTATAATTACATGTTTCTTCTTTCCCTTATGTTCCTCTGTATTTATAATTACTTCTTGGCTTTGAACTAATTAGTAATTATGCTATTCATTTAAAATAATTGGACACCTATTCTATTCTAGGCACCTATTAAAGTTTCAAGGATATTCAGAAGCTTATGTTTTTAAAAGCCATAATGAATATATGAAGAACTAAATTTTTGATTTTCAGTTATATTCACAAATATATATCTGTTTGTATAATTTGAAAATACTTAAATTAGAGTAATGATCATGGCAGCTGATATTTCAGGCTGTGAATTTACAGACTAATTATCAGTATATAGTAGGAGTTATGGCAGAACAAAGCCAGCCTTTGTTGCCTTAGAGATCAAGTCCAAGATCGGTACAGCACCCCTGTCACCTCCTAACTAGGAAAAGTCTTTTAGTTACACCCATAATAGCAATATAACAATAAGCATTCCTGTATGGAAATAATAAAATTATCTATAATTGCCAACTGGGCAATGCAAAAACCCCCTTTTCTGATATGGGAGAATTATTAAAGTAAGAAGTAAGAAGAAATGTTCATAACATAAGTACTTCCAAAGTACCTAGACTGGAATAATCAACAGCCTCAACTCATGAAGTGCTTTGCAAACAAAAATATTTGTACTTTTGTAGGCAAGCAAAAAGATAGTGGTGGAAGTTTACTGTAAATAAACAATAGCTATGAGATATAACAGTTATTTCACAAAACCAAGAAATGCAAATTTACAGGCAAGACATATAATTTTCATATCAATACATATTTTGGTGCTTGAACATGCCTAGTATAGTGAGAAACACTGGATACTTTGTATTTTAAATTTAATTTAAATGCAATAAAAATTTCAAAAACAACAGAGAAGAAACTAAAAGTACACACGTTTGAAATAGTACACAAAATTATAATTTGGCTCATACTACTATTCATGAAGTCATAAAATATATTATTATTACATAGAAATCACTGAAAGGAGAGTTTATGATCAATATACACATGCAGAGAACTCTAAGCAGAATGATGTTATTGGAAGTATGAATTAAAAATTAAAAGTTCATTGATTATAGGAAGTATAACAAAATATTCACAGTTGACTTTGATGGCTGTCAAGACATCTTCATATTTTATACATTGCAAGATTATTTTCATAAAATCTCCATGAATACTTGTGTTTCTAGCTAAGATCTTTTTTTTCTGCAGCTCAGTCATGAGAAATGAAGATTTAATTTAAGTAATACTGCACACTTCAGTGACGGTAGATACTTCGTGCCTCAGTGAAGATGACAGAAGACTTAATAGAGAATGGCATCACTTGCTACCTGCAGAGGCAAGGGGGAAATCTGGGCCAGTATTGGACCGTTAGTGCAGGGATTTTCACTATGTACCAAGATTAAAGGTGCTGCTTATTCTGAATATAAAAAGGTCAGGTTTGAAATTAAACCGACAATGCTTGACTTCAGTAGGGAGTGCTGCTTCCAGGGACTGCGGTCTCTGTGACTTTATTCAGCCAATTATTTTGTTAAATGTCTCTGAAGTCCTGTAGCACATGAAGTCCATCCCAGTGTTAACATCTTTGTATTAACTATTCTTTATTTTTATTTTATATTTTTAATAATTCCATAAGTATTTCACACATCATTTTTGAATTTACACATTCCATTCCCCCATAAACACCTTATTCCAAACCCACACAGCTTTGTGTGCATTTCAATTGTATTCTAATAAATAATATTTTATTATTTAGTATTCTAATAAATAAAGACTGCCTGAAGATCTGAGAGTAAAATAATCCCACTGGTCAGCCTTACAGACCAAATTATGGTAACATACACCTTTAAACCCAGTAGTCACAATGACACACCCCTTTAATCTCAGTAGCCACCATAATTGCCATAGGAATCGAACAGTGCGTGTCTGTAATGACGGCAGTGCATGTTTTTAATCCTAACCCTAGAGCAGAATATAAAACAGATGAATACAGCTCTCTGATGCAGCCTTCTGAGATTCCTGGAGATGGGATCTCCATTTTGAACTGAAATTGAGATATAAGCTAGTGGCTGGCTGTTTTGTTTTTCCGATCTTAATTCTGATCCTAAGTTTTCATTTAATCTTGCTTCAACTTTGTGTCCTTATTATAAAGAAAGAAAATCCAGTTGCAGTAGTGCTACCTGCATACTCTTGGGTGTGTGACCGCCCCCTGGAGGATGCTATATACTAGGCTTTTTCTTTTAGAGTCATTACCTAGCTCTCAAATCATGGCACAGCAACATATTAGTTTTTGAATGGTTGGCCTATCTTAGGCACATTTCTAAGTAGCTCTTTTAACTTAAATTAATCTGCTTCTCTTTATCTACTTTATTCCTTGGAGCTTATTACCTTTCTTACTTCTGTATATCTTTCTTTCCCTGTTTCTCTATGTCTGTTTATCTGGCACCTAAGCCTGGTTTCTTGCTCTGGGTGTGTCCCTCATTTTCTCTTTTTTCTCTCTTCCTTTTTTTGTTCTTTCTTTTAAATCTAATTTTCTTCTCCCTTTTATCTCTGTGCCTGCCAATCCCACCTATCCTTTCCCTGCCTAGCTATCGGCTGATCAGCTCATTATTAGACCAATCAGGTGCTTTAGTTGGGAAAGGTGAAACAAATGCAGCATGTGTTTACAAAATTATACAAATGCAGTATAAAGAAAAATAACACATTGTTACATCATTACTAAAGGCAGCAGAAATAGGTGTAACAAACACATCTTTACACAATTAAAGTCATATTCTGTAGCATAACAAATATAACATGCTTTGTCTAGTCAAAATAATATTCCACAGCAATATTAACTAACCAAGGGACACATTTTATATTAAAGCTAACTCTTTCACCACTGGCAACTACCAGTTATCAGTAATTCCTCAGCAAGTGTTGGAATTCATTTCCACCTTTTCCTTCCATATGGAATTTTTAATGGCTTGAACTTGCACACAGATTTTGTGAACGCTGTTACAAACCGTTGTAAGTTCGTAAGTGCAAACTATTTTCTCAAGGCAATATTGTTTACTTATAGTCATCCACTGCCACAGCCTCTAATAATATATCCTGATTGTCTTCTACAATCAGCCATGATCCTTGGAAGAAGAGGATATGTATTCATGTTGCACTGAGGGCTGAGCCTTCATAGTCACTTTTCTCTATATTATGATGAGATATGTATCTCTGTTAACCATCATCTTCTGCAAAAAAAGGTTTCTTTTCTGAGGTTTGGGATACACTAATATATGGACATGATTAGTCACTAAATATTAGTTTAATATTATGTACTAATAGTTGACGACAAGAAGTAAGTTCTCCTCTAGGGTCTCTGACCTGTCTTCCACAGGTTTCTTGGTCCAATAATGGTCTTGTGAATCAAGCCTTATATCTATCCAGAAAGAAGAGTTACTCTCATGCCATTTGTTAATTTATTGTGCTGACAGGGATATTGCCATGAAGGTCATTAATTCAGCCCTTATGGTTCACATTTGGGTAAGTCTGATAGTGACTTTTCTTCTTTGGTAGCATACTTAGCACTTTACAGCAATATGAAAGCTAACCAGCTGAGATGAACTTTCCAGGTCGATACCAAATTGAATTTTTAGTGTTCTATGACTCCACGATGTTAGATCTTTGCCAAGTTAAGGAGGGTAACAGAGAGAAATGCCAAGACTCTGAAAACATTGTGGTTTTGGATTGTACTGGCCAATAATTCTAATAGAGATCACCCATTCTTGACCTTGGGTGTTTTATTTGTTAGCCCATGGTATAGTAGGGGCATTGTTTTCTGTTACAGGTTAACTATATTTAAGCTCTCATTTTATGAGTCTACATTTGTATCCTATAATGCTTCTATAGTAGTAGGTCTTCATGAATTTTCAGAAGTTCTATATCATATTAGTTTTTCTCTCTCCATATTCCTTTCTTTTTACCATGCCCATTTAACCACCTGATTAACTGGTGCCTTTCCATTATTCTCTTCTCATTTATATCAGTGTGTTTTATCTTTTATTGGCACCTTACTAATTTCCCAATATATGTGTGTCCAAAGTAATATATGTATATCTATAAGAATTCAAAGCTAGTATCAACAAACGAAAGAAAATTTGTAAGTGATTATTTCCAGATGCTTCCATTTAACTGCACATTTCTTTTTTCTTAACAACTGTGGTATATTGCATTGTGTAAATGAGCCAAATTTGTGCTGGTTTAGATGAGATGCCCCCAATCTGTTGTGGGCCTTTGCAGGCTGGTGCATGCTGACATAGTCTCTGTGAGTTCATATGTGTATTGGTTATAAACGTCTAATTTCCTTCCTGTTCTCTATTCCCTCTGACTCTTTTTTTTTTGTAATTTTATTAAATTATAAAAAGTTTCCATTTTCGCCCCTCCTCCCAACGCCCTCCCACTCCCCTCCTCCCTCTCCTCCTCCCTCTTTGTCCCCTAGGGAAGTCCGGGTCTCCTGCCCTGTGGGAAGTCCAAGTTCCTCCCCCCTCACTCCAGGTCCAGGAAGGTGAGCATCCAAACAGACTGGATCCCAAAAATCCAGTATATGCAGAGGAAACCAGTCCCAGTGTCATTGTCAATGGCTTCTCGGAAAGACTGCAGGCCAGCCACATTCAGAAAATCCGGCCACATTCAGAGAATCTGGTTGGATCACATGCTCGTTCAGTCACGGTCCATCTGGCCTTGGTAAACTCTCATTAGATCCGACCCCTTGTATCAGTGGGTGATAGTATCCCTCGCAGTCCTTCGTCATTTTCTTCCTCCTTTTGCTCCTCGTTTGGATCTTGGGGGGCTCAGTTCGGTGCTCCAACGCGGGCCTCCATCTGTATCGTCATCCAACGCCAGATGAGGGATCTATGGTGATAAGCAAAATATTCATCAGTATGGTCACGGGCCAAGGCCGGTTCAGGCACCCCCTCCTCTGTCCAGAGAACAATCTGGGGATCTCTCCTTGGACCTGGGATCCCATATATAATCAAGTTTCCTGTAGACTCTAATATGACTCCCTTAGTTGAAATATATTCTTCCCTGATCCCACATTCATCCTTCCTCCCTTCCCCCCATCCCGGTCAACCGAGCTTTCTCCATTCCTCCCCTACTCCCTTCTCTCTAACCCTCTCCCCTTCCATCAACCCTCCCACCCCCCCCATGCACCCAAGGTTACCTGGGACTCTTGACTATTTCCTACGTCCTGGCGGATAGGTAAATAATCTTCATCAGGTTCGTCTTCTTATTTAGCTTCTCTAGGATCACGAATAATAGGCTCAAAGACCTTTAATTATGGTTAGAATCCACTTATGAGTGAATACATACCGTGTTCCTCTTTTTGGGTCTGGCTTACCTCACTCAGTAAAGCGTTTTCTATGTCCATCCATTTGCATGCAAAATTCAAGATGTCATTATTTTTTACCGCTGAGTAAAACTCTAATGTGTATATGTTCCACACCTTTTTTAACCATTCTTCTATTGAGGGGCACCTAGGCTGTTTCCAGGTTCTGGCTATTACAAATAGTGCTGCTATGAACATAGTTGAACAAACGCTTTTGTAGTATGTTTGGGCATCTCTAGGGTATATTCCCAAGAGAGGAATTGCTGGGTCCTGAGGGAGGTTGACTCCCAGTTTCCTGAGAAACCTCCACACTGATTTCCAAAGTGGCTGCACAAGTTTGCATTCCCACCAACAATGGATGAGTGTTCCCCTCATTCCACATCCCCTCCAGCATAGGTTATCATTGGTGTTTTTAACTTTAGCTATTCTGACAGGTGTAAGATGGTATCTCAAAGTGGTTTTGATTTGCATTTCCCTGATCGCTAAGGAGGTTGAGCATGACCTTAAGTGTCTATTTAGGTATGATCCTTGTATCCCCAGTCTCTCCAACACCTTTATCATAAAAGGGTGTTGAATTTTGTCAAACGCTTTTTCAGCATCCAATGAAATGATCATATGATTTTTTTCTTTCCGTTTATTTATATGATGGATTACATTGATAGATTTGCGTATGTTGAACCATCCCTGCATCTCTGGGATGAAGCCTACTTGATCATAATGGATGATTTTTCTAATGTGTTCTTGGATTCGGTTTGCCAGTATTTTATTGAGAATTTTCGCATCGATGTTCATGTCCCTCTGACTCTTATAGTCAGTTTGCCTCCTCTTCTAAAGGACTCCCGGAGCCCTGAGGGGAGGGATTTTATGGAAAAATTCCATTTAGAAATGACTGTTCCAATTTTTTCACTCTCTGCTCCTTGTTCCATTGTTGGTCTTTGATTTTGTTCCCATATTCCGTAGGAGGAAGTTTATTTGATGGTGCCTGAACAATATACTCATCTATTAGTAAAACAGAATGCCATTAAGAGTCATTTTATCCCTGTGTTCCTTTGGATTTCCCCTAGGTTCCTGGCCAATCTAGGCCCAGGCTCATGGCCACACCAGTCATGTTAGGGAAAAAGTCCATTTCAGGAAATGAAAGCTGAATCCTCTCAAATATTTGTTGGTTACTCCCACAAACATTTTTTTTACTATTGCAATATTTGTATTTTAGCTTTTGGGTTATATCACTCAAGATATTTTTTCCTAGATAAATTGATTTACCTGCATATTTCTTGCTCTCAGTTTTTGATTGGCTGAGCAATAATTCTTATGAGAATGTACCACCTTTTCTTTATCCATGCTTCCATTAAGAGACATCTCAGCTGTTTTCAGTTCATGGCTATTACAAATAGAACAGCAACGAACAGTGCTTGAGCAAGTGTCTCGATGGTAGAATGAAGCATCCTTTGGAAAAAGTGCAAGAATGATATATCTGGATCTTTAGGCAGATTTATTCCCAGCTTCTGGAAGCACATGATTTTCATAGTAGTTATTCAAGGTTGTGTTGCATGATGTTTGCATTGGATGAGTGCTTCCTTTACACCACTTCCTCCCTGGTCTGTACTTTTATTTTGTTTCCTTCCTTCCTTGTTTTTCCTTTCTTCCTCCCTCCCTCACTCCCTCTCTTCTCTTTCTTTCTTTCTTTCTCTCTCTCTCTTTATTTCTTTTTCTTCTTTTTTTAGTTACTATGACCAGTATAAGATGAAATTTAAAAATAGTTCTGTATTGCATTCTCTGATAACTAAGGAATAACTAAGGGTATGGAGCAATTCTTTTAAAGCTTCTCAACAATAAAATATGAATTTCAGATAAATCAAAAACTACTGACTTGATATTTATGGTGCTATTCATATATCTTGTATTTTAGATGTTTATGTTAGTATGATGATACAACAATTCATATAAACATAAAATTCACTCAAAACTGCAGCTCTCATTAAATCCCTATGGCTTTAAGCAATTGTTTTATTTTTCTTTATGTGTGAAGTTTAAGAGGTATTATTGGCCATTTATAATATAACCCATTTGGATTATAGATTGTTATTACAGCTTATCAAAACACAACAATCATGCCCTTTTATTGGTTTCATGCTGCATTTTACAAAAACTAATGACCATTTTAAAGCTGTTATATTCTTCAGAATAATAGACTTTGACCACACAATCAACATTTTCCATTTTGGTTAATTTGGTCTTTCTTATAGAAAGACAAAAAAGAAAAGAAGAAGCAACCCACAACACTAAGTAGATTTGATTTCTAAAAGCTATTCCAATTGCTGTATTATTGAAGATATCACAAGTACCATTCTGTGGAGCTTGTCTCTGGTCTATAACTATGCTGTATGTTCTTCCAGGTCTTTGTCAGGCAGAGAAGACAAAGAGAATCTTGTGCATTAATGCTTTCTTCCTTAGCTTAACAAAAATCTTGACATCTATGAGAAAGGTAGCTTGAGTATCTTTACAGTTTCTTCCTGTGACATTTCTGAAATGTCTCTTCCAAAGATGCTTTCTCGTAATACTCATAGTTTGAGCTGTGTATTAATGTCTTAGTTAAAGTCTTAAAAATAAAGTTAAGGAACCTGTATCCAGGGAGTTCTACACACCTGCCTGAGTGGCTAAATGGGTGATGAACTTGGAGTTCCTTTCTGACCTTCTTTTCACAGTTTCTTCATATTTACACAGCAGAAGTGAGTAGAGAAAGAGGCTGTACTGCCAAAGATCATTTGCATTTTCCAGTGTGTCAACTAAGCTAGGAATGAAAAAATAATGTTCACATAATAGCTGAAGTCAAGGTCCAGAGCAGTAGATGTAATCAGTTCATTTTCATTTTGCTTTCTGTGATGTGTGAGACATTTAATGAACAGGGACTTATGTTTGCAGTCATCAGGGATTCTTTGAAGGACTATTAATCAATGGATTTGGGGAGATTTAATGCACTTACTAAAAGATGTTGAACATAACAATAGGTGCTTCTGATATTTTGCAAAAATGAATATTTATTCAAAGTGGAGTCTAGAATTGTGGAATTTCTCATTCAAGCACTGTCTGATTCATACTAAAGGCAACAGTACCCAGGGAAGTAGTTTATCTTCCTCCACAGTGATAAATCATCTTTCCCTCACTAAGGTTAAAAAACCTCACAGTTTAGATAAGTATATGAAATAATGAATTTGGTAATTGATTTTTTACCACTTTAAAATTAACATTAAATGTGACCTTGCATATAATAAGTCTATAGAGTTATGCCTGTCATCTTTTAAAATAAAAAAAAATAAAAAAATGCTTTTCTCCTACCTGAATATAAAGGAAAGAGAGAATAAAAGCCAGTATTTGCATTATGATAGAGGGCAGAGTAGAAAAGATGATAGATTGTAAAGAGCATTAAAAGTCTGGTTCATCCAACTCTTTTGTTATGAACAAGAGTAAACAGAAGCCTACATTTAAGCTTTCTGTTCAAAGCCATTAGCAATTCAGGTTAGTTCATGATGTATTATTCACCTTACCACAATTCTTGCATTTATAGGATCCTAGGCCTCTGATACTGATCTCCTTATACAAATTTTATGCATGAAAAAAGTAAAATAAGGACTATAAAAATCTCAACGGGCCACATGTAATGCATGGGCCCATATAGCTTATAGGGAATATCCTTACATGAATTTTAGTAACTTTAGCACAGCTCTGGACTCTCATTTTTAAATGCCATTTAAACCTAAAAATAAAAAATACTGTAAGTTGCTTCTTCCAAAGCTACTATGTGTGTGACTTGGCAATATACTAATGATATCTGCTCTCAACAAGAGCCTAAGGGCACAGTACACCTATCAATAAAGAACATGTTATGACTAGCTAAAGATTTAAACGTATGTTTACAAAACTGGCTTCCTGTAGGAAACTTGGACTTTTACCACAATGTCATCAAATGTATCATTTACTTGTTACTACAGAAACTGACATGTAGTTGACAGAAAACATGCTTCAATTATAATGCTGTTTTTTTATGTGCATAATTCTGCATCCCATATACATAAAAATATACCGATAAGTATTAGATATGGTGATGCTTTAGTTGTGATCTAACAAAGAAAGCTTGCTCGAAGATCAGAGTGCAGAGCTAAACCACTAGTTAGCCACAGAGTTCAGGCAGTGGTGGCACACACCTTTAGTCCCAGCACTGGGGAGACAAGGGTTCTGGATCTCAGTGAGTTCAAGGCCACCTGGAGCTACACCAGAGGAGCTACCCAGTCTCAAAGAGAAAGAGAGCTAGGTGAGACAGTCAAGCACCTTTAATTCCAGCACAAGGAAGGTGGAGACAGGAAGTGATAAGGCTGAACAAAGAGAGGAATGTAAGGCTAGTAGAAATAAGAGCAGAATGCATTCACTATGAGGACTTGTAGAGACAGGATACCCCATTCGGTCTTAGTATTTTATAGAGGTAAGAACTCTAGTGGATGGCTGTTCTGTTTCTCTGATATTTCAGGTTTCACCCCCTAATTTCTGACTTCAGATTTTTATTATTAAGATGAATTAGAATTCACACTACAACGAGATAACCTTTTTTACCCAATAAAATTGATTAATTAAGCACAACAGTGTATCAGTTATTATCCAGTTGTTTCTCTGTTAATACTCTCCAGTGAGTAACATAAAAAATAAAAGCAATGACTCAACAGATGGTTAGAAAGACGCATTTACTAATAGGAATAGGTTAGTGTGAACATCAAGGCTCAAAACTTTATGCTATTTAATTTGAAAGTCTTCAGGGGAATTAGTGGTATCGTTGTGAGGCTGGATAGTGATGAATCAGGAAGACAAAGATGAATTATTTTATAGCTAAGTTAGAGAATAAATTCAAATTCCCATTCCCTGTTGTTTCAGTCAGATAACCAAAGGATAGGAAATTGCTACCATGATGTAAAGAAGAGGGGACTCTATCCAACTGTAATATACTCACTTATCACTATCAGCCAGGATGTCTTCTGATAAAGCATGTTGATTGGCAATATCATCATTGTCCTAAAATCACTGGGTATTTACACAAACTAGGTCAAAGTTGGAATGTTACATGTTGATATGATTTGTAGGATTTTTATCATTTATTTATTTTTTATTAAAAATTTCCACCCCCTCCCCTCCCCTCCCCTCCCCCTACACTCCCACCCTTCCTTTTCCAGGCCAAAGAGCAGTTAGGGTTCCCTAACCTATGGGAAGCCCAAGGTCCTCTCTGCTCCCCCCAGGTCCAGGAAGGTGAGCATCCAAACAGCCAAGGCTCCCACAAATTCCACTGATTCCATGCAGTAGAATCAAAGCCCAGCGCCATCGTCCTTGGCTTCTCAGTCAGCCTCCACCATCAGCCACATTCAGAGAGTCCGGTTTGATCACATACTCATGGTATGTACTCACTCATAAGTGGATTCTAGCCATAAATAAAGGACATTGAGCCTATAATTCATGATCCTAGAGAAGCTAAATAAGAAAGTGAACCTAAAAAAAAAAAATAGTTATCCTCCTGGATATTGGAAGTTGACAGAATTGCCGGGCAGGGGTTGGGAGCATAGGGGTGGGGGTGGGGTGGGGATAAGGAGAGATGGAGGGAGAGAAGGAGAAGGGGAGGATGGGGAGAGCTTGATTTTTTTTATTATTTATGCAGTCCATTTTTAAATTGAATATTATACAGAACACAGATGCATTAATATTTTAGGAAATGCTCTTATGGTTAGCCCTAAAATATGCATAAAAGAAACATTACACAGACTGAGCAGGTTGTGTTTATGTATGAATGAATATATGTCTGTATACATATATGCATAAATGAACACTCAATTAAAATGAGGACATGAATTGAAAGACAGAACAGAGGGTTATTTGGGAAAGTTTTCAGGGAGGAAAGGAAAAAGGTAAATGGTTTAATTATATTATAATTTCAACAACTAAAAACAATAAATAAAAGAAATACCCTCACAGATACCTGCAAAATACTATTTCCCATACAATGAAATAACTCATTGTCCAGTCACTTTAGTACTTAAAATTATCTATACCTGGTAAGTAATAATAATTTAACTGAATAGCACATAAGGATCATGAATGGCATTGTCATGTGTCAGCAAAGGATACTTATGGTATGGTATTATGGTTCTTTCTCTGCTCTCATTTATATTATCCAATCCAATTCTTCTCTTTCATGACTTTATTGTTTCCAGACTAATCCCTGTAACAGTGGTTGTCAATGTCTGGATCCTGACCTCCTTTTGGAGTCATATGACCCTTTCATAGGGTTGTATATCTGATATTCTGTGTATTAGGTATTTACATTATATTTCATAACAGTAGCAAAATTACAGCTATGAAGTAGCAACAAAAATAATTTCATGGTTCAGTAACTACAGCATGAGGAACTTTATTAATGGTTGAGAGGTCTTGCTCTATAATGATGTGTCTTTCTGTTTTTTTTTCCCCTTCCATTGGAAATAGACTGTCTTCTCATACAACGTATCCTGATTAGAACTGCCTTTCCCTCTACTCCCCACCTTCTCCTCACCTTCCTTTCACTTTCCTTTCCTCTCCACTCCCCTCTGTATCTACTTCCTTATTCTCTTTAAGAATAGGCTTCTAAAAACAATACTCAACAAAATAAGCTAAAGCAAAAAAAAAAAAGTACCACTGGATCTCTGGGTAGATGATTCCAAATGATCTGAGGGACTTTCATATTGATTGTCATAATGACTGTGCAAGTTTGCACTGTCCCAATAATGAATGGGATGAGCATTCCCCTTATTCCACATACTCACCCCTTGAGCTATCTCTTGTGTTATTGATCTTAGCCATGCTAA
The DNA here is from genome assembly GCF_982192425.1 of Myodes glareolus. Lineage (NCBI taxonomy): Eukaryota > Metazoa > Chordata > Mammalia > Rodentia > Cricetidae > Myodes > Myodes glareolus. The sequence goes on from NC_142041.1 coordinate 35,475,807, forward strand.
CATGTGTAGAATGAAATCTCAAAGTTGTTTTGGTTTGTATTTTCATGATGGAAAATGATCTCGGAAAGTTCTTTAAGTGTTTCTCAGTCATTTGAGATTCCTCTATTAAGAATTCCCTCTTTAGATCTATTCCCCATTTTTAATTGGATAATTTAGTTTTTTGATATCTAATTTTTTTAGTTCTCCATATAGTTTGAAGAATTAGTCCTATCTGATGTGGAGTTGATAGCACCAGAATCCAGAGAACATACAACAGGAAGACTTGAACACTCTAATACAGAAGACATAGAAGAAATAGACTTTAAACTAAACACTATGAAAGTAATAGAGTCCCTAAAACAGGAAGTGAAAAACTTCCTTAAATAAATGGATGAGAAGAATAACAAAAAGTTTGAAGAAATGAATAAATACCTGAAAGATGACCTACGAAACCAAGAAAAAGCAATCAAACAGGTAATGGAAACAGTTCAAGACTTGAAAACTCAAATGGAGGTAATGAAAACACAAACTGAGGGATAAGTGGTTATGGAAAATCTGGGTAAATGAAGAGGGACTACAGAGAAAATTATAGCCAACAGAATACAAGACATAGAAGAAAGAATCTCAGACACTGAAGATACTCTAGAGGAAATAAGGTCATTGATAAAAAAAAAGAACAGCAAAGCCAACAAATTCTTAACACAAAACATCCAGGAAATCTGGGACACCATAAAAAGACCAAACCTAAGAATAATAGGGGTAGAAGAAGGAGAAGACTTACAGCTTAAAGGCCCAGAAATATATTCAACAAAAATATAGAAGAAAACTTTCCTAACCTAAAGAAGTATATTCCTATGAAGGTACAAGAAGCATACAGAACACCGAATAGACTGGAAAAAAAAACCCTCACCATACAATAATCAAAACACAAAACATACAGAATAAAGAAAAATATTAAGAGTGGCAAAGAAAAAAGGTCATGTAACACATAAAGGTAAATCTATCAGAATTACACCTGACTTCTCTATGGCAACCATGAAAGCCAGAAGGTCTTGGATAGATATGCTGCAGAAACTAAGAGATCATGGTTGCAAGCCCAGACTACTTTCCTGCATTTCTTTAAGGCCTTTGATCAACTCCTCACTCTGTGTTTTTCTTGACTTCTTTGGAGAATTTTTGATTTTATCTTTTAGGACCTCTATCATCATCATACAGGAAGTTTTAAGATCTTTTACTTGTGCTTCAACTATGTTGGCATATTAACAACCTCCTATGGTAGGCAGTTAAGCTCTAAGAGAGAAATATTATCCTGGCTACTATTTTTTTTTTAGTAATTTTATTAAATTATAAAAGTTTCCATTTCCGCCCCTCCTCCCACCACCCTCCCACTCACCCCACTCCCTCTCCTCCTCCCTCTCCATCCCTAAGAGCAGTCAGGGTTTCCTGCCCAGTGGGAAGTTCAAGTTCCTCCCGCCTCCCTCCAGGACCAGGAAGGTGAGTGTCCAGAATGACTGGATCTGCAAAATCCAGTATATGCAGAGGAAACAAGTCCCAGTGCCATTGTCAATGGCTTATCAGAAAGACTCCGGGCCAACCACATTCAGAGAATCCGGCCACATTCAGAGAATCTGGTTGGATTGCGTCCTCGTTCAGTCCCAGTCCAACTGGCCTTGGTAAACTCTCATTAGATCAGTCCCCTTGTATCAGTGGGTGATCACATCCTTCGCAGTCCTTATTTCCTTTTTCATTTTCTTCCTCCTTCTGCTCCTCATTTGGACCTTGGGGGGCTCAGTCCGGTGCTCCAATGTGGGTCTCTGTCTGTATAGCCATCCATCGTTGGATGAAGGTTCTCTCTGATCTTGCCTTCTTTGCTCACGTTCTCTTTCCTTCTGCTTCTCATTTGATTCTAACCATAATTAAAGGTCTTTGAGCCTATTATTCGTGATCCTAGAGAAGCTAAATAAGAAGGTGAACCTGATGAAAATCATGTAGCTATCTGCCTGGAGATTGGAAATAGACAAGAGTCCCAGGTAACCTCGGGTGCATGGGGGGTGGGATGGTTGTTGGAAGGGGAGAGGTTTAGAGAGAAGGGCGTAGGGGAGGAATGGTGAAGGCTAGGTGGACTGGGATGGGGGGAGGGAGGAAGGATGGATATGAGATCAGGGAAGAGTATATTTCAACTAAGGGAGTCATCTTAGGGTTTACAGGAGACTTGATTATGAATGGGATCACAGGTCCAAGGAGATCCCCAGATTGTTCTCTGGACAGAAGGGAGGGTGCCTGAAACGGCCTTGGTCCATAACCATACTGATGAAAATTTTGCTTATCACCATAGAACCTTCATCTGGCGATGGATGGAGATAGAGACAGAGACCCACATTGGAACACTGGACTTAACTCCCTAGGTCCTGGCTACTATTGAACATATTTTTACACTGCTGTCTAGTCCTCTGGGACTGGAGTGATTATAGGCCTAGGTGATGATTTCTATATCTGTCTCTTTTGGGTGTGTATTTTGTTCTTGTTTTCTATTTCCTGTCTTGATTTTTGGATAGTGCATTGTATTGCTTGTGTTGTTTGGTAGGAAATTTTCTATGGACCTGGTGTTGTGCCCACTGGGACTTCCAGATACAATATGTCCCTGGATATTGGAAGTTGACAGTTAGAAATGACAATAGCCTATGGGTTTGACTGAGTTCACTGGAGGGAAAAGAGCAGAGTTTTCAACCAGGATCTCCTTATTTTGTTATTTTGTCTCTTTAGAGTAGGGGAAGACAGTGAAGAGAGGTTACCACAGAGAGTCTGATGTAATGCTGGGGATAAGACTGAGGAGTTGGGTCTAAGGAACAAAATTGAGGAGATGATCTATAGACAGCCTATCTGCTTCATTACAGGATAGATCTATGGGTTAGTAGGGAGTGCCTGTTGGATTGGGTAGCTGTGAAAAAGCAACAAGTGGGTAAAAGGAGGTTAGGAGTGGAAGGTCTGTGGGACCCACAGGAAATGTGGGCAGAGGAGGATAGAAGGCTGCATCTGGTGTTCTATTGCAGAGATAGGGATGAGATGGGAAATTGGGTGTGGATGAGAGGAAAGAAAGAACAGAGGTGGTCTTCAGTTAGCTTCTGTTTGCTGGTTGACCAAGCTAGTGTGTTCACTGCTGATGTTGGAGGCTGGGATGCTGGGAGGAGTTGGGGTAAGGGAGACTGGAGGGTATCATTTCTGATCCATTGGTGTTAGGATAAGATCACACAAGGAGACTATATCAGTTTTTCTGCTATACACTTGGTCTGAGATTTGGGATTGGATCTACAGGAGCAGAAGAAGTCTGAATCCAACTGTCATCCTACACACTTCTCTGGCAGAAGTAGCCCTTGGGTTAGCAGGGTGTGCCTGCTGAATTTGGGGACTGATACAAAGCAATGAGTCGGGTGAGGGAGGTTAGATCGAAAGATGGAAAGATTTATGAGACCTGCAGGATATTGGACCAGTGAGGCAAGGAAGATGTTCTGCAGCAGAGCTGGTGGTGATCTTGGGGAATAGGATTTGGAGGAAACTGGGATTTAAGAGAGAAGAGATCTGCAGGCAGCATACCAGCTTTTCTGGGAGTCATTACCTGTGGGTTAGCTGTGGGGGCATTGTTGAATTTGGGGTTAGAATAAAGAGATGAATTAGGAGAGGGAGGTTAGGAGGAGATAATCTGTAGACTCTGGCCAATTCTTCACATCCTTGTTTTCATTAAGATAAGATATTATTCTGCTGCTACAGAATATATCTGCCAGCCTTAAACTGATCTTAATTCTATCCTTCAGCACCAACTATGTTAACATTCCAGGCATGAGTTCTCACACTCAGCTCTGATTTCTGTATTTTATTTCCAAAGCACTCGTTTGTTGATGGTATATCCATTTGCATTGGCTTGACCATTCTATCTCAACATGTCAGAAAATAAAATAAGACTTTTATCAATTTTAAGGTGAATTCAAGTTTAGAATCCTTGTCAAACTTCATGGAACTTAGGAAGATCTTAATGATAGGATGAAAAAGCTGAGCAATAATGGCTACCAACAGAGCAATTCAAAAATATTTACCATGTAGAAAGATGAACACTACTGTTTATAACTAGGTGTGCAGCAAATGTCCTACAATAATTATGATTGCATGGAATATTTCTGGATTTGTAGCTGGTATGGAATTTATAAAATGTCCCGGGTATTAAGTACTGAGTATATTCTATTTTGTGAAAACAATGCCCATTGTTTCGCTATTGCTTCACAAGTGCAACAGAATTTCCAATCTTTATCTCATTTGATCCTCACTACATCCCTGACAATAAGGTTATAGGAAATGGGATAATTTATGTATTTTATGTAAATCTTCTACACACTTTGGGCATAATTATCTCTTCTGTTCCTGCCTCAAGCTCTGATAATCTATGTTTAATATATTGATCAATTGTAATTAATATTTTGAAACAATGCTACTTACTTAAGTGAAGGTTTTATTTTACTTCTCGGATAATCAGCAAAGAGAAAGAGCATTTTGTATTTTGGCCTGCTAATGAGGATTCTGGGCTTTACTTGATTCAGTTTTTATCATGTCACTTGATAAAAGTAACACAAATTTAGTTTATATTACTCTAACAGAGTATTATATTAAGCTTAATAACTATCTTATTTAAAAATATAAATCATCACAAAAAGTATTTGCTATCCTTTGGCAGATGATCTACAGTTTTTGGCTCACTAATATAGAAATTTGGACAAGTAAACGGATTGGGCAGCATTTTCTGGATAGCTGGGGGAAGAACATTGCATATTGCTTTGCTACAGATCATATTTGAGTGGTTGAGATTTCACTGCCCTGGAGCAGTTTATATTACAGGCCATTTATTTGTCAGAGGAAGGTTTTATTAGCAACCAGTTGCAGGCCTTGCATGAAAATGAATCTTCTCCCAGCCTGAGCATACAAGACTAATGGAGTTCAAAATCACCCTACATCTGAGAGCCTTAGCCCAGGATCAGGGAGGTGAGAGGGCTGAAGTTAATGTTCCGTCTTCCTCTGCTCAGATTCGGCTGACAACAAACACTGCATGTAAGCATGTAATTTTTATCTTGAGTTGCTGGTATTGACTATCAGCCTGCTGTGTATTTCAGCTTCTCTACATATTTGTGGTGATAATAAATCAAAGTTGCAGCAAAAAAATATATGTAAACTGTGATTTATGCCATTTCAAAACAGGAAAAAATGATGTGATTGACATTTTTTTATTAAACAATAAAAATGTACAGTCATACTTAATTTCTATTCAACTGCAATGGGCATTGGAAGATCATTTGATGAAATAATCAGTTATGCAAAATAAGATCAGTTGTTCAGTGACAGTATCTTCCATTCCTATAATAATAATGTTTCAGTGATATTCTGTCTTCTATGATGATTCAGATAATTTCTGTCTTTTTCAAATGCCATTGTTAGCTGGAAACAAGACCCTGTTAAGAGATTATATAAATAAGATGTTAAGATGTTTAATATAAACTTATACCCCTTAACTATCACAGAATATCTGGGAACATTCCAGTATCTTATTTGATATAACATTCAGTCAATGTTAAAAAGAAAGCAAATATCATTCAGATTTAATACAACACTCTAAATTTTATTCTAGGGCCACAGCAGAGGGTGAGATTGTCCAGAGAGGCAAAGGAGAATTAAGGTCTCATGGTGAGAAATACTTCTTACAGGATCAATAGACTCAATGTCACCATAGGGGCTACAAAACTATAGTATTAGCTATAGAATAACAAGACTTTCCTTCAAATGTCATATTTTCCCCTAACATTTGCATTTCCTGAAAAGAAATGACCATGTAATTACAAAAGAAGAAAACAATTGTTTAATAATGGAACACTTGTCTAGCATGTTCAAGTCCCTGGGATCAGTTCCCACCACACATATAAAATAAAGTGAAAGAAAATAAGAAAGAAAGAGAGAAGGGTACATCTAAGAGTCATGGTAAAAAGATAGTGTAAGCATCCTATCCCTTTCAACACTGTACAAAGTCAGGAGTGTTTGCTTTAGTACACACCCATAACTCTGGCAGCTGTATAACTGTGTGGCACACACAATTAGGGAGAATGAAGAGTTCTTTTAATAATGACCTTCGGAGCAAAAAGCTCTTGGTAATACACATCTTACTATTTATTATTTATTGACTTTCATTACATTGAAATAACTCCCCTCTGTCACTTAAGTGTGTATATCTTGTGATATTTTCATGGCACTGAAGCTACCTAAGGACATTCCACAAGGATCTTATTACTAAGAAATTCACCCCCCTACCTACATATCTGAGGATTATTGAATCTAGTTATTTATAATATTCATAAATTCACATTGTAATATGTTTTTTAAGTTACATCACTTTACATAAACTCTGTCAACATTTTTCATCATGCTACTATTTTTAAATGTCTGAAATAGCTGAGAATCATTCTTACTAAAGTCAAGTGATAAAAGAAAATGAGATAAAAATAAGAATTACTTCCCCACCTTTGGGGGCTACTAATGCATATTAAGTATATCCTAACTCTGAATGTGGGTGGATTTTCTAACCCCAAACTAGTATGTTTTTGGTTTTTCAGATGGTAGTTCAACCAAGTATTCTCTTCGTACATCCTAGCAATAGTAGATCCACTTGGATACCTGCCTTCATGCTGAAAGAACATACCAGAAAAGACTTGCTTATTTCCATATGACAAGCTAGATTAGGAGTCTGCTTGCAGGGGATCTTTTCACATACACTGTGTATATGGAACTTTTACTCAGTGTACATCTGAGAAAATCATATTTCTTACATATCTCAAGATTCCTCTATTTCATCCTGATCTTTATATATTTCTGTAATCTCTTTGTATTATAAAAGAAATGGCATTTCTATGTGGAATTGCTTCTCCTCACAGATTCTCCTAAGCCATCAGTTGTGTATTGGCAGTCCTTAGAATTCAGTTAGAAGACAGGGTCTTCCCTCATCCATACACTGCCTGTACCTCTCAGGTCACCGACTCCTGCCTTTAAAATTGCTTAATGTGTGACTCATTTAATGTAGAAGGATCTCCTTGTTTGTCCTTGCTGCCCAGAACTGAAATAATCACATGGAATTGTATTAATTAAATCCCTGCTTGTCCCATTAGCTCTAGCATCTTATTGGCTAACTCTTAATATATTAGTTTAACGCATTTCTATCAGTCTGTGTATCGCCATGTGGTTGTGGCTTACCAGCAAGATTCCAAGCGGTGTCTATCTCCAGCAGGACTACATGGCATCTCTCTCTGACTCCGCCCTCTTTCTCCCAGCCGACCTAAGTTCTGTCTTGTTATAAGTCCAAAGCAGTTTCTTTATTCATTAAAAGCAGTCATAGCACACAGAGGGGACTGCCACATCAATTTAATATCCTCCTCTATGCATCCTGCCACCTGTTATATTCCCTGTCATTCTGCAGGATTTAACAGTTTGAGTTCCTGGCTTGTACTGTTTCTTTATACTAAAGCTGGAAACAAATTGGAGAATTTGTTATATTTAATTTAATGTATGAGTGAAAACATTCATGGCTTTTGAATTTCCAAAGAAGCTTAAGCTCTCTATTCCTCCTCCTGTCTATTTCCTTATTCATATCTGTTTTCATATGTACCAGTTTCTATTTAATTAAAATTAATTAAGAATCTTCCTGTCCAGTTTTCCACCCTTGATACTTATTTTCCTTTTCCAAATTTCTTGTCTAATTGTGTTTGCTTCAGTACTTCATAGCTCTACAAGACCTTCCAGTTAATATCACTCTGTTTTCCCAAGTACTTTGGCCAACTCCGTCTTGCATACCATCCTACATACTAATATTTCTTACCATGTTCTACTTTTTCACCATTTCAGGAAATACCACAGTATTAAGAATCTATTCCTCATACTGAGTTGCCTTGCCCAAATTAATACAAGGGGAAGTGCTTAGTTTTATGGCAACTTGACTTGCTTTGTTGATACCCATGAGAGGCCTGCCCCTTTCTGAACAGAAACAGAGGAGGAGTGGATTGGAAAGGGGGAGGTGGGAGAACGAAGGGAAGGAGAAAGAGGAGGGAAAACTGTGTTTGGGATGCAAAATAATTGTTTAAATAAAAAAATAGAACTTTTACTATGCAACCACACCAGCTTGAAGTACCACCCACAAGCCTTCCTTCTGCATATACTACTGATTCTTAGTTTCTAAATTATTACAGTAATTTCTTAAATCTACCTTCAAATTATAAAATTAGGGAAAACTAGAATTATCCTTGCTTATTATACTTTATCTTTCCCATTTAACAAAATTCAGAAAATAAGTGAAATAATATTATCTAAAATGAGCCACTTAAACTATATTGCTGTCTGATTATGATGGGAACTTTTTTGATAATTTGGTCTAAATTATGATCAAATCAATGACCACCAAACACACAAATTATGACTGCATAATTCTCTGGCCTTTCCAATCTTCTTCTCAAATTCTTACTGCCTTGTCTATCCCTCCACATTTTTGTCACGATGCCATTTTCTCTGTATAGAACACATATAATAGCAATGTGCCATTAGGCATGAGTTCTATTAATGTTCCTCTGCTAAATCAACTTCTGTGTTTGTAATTGTACATCAAATTACACTAATCTTCTCACATGGGGTGGGTCACATTATTGCCATCTAAGTATTGTTCTGGCATTTATATTCTGATATACTTTAGGATTATATACATTGTGTATGTGTGATTATTTATGTGCTTCTTAACTAATGTCTCTCAAATGAACACACACACACACACACACACACACACACACACACACACACATGTAACCAAGAAGTAAGGATCCATCTTTAGCCTCCGTACACTCATTTAATCTCTTATTAAATATTTCATGGAAGAATTACACTCTTTATTCTTTATTTTCACATTCCAGCTTTATTCACTCCAGTTAACCCTCCCCCAACATATGCTTTCCTGAAAGTCAATGTTACAAGTTGATATTCTGTCTTAAAAAGTTCTGAAAAATATTCACTGGTCTTCTCTACTTAGAGTAAATTACTTATTTCAATGACAATACCCCTTTCGCATTACTCTTTTTCATTTTCTTTACATAGCAATTTTTACCTACTAACTCATTAAAATCTCATCCCAAGTTTCTTCCCTAGCTATAGACTCCTCAAAAAAAATACACTTTCATTCGTACAGGAAACTCAAAGAATTCATTGGTTTAATGTCTTTGGCTTGCATATTCTCTAAGTTAAACCTTTGTATCTACTTGGAATCCATTCTTAGACATCCCAGTGTTGATGTGGACTCAATATATTCAATAAAATCTTGTCCCTCTGCACAAGCATTTTTTTCCTCTCACCTTTAAATTTTTAATGGCACCTCTCTTCATCATTTTGCAAGTCAGAATCTGCAAATAAATCCAGTGGTCTTCTCTGCTTCAGATTCCACATTTGCTTCATTTCTTATTGCTTTAAATTGTCTGATGATATGTCTTGATTCTATTTCATATTCCACATTTCTAATTATTATATATTTTCTGCCCTTATTTTCTCCCACAATATTTTATTAATGTGACATTTGAGTCAATTTCTTTGCATGAATTCTGTTTCAGTTCAATCAATTCTCTATCAGGTTGCTACTTTGATCATTTGTCATTATAAAAAAATAATGTTATCATATCAGTATATTCTCTTGTTTAAAATTTTCTATTGTTGTCCAAATGCTCTAAAAATAAATGTCAAACTTGTTACTATAGCCTCGGGATGAAAGCATGATTATTTTTGGGTAAAAATATCTGTAATATCATTTCAAATATAAATCAATTGTTTTTCTGAACACATCATTTTTGATGATCACATGTTTGTCACATCTCATTCTCCGACAAAACAGGAAGGGAGAACTTTGCATCTGTCTGACACACAGTTTTGCCTTATGTTGACTTAAGTTATTTCAGGGTGTTTTTCAAATATATTTTCTTTCATAATGTCTACCTCAGCTACAGCATACCTTCTTAAAAAAAAAAAACTATTGGCCTGCTTGTTCTAGTTCGCTTTGCTGTAGTTGTGCTAAAACACTGTCCAAAACCAACTTGGGGCAGAAAGGGTTGATATCATCTTACACCATTCTATTGTCAAAGGAAGGAGAGACAGGAACCCAAAGAGGAACTGCATTCAGAAACTGAAGCAGAGACCACAAAAAAACCCCTAACTGGCTTGCTTTCTCTGGATTTCTCAGCTTCTCTTCTTATAAAGACTGGGCCCAGCCATTCATGGGTGGCATTGGCCACAATGAGCTGGGTTTCCTTCATCAATTACCAATTAATAAAATGCTATCACAAACATGGCCTCAGACCAAGTTAATAGAGACACTTCCTCAACTGAGGTTCCCTCTTCCCAGGGGTGTCAAATTAGCAAACTATCCAGGACAGAAGTATACTCTTTTATTACATACTTTTATTTTGTAAACCCTTTTTAATTAATAGCAGTTATTATAGTTATATTTCTACATTTTTAACATAAAAGATGAAAGTAATTGAAAACTACCAATCTTCAGGCAGGAAAAACTCCTGCTTTGCAATTTTTAGCTTTTTGAGACAGAGTTTCTCTGTGTAGCTTTGGAAGCCTGTCCTGGAACTCACTATGTAGATTAGCCTGACTTTGAACTCATAGAAATCCTTCTGCTTCCCAAGTGCTGGGATTAAAGGCATACTTCACCACTGCCAGGCGACTTCGTAATTCTTAAGAATCTTGCTGTCTCAGTGAAAGAAAGCTTTGGATTTTATTGACCAACAATCTTGTGCCGATGCTCTGGTATGGTTTCCCAGGAAGCCTCTAATAAATAAGACCTCTTGTATTTACTCAATCCATGAACATATGGAAAGATTTTTGATAAAAATGAGGTCACTGCAGAATGGCCCTGAAATATGCCACTCTAATTATGTTAATATGTTTACAGACAGAGGCATGACTTGCACTGCTTTGATAAATATACTTGGTAATTATGCTCCACACATATTCCTTTTTATTTTTATCCCCCAATGATGAGTAAAGCAAAGCTCCTTATACAAAATACTTCAGGACAACAGGACAATCACTATTCCTGAGGCTCACTCTTGGATGAGATAGTTAGTGCTAATGCAACACTAAAAAGCCTGATTCCCGTGATTGCCAGTGGGGTACCTCCATCCATCTCTTTGCAAGGGTGTTATGAAAAACAGAAAGATATATCTAAGTGCACGCTCACACACAAAAGTATAAAACAGTATAAAATAGTTCTCAAGCATTTTGAGAACTATCAAGAATAAGAAGGTCCCTTTTCCTAATCAGTCATTATCTTTTTCACTAATCCCCTCACTTTAATGTTATAGTAATGACTATTTTTTATTTCTGTGCTATTTATGTCTTTACCAACACATTTGATGGTACTGACAATTAGAAATGCTAACTATAAGGTAAATCAAAGAGCCATTGACAGTGTTATCACATAAACTACATAAAATTCCATGTTTATGCCGTATGGTTGATAGGTTAATGGTATTTGTCTGATGACACATTTATTGCCTGGGACTGCTGCCAGTACCTACTTTGACAACTGGGACCTTGTGTCCTAGAATGTAATAAATGTACTTATTAACTCCATTCCTTAGTATTAACTAACTGATGAACTTATAATAGCCCTATCTTCATCTAGGTAGCTGAAAGACTGCTTGAAATGAGATCAGTGTATCCCTGCTTTGCTCTAAAATATTAACCTTTCTATAGAACTGTTGAAAGTCATAAGTCCATCCATATTTGTAACAAGCTTCACATTAAGCTGCTTTGTGGTACCTGGTCTATGAATACAAGTTCCCTTAAAATGGAGTCAGCTAGCTGAGAATTTCTTTTTCCAGTGTGTCCCCAAACTTCATAACTATGTCAGACTGAAAACATACTGGGCAATGTTGAC